>NW_012026807.1:2256700-2257357 GCF_000956235.1 Wasmannia auropunctata
TATCCCCTGTGTGCCTTGTCGACTCAGTTTAACTACATAGAAAATCATATTCTTTCGCGACCTTCATTAGTTAGATATATTATACGAGTCAAGATAAAGAATGAACGTGTCAGCAGTCGCCACATCTCAATGTCATGGCAATGTCTCCGATGCAAATACACCAATCCGTTGCCATCTGCAACAGACAATACCCAAGTAGCACAGTCTAGCTCGATTGGCTTTGACAGCAAAAATGTGGCTAGTATAACGTCCCACCAGCATTAAATACAGCTATTTGGCAAGAAAAGTTATTTTGCTGGATTTTTAATTGCAAGAACGTTTTAATAGCTAATAAAAAAGTCAAAATCCAGCTACAGCTATTTTAGCTGTATTAATAGCTGTAAAGTCGCTGTGAAAACTATAACGAAAGTCAAAATTTAGCTACAGCTATTTTAGCTGTATTAACAGCTGTAAAGTCGCTGTGAAAACTATAACGAAAATCAAAATTCAGCTACAGCTATTTTAGCTGTATTAATAGCTGTAATGTCGCTGTGAAAAGTATAACGAAAGCCAAAATTCAGCTACAGCTATTTTAGCTGCATTAATAGCTGTAAAGTCGCTGTGAAAACTCTGTACATCAAGCGTGTACCGCGTACCGCGCATGCGCATGGATAGAAA
>NW_012026807.1:2261778-2262221 GCF_000956235.1 Wasmannia auropunctata
AGGCGGTTTTTTGGACAGACAGGCAGTTTAACAGACAGTTCGACAGGCGGTTTTTTGGACAGACAGGCAGTTCAACAGACAGACAGTTCGACAGGCGGTTCGATTGAACTGACGGGCAGTTTGACAGATCAGTAGTATCGATTCGACTGACGGTTCAATAGAACAAGGGTATCGGTTTGATAGAACAGCGGTATCAGTTTGATAGAACAGGGGTATCAGTTCGATTGGCGGTATGATGATGGTTTCATATTACGCGTCTTCGTGACTTTGCCATGACATTGAGATGCGACGAATGCTGACATGATCATTTTTTATCTTGACCCATATAATATATCCAACTAATGAAGGTCGCGGAATAATATGATTTTCTATATAGTTAAACTAATAGCTGTTTGATAGAACAGACAGGTAGTTTGACAGGCTGTTCGATTGGACAGACAGAC
>NW_012026807.1:2265336-2266174 GCF_000956235.1 Wasmannia auropunctata
TTCTTCTACATTAAAAGAAGATCAACTCTGAACTAGTACAGTCAATTCAACTGAAGAGAATAGGACATACTTTGTGATGGAAAGTATGTCCTATTCTTTTTAGTTGAATTGACTGCACTAGTTCAGAGTTTATATTTTTTTAATGTAGAAAAAGAAAGATAAACTGTGAAATAGTGCAGCTAGCTGAGCTAAAAAACAGGCAATACAATGTAATTGTATTAAGTAAAAAGATTGTCAGAGTTGAAACATAATTTGCGGGTAGACTAAAGTACACACGGGAACAGAAATACGTGGTACGCGTTCGGTCGAACGCATTCTCATTGGTCTTTCTAGATACGCATGCAACTTCGGATGGCCAGACATTTCTGTCCCCGTGTGTACATAAAATTTTTTTATCTGAAAAGAGAAATATTTGTTAAGTTCTCTTTAGACGATCTTTTATTAGAATCCTGAATTCAGGACAGAAATTTATTTAGAATTTCATGTGCCATAGAAATATACAATAATATTTCAAGATTGTTACATTACACAGCCAAGAATAATAAATTATGAAATATTCATTGAACTACAAATACATATTAAAATACGGGTTATACAGGATGTCCGGTAATAACCGTGTCAACTCTCGTGGACTGGTAGAACAGATTAAATACGATTATTACCGGACACCCTGCATATAAAAATAAAAATAGACTTGGAATTTTTAAACTTCGCGATTTACAGATCGTCTAAAGTAAGCTATAGACGTTTTCCTTTTGATTATAATTATTATTATACGTTGCGTTTTATTTTACACGGATATCTCAAACAACAAAACATTTTAAAGAAAATTGTAGAA
>NW_012026807.1:2266918-2267711 GCF_000956235.1 Wasmannia auropunctata
TATAGTATAATTTTGTATGCTATAAATTTTTAGTACAATTTTCTTCAACAGCAACGGTTTGGAATTTAAATAATGCATTAGATGGACATAGTTTGACTTGGAACTGACAATGAATCTTCATGTGGCTTGAGTTTTTTAAATGAAGGGATTTTTTTATTTTTTATTACATATTCTCGTAACATCGTGTCGAAATATTTCGAAACACATTTGTTATAAACATTTTTTTATGAAAAACTTCTTAAGTTTAGTGTTTTTAACATTTAGATATTTATTAGATATCTTGTTTATTCCTACATTCCTTGCATTTATTCCTACAATGTTCAAAATATCTTCAGTCTAACAAGAATCTAATCGTATCAAAATTGAAAAATAGCATTTCTGCAGCATTTTTGCGATAAGTCATTCTCTGTGCAATACATCTTTAGTGTTATTTATTAGTGAGTTAAGTGGTATCTAAACTTAGAAGTTTTTTTTATAAAAAACTGTTTCAAAAATGTTTTTATAAGAGAATGCAATAAATACGAAATTCCATTACAGAACTCTACCTCTCTGACCCTTATGACTCACATCAGTCCGATCAAACTTATGCCTATCTAATGTATTACATTTTTACCCACACAATAACTTTTATTTAAATTATAATAGAAATCCAGTTAAATCACAAATGACATAGATAAACGAAAAGAAGCCTTATTCAGTTTTATTTTCTATTTAACATTTTTCTTTAAAATGATTTATTTTTTAAATATCTTGTTCTTTGCACACTGATATATGTATATATATATATATATAT
>NW_012026807.1:2267731-2268274 GCF_000956235.1 Wasmannia auropunctata
GCGTTTAGCCGGAGTACGCAGGAGCGTAGCGTGCCGTATGTGTCGGCTCTTCGCGCTCACTTCACATACATTCACCTGTGAAGTGAGCGCGAAGAGCCGCACGTACGGCACGCTACGCTCCTGCGTACTCCGGTTAAGCGCGATCTGATTGATTAACTTTATTCGTTAATAACTCTGTAAATAATGGTCTGAGCCAAAATTGAAAGAGGAACTTTTAGTTCAAAATTTCATTCTCTTGTTGTAAGTCTCGCTTCGACGTACTTACAACGTCACACTTAGAAATAAGCAGGTCACTGTTGCAATCTATTATTGCAACAATGACCCATAATTATTGAGGACGCCGACGCAGGACTTCGGCGCCCTCAATGCACGCGTCCTCCAAAAACTGCCGTCGTTGCAATAATTGCAACGACTAAGCAGTGCAGTGGCCCACTTGAGATGGGATATAACCCGTCGTCCAGCGGACCACTGCGGAGTTCAACTTTGATCATTAACGCATAGCGTTACGCTGTCGGCACGCGCAGTTATTCAATCTGTAAGTAA
>NW_012026807.1:2268294-2274308 GCF_000956235.1 Wasmannia auropunctata
CCACCCAAACCGAGTCCTTCCCACGTTACACCCCACCCACGGTGTAACACTCTTTCACGCCTTGAAATATTAATTAAGCGTTACGGGACACCCTGTATATATATATATATATATATATATCTGCGCATTACTTACCGCGCCGACTCCTAACAGCCCACTTTCTAACACGTTTGTAATATTATACACTTTGCAAAAGAAGTGATAAGCTTAATCGTATCTGTCTAAAAGAATTAATAATTTTAAAAAAGAAAAGAGTATAATAATGATTAATAATAGTTATGAGAAAGAACATTTCACTTCTTACAAGACATTTGTTACAACTGTCAGGAACCAATTTTATTCTCTATAGTCTGTGAAGTATGTTGTAACATACAAAAATTTAAGGAATACGTAAATTTTTATACTTGCGGAATCTCATGTTTAGAGAAAATATCCCTTACAGAAGAAACAGTTTTTCTCTTTCAAAGCAAATATCTGCACGTATAAAATAATACGTGTCTCTTTATTTTCTTATTTAACAACATATTTCAAGGAAAATTAAATCTCTAAAATTTATATAATGGTACTTTTTTGGTAATGGCGTACAGCTTATGCAAGCGCTTCTTCAGCGACTGTTGCGAACTTCTAGCCGATAATATTATATGTCACAGCATACATTTACGCCTTAAAACTTTTCATTATAGGCAGATTTTAATTCAGTGTTCAATAATGCGAGACAGTACAATAATATAGTGTCCAATAATGCGGTGTCCAATAATGCGGTGTCCAATAATGCGGTGTCCAATAATGCGGTGTCCAATAATGCGGTGTCCAATAATGCGGTGTCCAATAATGCGGTGTCCAATAATGCGGTGTCCAATAATGCGGTGTCCAATAATGCGGTGTCCAATAATGCGTGTCCAATAATGCGTGTCCAATAATGCGGTGTCCAATAATGCGGTGTCCAATAATGCGGTGTCCAATAATGCGTGTCCAATAATACAGTGTCCAATAATGCGTGTCCAATAATGCGGTGTCCAATAATGCGGTGTTCAATAATATAGTGTCCAATAATGCGTGTCCTATAATGCGGTGTCCAATAATGCGTGTCCAATAATGCATATCCAATAATGCAATGTGGAATAATGTAGTGTTTAATAAAACGTAATTTTATAATATGTGTCCAATCGTGCGGTGTCCAATCGTATGGTGTCCAAACGTGCGGTGTGCAATCGTACGGTGTCCAATCGTGCGGTATCCAATCGTATTGTGTCCAATCGTGCGTGTCCAATCGTGCGTGTCCAATCGAGTCGTGTCCAATGGTTATGTGTCCAAACGGGATACGTCCCGCGCCGCCTTCTGTTGTTCTAGTATCTGTAAATAAGATGTAGATTAAGAAATACATACATTCTCAATACTGCAAAAAAGTAACGCAAACATAACACTGCTCTGTGAAACCGCTACAATTTTTCAAACATTTTATATTTTACACGTTTTCAGCGAATGACAATAAGACTATCACAACGTTTCGTAGGAACAGATGGCATAAAGGTACTACTATAAGTTGAGAGTGTCTCTTGTGAATATTAAGAAAACTGTTGACAAGTAAAGCTTCAATAACGGTCTGTGAAACCGATACAGTGGTTTAAAGATTAAAATAACTTAGCCGGCAGAGCCTGCTAACGTAACTGAGAACAGATTGCTCTCCTTCTATCAACAGAATTTATATTTACGTTTTTTGCTTATTAGATCGAAATGGTAATTCATCTTTTTCGAGAAGTTACAGAAGTCGACAAATCTTTAAAAGGTAAGGTTTTGTGCGTGCGTGCGTGTGTGCGTGCGTGCAAGCGTACGAGCGAGCGTGCGCGCGTGTGTGTAAAAAAGAGAGAGAGAGAGGGAGAAAGTAAACGTATGTTCATGCGCGCGTGTAGTCAGCTGATTGACGCGACGGTCCCGCGTACCGCCTGCCGGCGGACAATAAGTTGCGCCGCACCTGTTTACCTTCCATACGCGGCCCGTAATTCGTTAAGGCGATGCGGAAGGTCGGAAAAATTTGTACGAGGTCGATAAAGCAGACTCTTCAGTGTCAGTGGTATCTCTAAATGAACTTCTTACAATATCTTATGTCTCATTCAAACACGTGGAATGTCCTTATCTAACTTATTGAAATGCCATCTCTTGAAAATCCGGCACTACTGCCAAACATAATTTTTGCTGTCTTTCCTCAGCCGAACGTACGAATTACCACAAATTGCATTCTAAGCGATAATTGTTTTTCTACGCTTTCAATTGTAGCTCAAAAGGTCTTGTATTATTCGTGCAAGTAATCCGATGCGCGCGAATTACTTTTTTTGTACATATGAGCTACAGAACTTTTGTACCAATGAAATGTTTACATCAGGTGAGAGGTTATAATAGTTGTACGACAAGAAAAAAAGATAATTTTTTCATATTTTTTCGTTTTTACTACAAATATATAATTCGCGCGTTTACATTTTATTGCTATTTCAATCCTGTAAAAACGTTTTCAAAACCGTTTAGTCGTTTCGGAGTTATTACTTAGAATGCAAATGTCGGCATTGCTTAATTATTTCTTGTTACAATTTGAAAACTATAAGCTTTGGACAAAATTTTTGTAAAGGAAAAATCGTCTTAGAATTGAATCAAGAATACGTCTTTACAAGGACAACGGGTTATTTTGAATCACCCTGTATATTTGCGACTAAAATTCGAACACTACACTTTACACTGGCTTGTTGTTTAATTCAATTCATATTTGAATTTGACTTTTGACGTTACCATTGGTGGCTATGTAATTTTAATTTTAGACTAACTACGCTACTGCATCATTCCTCCCATTTTTAACATTATCGTCTTACGTAATTGTCAGGAGTTTCCTTCATTATTTCGACACTGATCGGTCAGCCTCAGGCTTATATAAGTTGCTTTAGTCGGGATTCCTCGAACTGACTGTGCAACTAGATCGCATTATCGTTACATTTTACTGATCTGTCTCTTAGATTATCAGTGTTTTTAGGTTGTATTTTCATATTACGAAATTTTTTATTATGGTAAAATTGTATAATTAAGCAATTTATTTTATAACAAGCATTTAATATTATTAAATGTTTTTACAATTAATTATATAATGTATAATTATTAAAATATGAATATTACGAAATATTTAAAATATATTTGTTGATTAGTTAAAAGTTGTAAAAAAAATGATTTAGGCATTGTGCACTTCCCCCTATTCCTAATTTGTTTTATTAATTTTTGTTCACGACGCGTTGGCGGGATGCTGGATTTTTGCGATCGGGAGACTGAGCGAACTCCAAATTTTTCTCAACAACACACGTTTAATATCTCACAGATAAGTCTTACAAACGAAGGAAGAGGGAATAAAGAAAAGCGCGTTAGTGTAATTGATTGCTTAAGGTCGCAGGCGTGTGGTCGGCACACGGCTCTGCGATGTTTTGATGCGCGGGCGTACGGTCGGCGTACGGCACGGCGAAGTCGATGCGACGACGACTTCGATTGAACTGTCGAGGCCCTGAAAGGAATTCGGATGCCTCTGACTTGACAAAATCGAAAACAACAAAATACCAAATAACAGGAAGTTGCGCGTTCGCCGAAGATCACGCGGCCGAGGCTCCGCATGAAACAATTTTGAAGATTAACCCACTCTTCTGCACCTTCAACGCCTTAAATTTCATCTTATTTATATTCCAATGTACCCTGTCATTACTGAAAATCTATAATTCACGTTATAAACATTCCAGATTTTCAGTTTTGATATTTATATTAAAACAAAGATTATATAGAAAAAATTACAATTGCAAAATTAAATTAGATTATAATTATTTACAATTTAAATTTGAATTTGTAATTGTAATTTTTAAATTATAGAAAAACATTAAATCATAAATGGTGGATCTCCGTTAATTGCAGCTATCACTTCCTTGTTTTTCAAGATCGTCGTATGCGTACCCTCGATGCAATGTACTTTCACCACATTTTCAGTTATCTTAAATAATTACATACTTTATTAACAAACTGTTAAATTGTATTGTTAAATTTAATTTATCAAATGTATAGATTAGCGCAATTTCTTTGAAATACCTTCTGCAAACCATAATCCTCTTCAATCTTGGATATGTGCATGGTGTTTGTAGGTTTTAGCAATATTATAGGAGATTTAATAGGCAGCAACGTAGAAGGATCATATTGACGAATAGCGGATAGGTGTTTATAAAATGTTAAACACAGCATCTTTAAATTTGCAGGTGAAAGTACCGTGTTCACGGCCAAAAATTGCTTAGCAAAAATATTATATCTCTCTTCCCAGGTATTGCATTCCTTCAGTTCCATTAGAATCTGTACCAAATTATACTTAATTATGTTTGTTTTTATATGTATAAGTTTTACTTCACAATAAGAATCACATATAATACAAGGTACACAGAACAAGAAATTGATATTTATTCGTATAAAAAAGATATTCCAACATCATTCCTTTTTATCTTATAAACATAAAAGAGATAGATCTATGAAACATAATATCAAATTAAATAGTTTTGTAAGAAACTCTATTATGAGTGAATTATTGTTATAAAAATGTATGTGAAAGAACAAAAAAGTATATATATATAACTTTTGGGAAGATCCTGACTGACCACATTGGAACTGGTCACATTCACTCACAGCGACCGGCCTAGAGTTTTTCTACCACTGTAAATGCTGTATTTGACTTATGTCCAATCGTAACGTGGTCAATCAATATCCATCTTCACGGTAATATGATTTTTGATATAACAGAAATATAATAGAATCAAATAAAACATTTTCTCTAAAAAATATAAGAATATAACAAACTAATTTTACAAATTATTGAAAAAGATTGTATGTTAAATTAAAAGATTTAATATTTGCGCGTGCAACATTAAGCCAACAAAACAAAACTTAAAAAAAAATAATTTTAAACAAGATTGTATATAACAAATAACAAGATATATATATAACAAATAACAATAAGAGAGAAAGAAGCAAATTCGGCCGAGACTAGATCTGATTACGCAATAATATTTTTCATGTTTAAATCTTTAAATTTCAGATTTCGTAAACTGCGTGCATGTCTATTACCATCCGTCTTTAAAAACACAATCATAACTTAAAGCTTCAGTGATCGAATATGTAAGACACCCTATCCCAGACAGGAAAATATGAAAAAAATTCTATTAACTTAGAACTAGTGAAACAACTATTATACGTAAAATATAGTATATAATATTAGATTTTTGCTTAAAATTAAACATTGGACTCGTGAACATTTTTCTAATAATTTCAAATAATTTTCTCATAATTCTAAAAGTATTTTTCCAAGTAAAAGTAAGTTAATAGTAATCACATTATTATGGAAAAGTTAGCCATGCCTCTTCGTTCTCTGACATAAATAATTATTGTATCTAATCATAAAAAAAAACACAATTTATACATTAACGGACACTAATAATCTCAATCTTGATGTACATTATAAAGGTGAGGTTACTTATTAACTTTTTCTTATAACATAATCGACGGTCTCATATAGTTTTTGAAATATAAATATACTAAATAAATTACCAGCTCGTTATATATAAACAATAAAAAAGACAGGACAATGAGCCAAAGACGAGCATAAAACAAAGAGTGTCAATTAATAAAAATTCTTTAATAAGTCATTTAAATAAAATTAAAATAAAAAATAACGCGAGACTAGTTTCGGCTTATTTAGCCTTTCTCAATCGCTATTATATGATATTACAAACTACACCGAATCCACGCATATGGAAATTTAGGTAAATGTCGAACAGGTCTTATTGTCCTCTTCTTCCAGCCAAATGTAATTCCATATCAGATATTTAACATGTCGCTTCATTATACCAACGATGCTTCCCCAGCTGATTCTATGAGGATCGAACACAATTGATACGCGTTACATAAACGTAATAACTTCGTATAGCATACAACTGAGTCGACAAGGCACACAGGGGATA
>NW_012026807.1:2274693-2275468 GCF_000956235.1 Wasmannia auropunctata
TTTTGTCGCGAACAGTCAATGACTATTACAGTATAACCATTTTTAAACTCTTTCAGATTGAATAACGTTTCACTGTTTTTGTGATGCAGTTGATAATAATAAGATTTACGGAAACGTGTAAACATATCATACAAGATGGCGATTCTATTTTTGTCAGAGTCTATGGTCAGATCATCATATGGTATAAAATTCAGAGTTTAAATATAGTTTTATATTGGTTAGTTTGCAATGATCAAAGAAACATTTACTGTTTTTCATAACATTTTTTTACCAGTCTGCATGGCAAAAATAACATAACGCGGTTTTTCTAGCTGATGCGTAGTCTTGACAGCCCAGGAATGTTTCGTTGTGGCAGGCAATAGCGGGTACTCGTACAAATCCCATGAACGGAAAGTCATATTCAGATATCGTCCACTTTCCAAAGCTCGCAGCATGGATAGTTTATTGACTTCGTTCAACGTAATGTGCGGCATTCGCCACTGTATTTTGAATAACTCAAGTTTCGGTTCCGTTGCCGGATCTCCCTTAAGACAATTATTGTCGTTGCGCGCTCGTATCAATTCGTGACGAGCATTAACAACCACACGTGTGTAATCCTCACAAAAACTAAACAGGATCCAGAGTGGTACGCAAAAACTAAAGTAACCATCTTTTGTGATGAGAGTGGCATTAACTAAGTTAAGTCCAGCATTACCCATCATGTATACATTGTCTGATGATAGCGATACATAGTTTTTTAGAGTGGTAGTTTGTCCAACGTTTCTACTGCGATCAA
>NW_012026807.1:2275488-2275861 GCF_000956235.1 Wasmannia auropunctata
TATAATACGTTTCAAAATCTGCTAGACCGAGTTCGTATTCACCATCGCTCAAATCTACAGGTGGAAAGTAGCTTACCGCGAGGATGCTACTTTTGCCAGTCAGCGTAAACGTCAGCGACATGTTTGAATGAATACTAGTAGTGATACTAGGCCGCTTCTAATCCAAATGGGGGCGAGGGGGTTGCGGGGCAGGGGGGTCCCTGCGGGGAGGGGGCTGACGTCACAGGGGGCTGACGTCACGGGGGCTGACGTCAGGGGGGGGGGTTCTGACGTCACAGGGGTCCCTGCGTGGAGGGGCTGACGTCACAGGGAAAGGGTTATTATTCTTACTTTTAATTAATTATGACTGAGTCGACAAGGCACACAGGGGATA
>NW_012026807.1:2275911-2281494 GCF_000956235.1 Wasmannia auropunctata
TATGGAATTTGATCAAAAATAATATGGCGGCAGAAACTGAGCAAATGAAAGCAAGAACGTTAAGCGAACTATCGACCCTTCGAATGAATAGAGATGAGAGTGTCGACGCATATGTGAATAGAGCGGAAGCCTTGCGTAATCAGTGTGTCCAACTAGGAAGAAACATAGAGGACTACAAACTGAGGATGCATATAATCAAAGGATTGAGGCCTGGATTTGACCAAAACGTTCGAGTATTAGAAACACAGAGGGAGCTGACTGTTAATGATATCCGATACGCATTGAAACAGGAAGAATTGAGGAAAAATAACTGCAAAGAAGAGAAGACATTGACAGACGAATTCGTGAGGAAAGCGAGAGAAAAATCACAAAGTGACATATTATGTTATAATTGTGGAATGAAGGGATACATATCGAGCAACTGTCAGAATAAGCAAAAATGTTTTAATTGCCAAGGATATAATCATATTGCGGCCGATTGCAAGGAACTGAAAAGAAATACGTCACGAGGGAGAGGATCGAAAGAAAACTTCAGAGGTAGAGGAACAGGAAGAGGCAGTGGACGAAGTGAGGTTACGTTGAAAACGACAGATGAGGCAGTGCTGTCGGTAAGAGATAACTTGCATGTAAGTACAGAATTATCTGATATGAACAATGAGAAGGAAATAAAGAATGATTCAAAAGATTGTGTATGGCTGATAGATTCAGGCGCGACGAGCCATATGGCGAATAACGAAGTTATACTTAAAAACTTAAAAGAAGAAAAAAAGAGATATATTTTTAGCGGACAAAGAAAGAAAAAAATTATCTTTTAATGGTCGAGGAGAAATTGTAATACAACAAAAACCAAATAATAAGAGAATACGATTAGTAAATGTATTGAACGTCCCAGATATGAATATGAATTTATTGTCAGTTGCGAAAATTACTGATCACGGATATCAAGTAAATTTTGATAAACATGAAGCTATCGTTTACAGAGACAATAAAGTAGCAATGACGGCTGTACGTGAGGATGACGTATACTACGTGAAATCTTCATTTTTGAACGATGAAAAAGCAGCGATGATAGGAGATACAGATATATGGCACAAGAGACTTGGACACGCTAATAAGAAGATTATTGAGGAAATGAAAAAGGAGAGCCTTGTTACAGGGATGATAGAAACCAATAAAGAGAAGAGGCAGTGTGAGCCATGTGTGAAAGGAAAGATGTGTGTCGAAAGTCGCACTCTAGACTTACAGGTAGAAAGACAAAAAGAATAATGGAACTGTGGCACGTTGATTTGATTGGTCCTATAAATCCATTCTCCAGTGGCGGTAAGAGATATATACTGTTATAGACGATTATTGTAGAGTGATATTTATTGAACTGTTGAAGGAAAAAAGTGAAGCGGCCGAAAAATTAAAAAAGTTAATAATATTAGGAAAATCAGTCGAAATTAAAACTGAAGGCCATTAGATCGGATAACGGAGGAGAATTTATAAGAACAGATTTTGAGGAATGGTTCCAGGAGAAGGAAATAAAGCATGAATTTAGCCCAGCCAGAACGCCACAGTGTAATGGAATAGTAGAGAGAGCGAATAAATCTGTAATAGAGATAACAAGAATATTGTTGGCTGACTCGAAGATGCCTCTGAGTTTCTGGGCCGAATCAGCATGTACGGCAGTTCACAAGAATAGAAGTAAATCAACGGTATATGGAAAAACCCCGTACGAAATGCGGAATGGGAGAAGACCAAATATAAGTTATTTCAGAAGATTTGGTAGCGTGGCATATTTGTTGAACAAAGAACCAGGAAGAAGAAAATTTGATCCGAAGACGACTAAAGGAATTCTGGTTGGCTACGCAAATAACAATACTTATAGAATATATGTTCCGGAAACGAGGAAAATTAAAACAGAGTGCAATGTTAAATTTGACGAAAGAAGAAATGGGTCCGAGTTGTTAGGTTTCGACAAGGGTGAAGATAAAGAAGATAGTAAGAAATTAGTAATTATTGGGATAAACCCCGAAGAAGGAAATGAAATGACAGAAGAACAAGAAATATGAAGAAGATGAGAGAGCTGAAACTGATGATAGTACTTATGAAGATGCAATTATGATGGAAATTGATGAGAGAGAGACGGGATTAATATGGATAATGAAATAGATGAAAATGTAAATATGGAAGAGATTCAAGAACAACAGATAGAAGTGAGAAATAAAGGAAGACCGAAAGGAACAACGAAGGATATGATGGAAGCGCGAAGAAATTAAAGGCGAGAAGAAGATAAGAAAAGAGAAGAACAAGAAAATGTCAAAAAATCTGAGAGAAATAAAAATCGAGCAATGGTAATTATAAATGAAGAACGACCGAAGAATATCGAAGAAGCTGAAAAGTCAGATAGCTGGGAGCAGTGGAAACAGGCTATGAAAGAAGAGCTCATGTCAATGGAAAGACATAAGGTGTGGGACGTCGTGTCTCGACCGAAAGGAAAAAGGTGATTAAGTGTAAATGGATATATAACATGAAAGAGGATCCAAATACAGGGCAACGGAGGTACAAAGCCCGACTAGTCGCACTGGGATGTGGTCAACGCCCAGGAGTGGATTACCAGGAAACATTTGCGCCGGTGATAAGGACTGAAACAATAAGACTCTTGTTTAGTATCGGAGCTTAAGAGAAAAGAAAGATAAAGATGTACGATGTAAGAACAGCATTCCTGCACGGGACACTAAAGGAAGAAATTTTTATGGAACTGCCAGACAAAAATCAAGGTAATAAGGAGCAGGTGTGCAAATTGAGAAAAAGCATATAGGGACTCAAACAGGCAGGTAAATGTTGGAACGAGTTCTTAACAGAGGTGATGAAAAAATGTGGGTTGAAGCAATCCAAAGAAGACCCATGTTTGTTTTATATAATAAAGGGGAACAAATTCTTGTATTGTGGCATTCACGTAGATGATATGCCAACAGTGTCGAGTGATGATGATTTCGAGAAAAGCTATATAGATAAGATCGAACTACAAATAGACATGAAAGACCTAGGAGAAGCGAAGACAGTGTTAGGAGTGGAAATAGATCAAGAGGAAGAAGGGAAAATATATGTACACCAGAACAAGTATATAAAAAAATTATTACGTTTATACGAGATGGAAAATTGTACCGCCGTGGGATCACCGATAGACATGAATGTCAAGATGGATGAGTGTGACCAGAGTGAGCAAACTGATGCTCATGCATATCAAGAGCTAATGGAAAGACTCATGTATAGCGTATATACAACACCGGATTTATCTTTTACATTGAGTTGTTTGTCTCAATTTAATAATGACCCCAGGATGATGCATATGTCGGCACTGAAGAGGGTTCTCAGGTACTGGAAAGGGACTCTACATTATACTTTGACATTCGAAAGAAAAAATTCTGTAAAGAAAATCGAGTGTGAAGCTGATGCTTCATGGGACAGAACCAAAGATTCGAAATCCTTTACTGGGTTGTTATTATACAGGAATGGTGACCTGATTCACTGGAAGAGTAAGAAGCAGTCAATAGTAGCACTATCATTAACTGAAAATGAACTTGAAGCTATGTTGGAAGGAACAAAAGAAATTGTATGGACTTCCAAACTGCTACAAGAAATTGGATTTTCCGAGGGATACTTAAAAGAATTGAGATGTGATAACATGAATGCCGTGAGATTGGCAAATGGAGGAAGCTATAAATCCAGAAAATATCATTACATAAGAGAAGCCATTAAAGAAGAGGGTATTCTCGTGAGTCATACTCCAAACTACAATATGTCAGCGGACTGCCTGACTAAGCCCTTAAGTGGGCCAACTCTGTTGAAAAATGTTCAAGCATTTATGAGCACTCGTCGATAAAACCAAGGGGACAAATTGTGGGATTGTTTTTTTCTTTTATGTAATTTTACCTTTTAGTTCTTTCCTTTAAATCTAGATATATCCCTAGAAGGATGACCAATCAGAAGCGACACGAAAAAGGAGGAGAGTGGCGTATCTTCTATCTGGTCGATGGAAATGATTCGAGATGCAAAAACCCATCGCAGACTCTCTGTTTCTCGCACGCTGAGGGTGTGAACACGTTCCAAAGCACTACTGTAAACTTCAACTGTGTTAAATATACGTACTTGATTATATACTTAAATCGAGTGTTAAACGAAATAGCCCTACCATCTTCCACAAACATAACATCTTGTTGGAAGCTTAATATTCTACATCGTTACCGTAAGTGTTAAAAATTGCAGTCTCAGTTATCGTGAGTTTATGTAACGCGTATCAATTGTGTTTGATCCTCATAGAATCAGCTGGGAAAGCATCGTTGGTATAATGAAGCGACATGTTAAATATCTGATATGGAATTACATTTGGCTGGAAGAGGACAATAAGATCTGTTCGACATTTATCTAAATTTCCATATGCGTGGATTCGGTGTAGTTTGTAATATTGTATAATAGCGATTGAGAAAGGCTAAGTAAGCCGAAACTAGTCTCGCGTTCTTTTTAATTTTAATTTTATTTAAATAACTTATTAAAGAATTTTTATTAATTGACACTCTTTGTTTTATGCTCGTCTTTAGCCTATTGTCCTGTCTTTTTTAATGTTTATAAATATACTGCTTAAAAAAATTATAGCATAGAAAAATTTTGGGCAAAAATTGATCCATTTTGGGTAACGGTAACTCTGTGAAAAATCACCGTAGAATGATGAACTTTTTTTCAAATGAAAGTTTGGAATCTTTATTTTAAGGTACTATGAGTCGATTTAAAATTTAATGCATCCATGCTACTGTAAACTCTCAAATCTGAGAGCATGTTCGCCATACTAAAAATTGCAAAGTTTGACGGAATGTACGGATTTGCTAAAATTTTTTTCGGGGATACGGTTTACAGCGTCATAAAGTTTGAAATTCTCTCTTTAATTGGAAAAAAAACAAGTCGCTACGATTTTTTCACAAAGTTACAGCATTTTAAAGTATTATAATCCTTGTATTTTTCTCATGTATGGTCGGCATTACACAATGTGCACTACAGGTAGGTTGACGATCGGATTTTGCACACAGTGTGTATATCTTTTACTCATGTCCGCATGCACATCGTGAAATACCGACCATACATGAGAAAAATACAAGGATTACTTTAAAATGCAGTAACTTTGTAAAAAATCGTAGCAAATTGTTTTTTTTTCAAATTAAAGAGAAAAGTTCAAATTTTATAACGCTGTAAATCGCATCGCCGAGAAAAATTTTAGCAAGTCTGTGCATTCCGTCAAAACTTTGCAATTTTCAGTGTGGCAAACATGCTTCCAGATTTAAGAGTTTACAGCATGGATGCATTAAATTTTAAATCGACCCATAGTACCTTGAAGTAGAGATTCCAAACTTTCATTTGAAAAAAAGTTCATCATTCTACGATGATTTTTCACAGAGTTACTGTTACCCAAAGTGGATCAATTTTTGCCCAAAATTTTTTTATGCCATAATTTTTTTGAGCAGTATAAGTTGATTTATTTAATTATTTTATTGGATAATTATTAATATAAAAGATCCACCTCTAAAGACTTTGACCTTGATATATTAT
>NW_012026807.1:2281691-2283853 GCF_000956235.1 Wasmannia auropunctata
TGAGAAATATATAGCTATCCAGATAGGACAAAGAGTTAAAAAGAATTCTTTTGCATTTAAACATGTTTTTTTTAAATTTTCTGTACTACTTAGGTAGTATTCATAGTCAATTTTTATATAAGTCAGTCTTAAGTATAGTCTTAAAACATCATAAATTAATTACAAAGCTATATTAGTATCTTAAAACATTATTTACATATCGATACGTTTAATTATAGTTAAACTATCCACTAATAATCCAAAATGAACAAATATATATGTGTAGCATTTCATAAAATTGCTATTTTGTTTAATAAATACAATTATAAAATTTGTTTTGCACCATAAGTAAAGGAAAAATGTAAAGCAGACCTCGCTTTGCATTATAAAATGTATGCATGGATGCAATGCAAATTCCGTCCTCTCCCCCCCCCGCCCCCCCTCATTGCAACGAAGTGGTTCCTTTAGGAAAATGACCAAACTCAAATCAACTTTTAATTTTAATTTAATGATAGATTTGAATTAATTTATACCATTTATTTTATGTTACGTGAAAAGTTATAAATTCGTATCATCAAAATTCCACCATCATATGGAGTTCCAAACCAAATCCATTTTTTCAGTTTTTTTGGGAGTGAAGTCCCCTATAGAAAGGGAAGAAGCGAGCAGAACTCACTGCATCCACGTATACACTTTATAAGCAAAGTTCCACTTAGGTTTACAACATTCTACGCGAAAATAAGATTCAATTAAAATTAAAATTATAGTTTGAGTTAGGAGTTTCCTATAGAATGAAGCGACGTTCTACATGAATTTATAACTTTCCACGTGAGATTCGAATTCAAAATTAAACATATTTATATATGTGTTTGTCAAATTTATTTGTTAATTTTTTAATGAATAACGACCAAACCCTGTGAAGATCACTCACGTTCATGGCCTTGATAATATAGCAAAATCAAAGTCATTGGAGGTGTCTCTTATACTAAATAATTATTCTATACAATTATAAAAAAATAAATTTTACTATTTATAACTCGGAAACTATACAAGATCATCGATTAAGTTATAAGGAAAGATAAATAGTATCATCACTTCTGAAACATATATCAAGATCATGATCATCGGCGCGGCGTCCGTTAATGTAAATAAGTATCAACATTACATTTCAAACCATTTAATTTGATATCATATTTGATAAATTTACCTTCTCTAGTTTGTGAAATAGAAAGAAATGGTCATACGCCTAGACATCCTACATGTAGAACAAAATCTATAATTAATTTAAGATACAAACAACCGCATCATAAATGTATCCTAAAATAATTTTGATATAAGCTTAAGGAAAAAATTATACTTTTTCACTACTTCCGGCTGTATATATTTCCATAATATTAGTTAGGGTAGCAATTTGAAGGTCTGCATCGTCAAAATCTACAAAATGTTTGTATATTATTCGTATTTGTTCAGGAGCGCCGTCGATGAGAACTAGTCGGCCTTTAAAATTCATAGCTTCCAATTTTTTTGTTAATTCAAATGCGATAATAGCTCCAAAGGAGTATCCTACTATTACAAAATCTTTTCCATCTCTTAGTTTCGGTAATATATGCTATAAAAATATTAAATATATTCAATAAAATTTCTCTCTTAAATAAAAATAATTCTCGATTAACATAGTACAAAATTATTAATACGATATGCGTACGTTTGTAAGATGATCGGTAGTTTCAGATAAAACGTTTGTTGTAGAATCGATGTTGTTTGTATTATAATGCAAGGCCATTGCTGAAAATTTAATATCTGGTGCTAAACGATTAAATACAGTTACACATCCATCGATACCTGGTATAAGAAATACTTCAGTTGTAGCTTTCTCTCTTTTAGTAGGGAGATCAAAGCAGGTTTGTGAAATAAAATCTTCATTTTTTAGAATACCAAATAGATATCCCATATTTGACTCCTCTGTGTCGAGTTTCTTTTTGTTATGGATAGTATCGTCACTGACGTTTCCATCAGACATATTCATGAGTTTCGCAAAAGTAAGATTTCTTATTTCTTGTGCAGTGAGAAAAATATCAAATTCTCGTTCAAGAGTTTGCTTGATTTCAACGGCCATCATAGAGTCCATTCCAAGTTCGGCTAAAGCCGCATTCCGACTTACAAGTTTCACGTCTTTTAAGTCT
>NW_012026807.1:2283903-2286253 GCF_000956235.1 Wasmannia auropunctata
CGTGTGCTCTTCCGATCTAAAGATAATGTTTTGTAAAATAATTTACATTCCTGTTTATTACTATATAAAAAACATTTTTTTATTACAATAAAAATTATTTGATTACAAAAGACACAAAATATACATGTATTATGAAAATAAGTTGTTTTTATTTTTTATTTTTTTATTTATTTATTTATAAAGGTATCTTATAATGTCCCCATGGCAGTGTAGAATGATATACAGAATCGGGTATAATGTATCGCTTATCATCGTACGGACTTAGAGCAATTTTCTTTTCGGATATAGTATACACCTCGTGCAGCTTGGATCTTATGCAAGACTGTTTTCGCGTCATTTCGGTTTCGTCCAGCAGACATTGCATGTAATCATCGAACGTTATCATCTTTGCTACGACGTTGCTCTTAACACCTTCAATCTTTTTTGTATCTTTTTTACCATCTACACGCAAAGCATACATTTTTGCTCTAAGTCCGACGAATTCGGTCATGATCGCGCCATTGTTTTTATTAATTCTGGAACCTTTTTATTGGCGAGCGGAATGCCATACACATTATCGACCGCATAATCGCTAGTATCAAATCTATTGATGTCACGCTTCATAATTTCGTATATATCGTCGCATTCGAAATGGTATATGAGTCTGTCCGTATCTGTATACATGACTTTACATTTTTCATGAAACGAAGGTAACATATACTCGTGGTGAAATTCATACAAACATGTCTTGGATACGTCGAGGATAGACATACCCACGTAAATAGGTTTATTGACCATTACTTCGAGTTTACGCATTTCTATCGCAACAAGATTCTCTGAAAAAACGCTTCGGCTATGAAAATTCGGCTTCGCGATCATTGCCTCCGCGTCGTATCCTTCCCATTTTGTTAATAATCGCACATCAACATGATTGCGCACATTCTCCATGGTTTTACCAAATACCGCGTTATTCATTAATTTGTATAAATTTTTCTCGAATTCGTTATTAGCAAGTGTTCTAAATTTTGTATTTAGTTCAATATATTCATGAAGCCATGGAGATTGCGCGAATTGCAATACGCGATGAATCTTTATAATACGGAGACCGTGACGAGTACATTGCTGCAAATTGCGATAATGAATAACGTATCGCTTTTTATTATATAAAGACGCGAGGAGTTTTTCTTGCCGCTTGCCGTGTGGTTTCGCGCGTCGGACAGAACGGTAAGTCAGCGTGCGCGTCGTGAAGGTGGATAGTCTAGATCGACTTCGAGAATGTAGCCTATCGCAGAATCTAACGCGATATTCATAACATTAAAATTTGCTGTGTCGTTGACTCATTGAAAATCTGCATACGGCAATGGTTGACACATTGCCCAGCCGTACAGATTATTTACGTCGAAGTACATTAAGTACGACGACGGTTTCGATGGATCATACGACTGCATGTGCTTGTTGTTAGCCCGCGCGTATCTGTTGGAACATTGACTCAGGCTGCCGCGTATACCGCGTTCGACAAACATGACCATGTCAATGTCCGTGAGAAGTTCGAATTTAATACGAGTATATTTCAGCATGGCGTCCCACGTAAAACCGGGTAGAGTATAATAATGCGCGGGATCGAGTCCATAACTCGCGACACAGCTATCGCGAAAATTTTCAAATATATCAGCTAGCAACAAGACATCAGTTTTTAAGTACAAATCGCTGTACTCGCCGAGCGATCGGATGGAAAATCGCTCCCACACGTTGACAGCATGCGCGTAATCGTTCTCGGATACAGCACCGCCCGTTAACGAACTATAAAACGATTCGCGCGGGGGTAAATGTGTATCCTCCAACTTTTCAAAGCAGTCAATGTACTCGTACGGAAACACACCTTTTCGCGTCAGTAGATCGAAATGTTCAGCCGATAAATTACAAAATCCACGTTGCATTATTTGTAGTTTATCTTTCGCGAGATAAGATGCCAATTTTTCGAGACTCGAACTGAGAAATTTGTATAAATCAATGAATCGTAATTGTACGCAAATTTCACGATTATTTTTTCTTTCTATAGTACTTTTAACATGCTTAGTGATTGAAATGTATTTCTCTTTTGTTATCGGAAGTAAATCTACGTTACCATCGTATGCGGTAGCTGTTTCTTTGATAATAAAATGCGCGTCATAGCCCGATAATTTGTGGAAAACTACGGGAATGCAATGCGAATCTTTGTAGTTTAAATTACAGTTAGAATGCGCGGGACCTCTGAATCGACCAGTTAGATGACAGTGATCGCGTACCCGCGTGTCGTCAGGCGCAAACGGTTTCTCGCATATGTGACAATTCGCGGCGCTGTTAAATTTATCGCGTTAATCGCGCGTCAATT
>NW_012026807.1:2286303-2292230 GCF_000956235.1 Wasmannia auropunctata
AATAGCTGCTTGTCCAATGCCGCCAGTACCTGAATGTATAAGTATTTTATCGCCTTTCTTCATTTTTCCATAAATATATAGAGCAAGATAAACCGTGCTGTAAACGCATGGAACTGTCGCCGCCTCTTCGAATGTCCATGCATCAGGTATTTTCCACTGGAAGTATTTATCTTTTACAACAACGTTCGCTATACAACTAGAAACGTACAAAAGAAAAATTTTAATTTAGAGTCCATTCTGTGATATTACACAACTTATTTTTGGAACATTTGTTTACTCAGTGTCATTAAGTCCCATTACACGTTGGCCGTTGATATCGAATCCTACGTATTCCAGTCCCAAGGGCATATATTGAAACAACCGCCCTAGCGAAATCGTATGATTAAGTACTAATTTTCCAGTCGTAATCATTACATCTCTGAAATTGAGTGATGAATAAATCACATACACTAAATTTTCACGGCGAAACTCAACAGACCGATTATTTTCTATCCAACAGAATGTGCTTAGATCACCGCGAATCTATTAAAAAAAAAAACAGCAATTTTTTATGATGATACATGACACCGTGCAAAGCAAAATTTTTTAAGAAATTATGATCATTACAAAATTTAAAACTCAAAATATAGCAAGCAATCTCCGCACCAAATATTTATTGGTCTTATAATACAGTTGTAAACTGAATTCAGAATACGTAATATATATCATAATTAAATTGACAAAATATAAATACATAGTTTAATAATTCGATGCTAATAAGCACCTTTTAAATCTTGTAAAATAATTTATTGCGAAAAATATTATTCTAAGATGTTTATCAAATTAATAAATTACTTTATCAATTTATAAATAATAATTATTTAAAATAGATCGCCTAAACAAATGTTATAAATAAATTTGAGAGCACCTTCTGAGGTTGAGGCTGAATCTTGGTGCCTAATAATATTTCTAATCAGCCATTTAAACAGAGTCCTGAATTAATATCAAACTTGCAATGCAATCACTAGCTAAAGCTGGAATAGTGAAATCATATAATAGATCTTCTATTATAATAATCCGATGCGAATAAGCATCTTAGAACACTAGAAGAAAGAAATTATTGCGAAAAATATTATTTCAGTTAGGGTTTGTACTTGGGATCTTCTGATTTCATCAATTTAATTGTGATATATTAGGTACTTTGAATTCAATTTAGAGTTGCTTTAAAATCGACGAATATTTGACACGCAGTTTGCTTGAACTGAAAATTATAAAACATGTATTATTAAAATATTATTGAAAGTCTAAGATCCGCTTGATCGTGTTAACATTTTCCCATCTCAGTTGTTACAAAATACATAATATTATGTATTACACATTAATAGATTATCGATATATTTGAAAACATTTGTATACCCTTTGGTAGACATGAGCGGTAGGCACAGGTTTAGTTTCCAGTTGTGGTAATCTTAAATGCCTATACGATCCCCAGGTCTCATTAGGTCGCAATACATTAACGGTCATATCTTTTTGCAGCTGCTCTAAATAGAAGGAATTTTGTAAAGAAAATTTAGGAGCCTCCTTATCTTGAATAAACATACTCCTAACAAATTCTCCGCCTGGTTCCTTTCTCAAGCAATTCATGAAACCCAGCAAACCGCATTCAAGGTCTTTCTCTCCAACAATTATAATTCTACTGTTCTTTTCGAGTTTATTCTCATCACTCACAAGCGACTTTAGATCCTCGAGCCAATTAAAGTTATTATTATTTATATAAACAACAATTCTTTTTTCTATCAAAACTTTTCTCTTTAATAGCACAATAGTTTCTTTATCCGTACGCTTCTCAAGAATGACATTTAATTCGTATTGCTGCAAATATTTTGTATAGTCAGTTACATCGCATTTCTCACGCGTCAGTAAATAGCCACCTTCTTTCAAAAACGGCATAAGTCGCTCTAATGAGGTTTGTCGTTTGGTCAAAAGATTAAACCCGGCAACTATTAAAACATTGTCATCTTTATACGCTTTGTTTAAATCTGCGATTGAAATGTTTTGTGGTATTTGTAAATCTGATGAATTAAATCGATTCGGCGATGTTAATAGAGTAATATTCGTTTGTATCAATGGCATGTCATTAAATGCTTCAATAAGCAATGAAGATGAGAGATATTCTAATGAAATATCATCATCATCTTCCACCAGCTCGATGGCTTTTACTTTGATGATTTGATGATCTTCCAGTACGAGTTGCGCCGATATTCGAATTGCTTCATTTAAAGAAATCTCAGCACGATCATAGTGAGCTATAAATATGTGTTCCTCGATAACTGCATCCTGGGCTAATTTTCGGCGATTGATCTGAGAAGCTTTAATTCCTCGAATCTCTATTCCGCCAGCTATAATTGTATCGAGCTCTTTGTATACTCGTATTGGTAATTCTGTAATAATACAATTCAAATAATACGCGTTATAGAGATTCTTTTATACAATATTTATGAATTAAAACAAAACAATTCAAAGTAATTGAGGCATATTTACGTTTATCATTGTTTATCGTAGCTTCTAAGTCGTCAGCGTCTTGTAACTTCATTGCATGAAGCTCAGGATTGATCGCCAATTTCTGAATATTTGTAGGAACGTATAAATTCCTAGTATCATAACCGAAAATATGCATCTGTAACATATTATCTATAAATGTTGCCCAATTGTTTTTCCAAATAATATGTCCTTTTCTTCCTGAAATAGATGCACTCTGTAATCCACGAAACAAGTCGCTATACTGGTACCCGCGCAGTTTCAACTCCTTGTAGATATCTCGTGCGGTCATATGTTCTTCTTCATCATTGTTCTCCGGTAATAGATCTGTCGGGGTCATTTCTAGTTCTAAATTCGGTGTCTCGTGCACTATACCTGTCACAACAACACTGTCTCCTTCAGTTATTTCAAACTTACCACCTGTAATATTTATTATTTTTTATTATGCGTATTCTTATGATCATGTCACTTTAGAATTGCTTATTCCATCAATACCTTTCTGAATCGAAATTGTCAATTTTACAACCTTATTTTTAAATAATTGAGTAGCGCGAATAAAGTTTACATCTTGAAATACTATAGGTATTGTTGTATACATTCGTTCTTTTATCATGCCGATAGTTTGCCAGACGAGTGCGAGATAACCAGTCGCGGGTAGCAAATTTCTTCCATCAATTACATGACCGCTAATATACTTGTACTCTTCATTATCTACTAAGATTTCAACTGATCTTTCTCTGGATGTCGTAACCGGTACAAACCAATCTTCAAAATTCGGTACAAACCAATCTTCGGAATGATTCCATCTAATGTGAAATCAAAAGTATGACATACACAGGGTGATTCAGAACAACCCCGGTGTCTTTGTAAAGTATTCTAAAGCAAGTAATGTATTCTTGACTCAATTCTAAGACGATTTTTTCTTTACAAAAATTTTGTCCGAAGCTTAGTTTTCGAATTATAACGAGAAATAGATAGCGAATTACGGTCCGCGTACGGAAGGAAAGCAGGGGCGGCGCGACTTACTGTCCGACGGCAGGCAGTACGTGGCACCCTCGCGACGATCAAGTGACTACAGGCGCGTATAAATATGCGTTTATATTTTCCCTCTCTCTTTTTTACGCACGCACGCACGCACGCACGCACGCACGCACGCACGCACGCACGCACACACACAAATATGTCCACCTCTGTAGCTTCTTGAAAAAGATGGATGAATTTCCATTTTGATGTGATTTCCACATATGAGTGTTTATTTCAATAAATTTTCGATAGTTTTAATACAAACGTCACAAGTTATCACTGACATAAATCAAATAAATAATTAGTTAATTCTTTTTTTTTACAAACCGTGTCACTTCAACATTTCACACTCGATCACATACAAATCCACTTGAAAAAATCACGAGAAATCTACTAATGTATCTACTAATTAATATTCGTTATGTACTTTACAATCACTGTCGATTAATTATCCGTCCACTGAAAAATTACACGAAGAAAGAAACACACGGCGATTTATTAACACACAACCCGATCACTCGACAATAGCAAACAGTCGACTGATTTTAATATCGAATTTATTACTTAATTATTATTAATCTGTGTTGATTAATTATTCGTCGACTAAAAATTCACTCGAGGAAAGAAACACGGGCACTATTTACTAACATACGACGATTTGACACATAAGGCGTTCACTCGGCAATAGCAAGCAGTCGACTGATTTCAATTAATCACATGTTCGCGTTTCGACAGCGCTGCCGAACATAACCAATAAAATCAGTCGACTGCTTGCTATCGTCGAGTGAACGCCTCATGTGTCAAATCGTCGTATGTTAGTAAATAGTGCCCGTGTTTCTTTCCTCGAGTGAATTTTCAGTCGACAAATTTGGTATTAAAGTCAACTGCTTGCTATTGTCGAGTGAACACTTCGTGTGTCAGTAAATCGTTGTGTGATAGTAAATTGCGCGTGTTTCTTTCTTCAAGTGATTTTTCAGTCGACAAATAATTAATCGATACGAATTGATAATAAGTAATAAATTCGATATTAAAATTAGTCAACTGCTTGTTATCGTTGAATGAACGAGTTGTGTGTTCATAAATCGCCATGTTTCTTTCTTCGTGTGATTTTTCAGTGGACAGATAATTAATCAACAGTGATTGTAAAATACGTAGCAAATATTAATTAGTAGATACATTACTAGATTTCTTGTGATTTCTCCAAGTGAATAGATTGTATGTGAATCGAGTGTAAAATATTGAAGTAACACGATTTGTAAAAAAAAGAATTAACTAATTATTTATTTGATGTGTGTCAGTCAGTGATAACTTGTGACGTTTGCATTAAAACTATCGAAAATTTATTAAAATAAACACTCATTACGTGGAAATCACATCGAAATGGGAATTCATCCATCTTTTTTGAGAAGCTACAAAAGTCGACAAATGTTTAAAAGGTAAGGTTGTGTGCGTGCATGAGTGTGAGTGTGTGTGTGTGTGTGTGTGTGTGTGTGTGTGTGTGTGTGTGTGTGTGCGTGTGTGTGTGTGTGTACATGTGAGTATGAATTTATAAATAATTATGGTTAAAATACGAGGGTCATTTGAAAAGTTTCCGACCTTATCAACATAAGTAACTGTAGAAGAAAATTTCTTTCGCCGTCCGATAGATAGCTTTGACATATGTAAACCGTAAAAATTTGAAGTCATTCTGATCACTGTCTAAGGCAACTCTCCAAAGTTGTCAGCTGACATTGTCTGTCGGCTGACAATGGAGGAAATCGAGTATCGTGCAGTGATAAAATTCCTTCATTTGAAAGGGAAAAAGACGCAGGCTATAAAAGATGAGTTAGACTCGGTATACGGTGAAGCCTCTCCTTCATTTACAACGGTCAAATTGTGTGGCCGAGTACAAACGTGGTCGTACGAGCATTTTAAACGAGAAACGTTTCTGGCGCCCGAAAATCGCTACAACTGACGAAATGATCGATTTTGCATCAAACTGTGATGGAAGATCGTCGATTGACTGTTAAGGATATTGCTGAGGCTTGTGGGATATCATCTGAACGGGTGCAAGTAGGGTGGGTGATTTTACAGAGATTTTACATTAAGAATTGGATATGAGAAAATTATCCGCGCGCTGGGTGCCGCGCTTGTTGACGATCGACCAAAAGCGCATACGGATGGACATGTCGCGCGAGTGTCTTAGCCTGTATCAAAAAAATCCAGCGGAATTTTTGCGGCGAATAATAACCGTCGATGAAACCTGGGTACACCACCATACGCCTGAGACCAAACAACAGTCAAAGCAGTGGTGTGCGGTGGGGGAACCAACTTCGAAGAAGACAAAGGTCGTTCTCTCTGCAGGAAAAGTGATGGCGACAGTTTTTGGGATTGCCGTGGAATAATTC
>NW_012026807.1:2292751-2296135 GCF_000956235.1 Wasmannia auropunctata
AGACGTGTGCTCTTCCGATCGAGTTGCAGGGAGACTACGTCGAGAAATAAATTTTGTTTTGCTTTGAAATATGTGTTTTTCTTAAAAAGGCCGGAAACTTTTTAAATGACCCTCGTAACATATGTTATATTAAAATTAATTACATAATTGTGCTAAAATAAATGTGTATATGTAAAAATACATACATTTTTTGCAATCTATTTTATGATTACTTTAATATGTATCTTGTACCTGATCGATGGGGAGATCATAGGAGTCCCTCGGCTAACTGGCAATGTTACTGGCGGATATAAATTAGCAATTTTCGGCTGTAAGCCACAATTGTAAAGTTTTCCGATTCCTTGAAAAATTACATCGTCGTCGTTTAATTTAATGCATGGAGTCAATGAAATATTTGTAACTTCTGGACTCAAGGATTCTTCCAAAACTTGCTGCAGAACACCATATGGTGCGATTTCGATGGTCACAGCGTTACTTGGAATAAGATGTCTTGCTTGTTCAAAGAAAACAGTGTTTAGTATACTACGCGTATGATAGTCCGCTGATGATAATTTTGATGCTAAAGTGTGCCATTCGGCACGAGGTATGGAAGTGCTGATCCACTTCAGACTTCGTTTTTTCGGACGTAGTATTATTTTGTTCAAATTAGACAAAAGCTGAGATTCAACGGATGCGAGGTAAGAACTGTGATATGGCACGTTACAGTGGATCTTTTTTACATAAATATTATTAACCTGATAATTCAAAAATACAGATTTAACACATACAGGTGTAAAAAAATTGTAGCTTGAATTTAAGGATTTGATATTTTTTAAATTATTATTCAAAGATTTTCACTCACTTAAAGTACGCAAGAGTTATTCAATTTTACCTGTAATTTTTTTATAAATTTTTGAACGGATTCTGCAGGTCCACTCACAATGCTGTTGTTGTCGCTATTATGACATACTATTTCAATATCCGTTGAACAAATATTTTTAAGACTCTCGTAATCCAAACTTACAACTGCCATAGAGCTATGAATTATATTTTTTTCGGTACAAGCTAAACCAATGAAATATGCTGATAAAATAGTTTGTTTAATAGTGAGACATTTATCTGCGTACGCGCAGCCCAGTTCACCAGCAGAATGACCAATCATGTAATCCGGAATAATTTCTAAGGATGTTAGGAGATCTACTAAACCGACCTACAAATATAAAAAAATAACCATAGACACTATATTTGAAAAATTTATTGCTGATAAAATATTAAAATATGTTCAAATAAATCTATATTCTGTTTAGCGAGGGACTATGTATTGGTCTGCACATATGGACAGCGCAGTGGGAAGAGCGTAGCCGCTACCCAGTTCCTTATATGTAAATGCAGCACGTTCAAGTTCGTATCAGTGAGATATCTACATACTAGAGTGAGCCTTCCTTTAAGAAAACGTGTGGTGGATGTAGCTGACTGTGCGAGAGTAACAGCCATGCAACTTGGGGACGTTTGCCTTACTTCAATTATATCATTAAAGTGAGGTAGACGTTCCCAAGTTGCATGGCTGTTATTCTCGCACGACTCTTGAATAATTCGACCATCCCTAGCATCCCAAGGCTCACTCCAATATGTATATATTTCACTGTTTCGTACGATTCGTGCAAGCAGAAGAGAAAGCCGAGTTCTCCAATATTATTCTGTAGGTGGAACCTGCGTAAAGTGGACAAGTTTTCATCCAACCCGATACACAAGCCTCTCACTGAATAGAGTATAGTAAGATGCCGGTTCCAATAAGCGCAATGGAATAACGGCATAGAAAATGTATATTTTATCATATATGTTTTACTAATTAATATAAGATAATTAATATTTTAATCTATAGCTTTGACATATTTTACCTGAACAGCGACAATTCCGAGAAACGTGTATAACGCGTTTTTGAACACTTTTTTATCTTTCCTTGTCAAAATGTCTGTGACACTTACACCATATGGTTTTAAAACAGTATCACACATTCTTATCGCATTTGCGAAGATTTGAAATTTTA
Organism: Wasmannia auropunctata; assembly: GCF_000956235.1. NCBI lineage: Eukaryota > Metazoa > Arthropoda > Insecta > Hymenoptera > Formicidae > Wasmannia > Wasmannia auropunctata. Next base: position 2,294,778 of record NW_012026807.1, read on the forward strand.
ATAATTTTTGACCTGATTTTAATTAAAAGAGATATCAATTTATTGTTTAAAGCTACTGTAAAGTAAGTATACCAATAATATTAATCATATACCCATTCCTGACCATTGCGATCCTAAAGCTGAAAATATAAAGCAAACAGGTCTTTTTACATTGTTACAATTTTGAATTTCTTTCATTGAATATTGTTGCAAAGTATTCAGAATAATGTACCCTCTCCATGGATGACCATCTATATTATCTGCATGGACATCGTTTAATAAACGGATATATTCTACATCTATGTGATAATTAGCAATCTATAATAATAAATTTTTTTAAATAAGAAATATAACATAATATCTTTAATTGTCCAAAATAACCTCAAGTGAATTTTAAAATATGTCTACTAACGTCATTTAAAAACAATTCCACTGATTCTTTAGTACGTCCAGATAATATTACAAGTCTTGGCAAATCATCATCTGGTGCGCTATTATTAACTTTCTGTTTCTGATTCCACTTTAATAGCATATGAGCATTAGCTCCTCCAAAGCCAAAAGCATTGATACCGACGTAACCATTTTTAATTGGCATTGCTTCTTCGATGACACGAACAGTTCCGTTCATCAAGGCATCTATATCATTCCGTGGCGATGTATAATTTATATTTGGTGGTACAAAACCGGTTTCAAATGCTACTATTACCTTCAACAATCAATAACAATTTTAATTATCGGAAATTATCTTGTAAAGAATTTGTTGGATATTGACTATAGTACATGAGATATTAATTATTGTATATTATAAAATACTTTTGGATAATATGGTCAGTCTTCTAATGCAGCCACAACACATGGGTATCTCAAAAACTATAAAATATAATTCTGACAAAAATGATACTAAATACATGTCAAACAAAATAAAAAATTTCACCCAATCTTTGACTGTATCAATCAGTATTATATAGAGTTGTAATCAATTGTCTATAAAGAATGATAAAAAATGTTTGGTGTTGTCATGTTGTTATATATTTATTTTCATAACTTTCAGTGATGTTAATCTGAAGTAAGGATGATATAAATACAAAATTACCTTTTTAAAAAAAGAGGTAAAAAAAACGCCAAGTATACGCGTCCTCCGTACAAATGTTTCGCTATCAAAAATTAGCGTCAAAAATTTGAAGTTATTAGTAAAATAAAATAACTTTAAAAAAATTAAGTGATATATATATATTACTTGTAGAAAAAATACATATTATAAAATAATTTAAAAAAAAAAGGCGTTAAATATGTGCTACTCGAACAAAAAAATTATTGTACTAAATTTTAAAAAAGTGATATGTACTAGTAATATGTACTAGTGATATCAATCAATAAAA
>NW_012026807.1:2297397-2297942 GCF_000956235.1 Wasmannia auropunctata
TTTGGCGCTGCCAAATGTTTTCATTCCATGTAACATTTAATACTATACTAAATTAATAGTTTTAATATTTATTAAATTATATAGTTTTTAATTTCAATAGATTCGAAATAGTTATTTTTACACTGCTACAACATACACGTTTAATTTATGTATATGTACATTACTATTTAAATTACAACTTTGAATTTTTGACCAAAAGTAATTTCAACTTCATCTTTCTTCATTTTTGAATTATTTTTAAAATTATATTTAACAGTAGTAATATTAGTAGTATTATAATTAGTACTAATTGTATATATTTTCTCCCAAATCATTATTAGAATCCATTTTTAAACATTTTTAAACATTTGACAGCGCCAAGTGTTTTTTACATAAATTTTTTTTTTAATTAAATTTTTTTCTCATTTTTGTTCTATTGTTTTTTTAATTTTTTCTAATGATACTTGAGTTGAGTAAAGTAACACGATTTTGTAATATAATAATATTTTAAAGAATTAAATAACAATTACCATTGGGTTGAAATAGAAAGAGTTAATAAGTATAAA
>NW_012026807.1:2300514-2301484 GCF_000956235.1 Wasmannia auropunctata
AGGTAGTTGCGCTTTTGCTAATTCGCATGCAACCTCGGATTTTCTCCGTTGGAAACATTCTTTATGTTAAGATACACCCGTGTGTATAGTATTATGTTAATATATCAACTTTTATCGGATACGAAGTCTTAGATTTTAATTAATTCAAATGGCCTTCTGCCATGTGCTATTTTAGCGTAAAATAATAATATTTATCGGAGCGAATCTCCTTTAGAATCAATAATTAATTTTGACCTTGACCTTACGCTGTACGCTATATGGCTCTACGCAGGCAAGTGACTCTACGCAGGCTATTGACTCTACGCAGGTAAGTGAATGTATTTTAAATGAATTTACTTTAATAATTATTATATTTAAAGATACGAAGAGGATTATAGAAGGTAAGTATAGTTAATCTCATGATTATGTTCTTTTATATAAAGGTAAGAACTATATATTATTAATATGTTACATACATGTATTATCTATCTGTAGAAAACAACTATATCTTGCTTGTTAGCATGTCAAAACGATATTAAGTCATTACAATGTTCTTTCTTTTTACAGCCCTTCGCCATTAATCTACGGTGGATCTTCTTGAGCAGGATCGAACTCCTCGTAGACTGCATTCTGTTCAGCTTCCCCCATCTGTCTCTGGAGTTCTGCTGCTATCCCATCCTTGGACATCGGTGAGTATGGTGCTCGGTAACTATTTTCCGAATTCTCTATAATTTCTTCCCCTGCGATCTCCGTTGGCCACTCCTCGACGAACATGTCTGTACCTCAGTCGGCTGCTCTGGCTGCTCCGTCGCTGTATCAATGTTCTGTACAAGATCTTCCGATGCGACCGTCGCTATATTAGCGGACGGTTGCAAGGTTAGGTTAGATTAGGGTTAGGTTGTGACCGGACTTTACGTCAAGAGTATAAATATTTCTATTATTGACCGTAATTATTATTATCGGACTACGTTAAGCTGGCTCGAACTCCGTC
>NW_012026807.1:2302412-2304483 GCF_000956235.1 Wasmannia auropunctata
CGTGAAATAGTTAGGCAGGTTATATGCTCGAAATGAAGGCAGAACCAGATGTACAATAAAGAAATGAATATAGGTGAGTCGTTAAAATCAAATTTAGAAGCCTAAATATAAATACATTTGTATCCTACAAATTAGTGTATATGTATGCGTGAGATATATTGATGTGGCAATAAACATGACACATCACTACACACTACTACATCAATATCGCACGCATACATACTCACAAATTGTCGGTAAAACAGCGGATTTTTGGAGTTTGATCTAGGGTTTAGGATCTTCTTAACGGAATAAACTAAATAATGCCTTTTTGTGGCTATTTATTGTCGAAAACTTATCTTTAAACGTCAGACACGAATCTCATGGCTATTTTTCTTCGCTTATGCGAGAAACTTATGGAATGTGATATTTTTACTGCCTTGTGGCTAAATTGACTTTTATATTAATTGTTAACAATGAGATTCGTTATTTCCACGAAGCTCGTGGTTGAATTTACTCGAAATGAATTAATTATCTATTTTAACAGAGCTTATGACTCAAATGATTGGAAACCAAGAAATATGCGACTTTTATCGCTAAAATGAAATATCTTATGGCTCTACTGATTAATATTGTAATAATAACCAAATAACTCAAAACTTGTGGCTCAAATGAATAGAAATCCACTGAATTAAACAGACTTTACGTCTCTTATGGCTGAAATGCCTTTTTGATCTATTTTAACGTTATTTGTGGCCTTCTTATGGCTCTTTTGCTTTAATTTATCTTTTCCTGAGGATCACGAGGAAAGTTATGGGTTTTAACAATCGGTAATTATATCTTATCGGTTTTTATTCATCTTTCACTTTCTTTCATGCATACTTATATTCTTTACTTAATCTGTTTTTGCCAATTCGATAAGAAACATCACAATACATATGAAAATAAAATATATTATGGCACTCTCTTCTAAACATAAAATTAATAGATTAGTTGTGATCAATGTCACCAGTACGTTCAACGCGCTTTCGAAACACATATTCTCAAAGTTAACATAAACAAAAGATAAACTTTGTTATAGCCCAAAGGCTATCGCGCGCGATAAATCTTGCATTTCGGCAACGCACAGCAGCGAGCGGAAATGCAAAAATGCAAGCTCGCGAATTCCTCGCGAGCGTAAATCAAAGGTCGCATGGGAAGACGACACCGGACTTCCCATGCCCAAATATGGTCCGATCGCGGACCATCGAGAGGGAAATAGGATACCGGGAAAATCCTATATAAGGAGCTGCCTAATCGGGCACTAGGCAGAGTTCGATAAAAAGAGTGATACCGACTACACGTTACGTTGTAACCGGAATCAGTGCCCGTTTATATGAAATCGACAATAAGTTAATCTCTTGATATGACCATCGGACCTTTTTCCCCGAAGACCCCTTTCGTCAGCGCACTTATCGTACGCCCGCACGGTTCTTGATATGCCGACTCTAAGTGCCAATTTTATTTTAGATATTCTATCCAAACGAGACTGACCTAAGTACGTTCGTACAACGACAATGAGCCTTACCCTTCTCGTCTTAGGTAAATGTTAGACTTACTGCGGTCGCCACCCTGTTTGACCCTCAACAGGGAAGGTAGTTTACCTCGGATCACCCGCCCAGGTTTACCGGATCCTCGTCCTTCCTTCTGGTTGGCGGCAGTTGACGATATTCTCGTTTTACGCCGTTCGGAATGTGAGCGCACGCGACTTTTGTGAGGTCCGCAAAAGAACTAGCCTTTATTCAGTGAAATGTTTATAATATTTATTTTAAAAATTCAAACGCTCACATTCACGCTTACACGCACTCACACTCGAATTTCCGCGCACACGATCGCTCGCGCTTCGCGGATCACGCGATCTCGCCTTTCGCCGGGAATCCCAGCGGTCGGGGATGCGCTTTAAACGCAATTCGGTTTGCGTCACTAAATGCGCCGTGGAAACGACTCGGCCCTGCCACGACCGACACAGCGCTATAACGCATAAAAGATAACCGAAATCGCGTATAAGGTTTCAAGAACACATCGTTTAAATGCGCAACAAACTCGCGCTAGA
>NW_012026807.1:2304533-2305566 GCF_000956235.1 Wasmannia auropunctata
GAACACGGTCAAGCAGGTGAGGCAATTTCTGGGTATGGCGTCGTGGTATAGACGTTTTATTCAGAACTTCGCTACGGTGGCCGCACCGCTCACAGCATTAACTCGAAAAAATGCCCGATGGCAATGGGGTTCAGAGGAAGAAGCGGCATTCGAGAAACTGAAAGGTACGCTCACAACCGCACCAGTACTGGCCTGTCCCGGTTTTTCGCGCCGCTTCGTGTTACAGACCGATGCAAGTACCACCGGGTTGGGTGCCGTGTTAACCCAATACTTTCCAGAGGGTGAACGGGTTATCGCGTACGCGAGTCGAACGCTCAACGCCGCCGAACGAAATTATAGCGCGACCGAATTGGAGTGTCTCGCGGTACTGTGGGGTATCCGGCGAATGAGGGATTATTTGGAAGGATATGCATTTACCGTCATCACGGATCACCAATCACTGAAGTGGTTGCGGAAATTGGAATCACCCTCGGGTAGGCTAGGCAGATGGGCGTTCGAATTACAGCAGTACGATATGGAAGTAAGATATCGTAAAGGAACGCTGAATCGGGTGGCCGATGCCTTGTCACGCCAGCCAATCACGGCAGCGGCCGCAGTTGCACCACAGTGCAAATGGTACACGCATATGCTGCGGACCGTGCAGGAAGACCCACAACGATACCCCGACTACGAAATCCGACAGGGTCAGTTATTCCGGCATTTTTTGCACGACTTAGACTTTACGGAGACACCCATAGACCAACAGTGGAAGGCCTGCGTAGCGAAGGGGGATCGTGCCGAGATCATGCGTAGGAATCACGACGACGCGACCGCCGGACACTTCGGGATAGCGAAAACGATCGCGCGCGTGTCTCAGTTATATTTCTGGCCAGGAATGTCACGGGATATTGCGCGATATGTTAGGAACTGCGCGAATTGCATGAGCCACAAGGTAGCACAGCAACGACCGGCCGGTACTCTCCATGCTACCGCGATCATACGGCCCTGGCAGCAGGTGACGATCGACTTGGTGGGCCCGCTCCCGCGATCGAAA
>NW_012026807.1:2305616-2307325 GCF_000956235.1 Wasmannia auropunctata
GATCCGTTTTGGAATCGAAATCTCCGTATTCGCGGCGTCCGATCGAGATGCTTTTTCGTCGGTGTTTTTAACGCTCGCTGAATAACGAATTCTTTTATTACGCAATACTTTGCGGGACTTTCCTTACACGGAGTTTACTCGCGAACCGAACCGGAACAAAAGACCTCGTTGCCATCCGGGCAACGATATTTATACCCTCGGTCGCTTTTCCCCTTCTCCGCGTTTGCTGCGCACATAATTTTTAACGCTCGCTGCTTGGTTCTCGGATTGGTCGGTTTGCCGAACCAATCCGGCGCTTTACCCATTGTCTGGGCTCGTCTCACTGAATCACGTTCCCAAAACTATTGAAGTTCGACCATCTCAATGTCGAACTACTAAAATTATAATTAATTCTTTTTATCTGTCTTGATAATACTTCATATCACTTTACCTGGCTATTTTTATTGATTCGCGTGGATAAATCTTTAAAACAAACTCATTTTTGCAATAACTTGACTCTTTAACCTTTTGATTATCGGTATGATGACAACTTTGGCTCGGAGCCTTTCGCCGCTTGTTCTATTTCTTAAAATTAACTAAAATAATAATATTTTATGGATCACATTGTCCAATTAACGCTCTGTTTCATTGTTCCAGATAATCACGTGACCGGTTAATTCATCCGATGGTCGGATGATACATCTTTTGCTAATCACATTCCAAAACAACTATGTACGCTGATTCTTACATACAAATAAAATAAAATTCATGGATCACAATCATTAATTAAGGTCGTATTTTTTTGTTACAGGTGATCACGTGACTTATGGATTGGCCCTACTTTCGGAACCCTCTCTTCGTAATTGTAAAATAACTATATATGCTTGAACCATTATTAAAATAAATGCTAACGCATGGATTATATTTATTTTTTCTCGGCCGCCCGAATTGTCATCACTATTCCCCTTATAAATATTATTATTTCTTTATTTCAGGTAAAGGCTTCTTCGATTAATGGAACGTTATTTGTTCTTTTACATTTTATTTTTATTTATTTTGTAACGATACACCCCCAAAAGTGCATCGTTCCAGGCCGAACAACCGCCGGATGCCACCCGACGAACCGTCAGGCAAAGAAGGCGCGGTGCGCCCCATAGGTTTTAAGCATTCCAAAGGTCGTTGGCTGGCGACTTAAGGCCAGCCGACAAAGGCATTACCGCAAAGCATGTAACGGTACCGGAAACCACCGAACGGAGCCGATCGCGGCCGAATACCCTAATGATAGGGTATATAAGGGGCTCCGAAGCCAGGGAGACCACCAGATCCTGACCGTCTCACGAACCGACGACACCGGGGTAAAGAGCTGCTTTGCCTCGGTCCGAGTGATTCTCGGTGGCGTCTCGATTCGCAGACATCCAGACACGATCCGCACAGTGGCCCCGAAATACCCAGGAGTAGAGCGTTTCTCTACTCTTGGCTGAGTGTTTCTCGGCAGGGGCCACTCCGAACTCCTCATACCCGGGGGAACGAATCAAGGGTGAAGCGTTACTTCGCCTCGATCCGAGCGATTCTCGGACGCTTCGCTTCCCCATTCTCCGTCGACACGATCCTAGAATTTGCCCCCGGGCGCGGAGACTCGAACTCGCGTACGGCCCGCGCGCCGTACGCGCGCACCAACCGGGTACGCCCGCACACGCCACGAGCGCGTGACCGCGTCGCTAGGCCGAGCA
>NW_012026807.1:2307375-2308924 GCF_000956235.1 Wasmannia auropunctata
CTTCAACGTAATCCAAACAAGATGTTGATATTCCACATTCTTTGTAAAATTCTGTTAGTAAAGTTTCTTGCATAAACGACGATGGATATGTTACTCCTTCTTCTTTATAACCATCACAGTTTAATTTAATGTGCGGACATATGGCATAAATCCTCTTCGCATTCTTCATTTTTTGAAGATATACCACTGACACCGTTTCGCAACGTGAATAACCATTTGCACCGATATCAAAAGGTCTGCAATAACCATCGGGTGACAAAACACCTAAAAAATACGAAATATATGTACAAATATGTGTGAAAGTTCATTCAATTTATACCCAGAAAAATGAAAGAATTATCTTTTCCGTTTATCAAGATGTATTTAATTTTAGCAAAAATCTTATCTTCAACTTTTTTATGAAAGTTAAATTTTATTTACTTTTTTTGAATAAGAGAAGTGTTTCTTTCATTTTATTGAGTATTGATAATTATTAATTATTAATTTTTGAAAAATACCAAGCCTAGCGTATTGTAGGGTTAAACCGGGAACAAAAGTCATGTTTGCAGCTCCAATTATTGCATCCTGGCATATGCCTGACTTGATAAAGTCAAAACCAATGGACATGGCATAAAGACTTGAACTACACGCTGTATCAACTGTATATGATGGTCCTCTCAGATCAAAAAGGTGTGAAATCATATTTGCTATTGTAGATTTACTGCATCCAATAATATTGTTATCTCCTAAATACTACAATTACAGAATCTTAGCGCGTTATAATATCTTGTCCTTAAATAATTAATATAATAATTTCTTATTACTACTATACATATATAATTAATAATTTTCTGTACCTTATCATTATCATATAACAATTTCAATTGTGATTCAATTTCACATGACCCTATGATCACAGCAGTATCTTTTCCTCGTAATTGTTTTGGATTGATTCCCGCATCGACAATTGCTTCATGAGAACATTCTAGTAACATTCTTACTTCGGGCGAAAGTATATGTGCTTGCTCAAAAGATAGTCCGAAGAAATCCGCATCAAATTTTTCCGCATTATTAACTGTTGCCATTCTTCTTGGAATGTCTGGATGGTCTAATAAAGGAATAGATATTATACGTTCACATAAAAAAGGCTTGTTCATTTTATAAGAAATTCAAATTTGTAGTACACTTTTTTGTCATACAAGTATGTAATTATTATACAGGGTGGGCCATTTTAATCGATCCACCCAAATATCTCCTAAAGTAAGCGCTATACAACAAAATTGTTTAAACAAAAGTTTTCGGGCTTCGAGGGGGACACATAAGATGATAACATTGGTTTGACCCTGAGTGGCGTCGTCAAGGTCAGGACAAGGTCATTTTGAAGTTTTTTAATGGAACCATCAATTTTTCATTACATGTTTTTATAGCACGCCTCGAGAACTTTCCAAAACACATAAATAAAATATTTTTTTATGAAATAAATCTTGAGTTATAAAGCTTGAAAGTTGGAGTACTGTCGGCATTAGCATCATCCAAGGTGTCCAAACACTAGTTAAAAATGGCCAAGGTT
>NW_012026807.1:2308974-2309286 GCF_000956235.1 Wasmannia auropunctata
TCCTGATGTTACACTTGTTTTTGGATTAGTGTTGCCTAAATTTTCAGTATAGCTTAGATTGCATAAGCGTTTTACACCAGTATAAGAGTTATCATCTCTCTTTCTAAAAACGAAACAAGAAAGATTAAATTATTCTTTGTTTTCACATTGCTATTCAAAGCATTCTTAAATACTTATATAAATGATTAAACAATTATTATATGAAAACTAACTTTTCTAATTGAGTATTTATTGAACTTTCTGTATTTATTGTAGTTTCTGTATTATATTCCTGACTTTCGTTTCCTGATGTTACACTTGTTTTTGGATTAG
>NW_012026807.1:2309336-2311182 GCF_000956235.1 Wasmannia auropunctata
GCTCTTCCGATCCTTTCATTACCTAATTAATACCATCAAATTACCGTTTTTTCATTCTCCACTTACGTCAGATCAACCTTGATTTGACGTTTATTAGGTCAGATCCAATAGATTTTCTGACCAATCTAGAGGTCAAATAGACATAATTTTGACTAGTTTTGCTGCTTGGGAATGTTCTTTGAGATATTCTGTTCGCGTTGCATATATCAACCTAACCAATATATGCTCACGAGCATCATACACAGCTCTATCAATGATTACTCTTTTTAATTTAATTCTAACAATATTTTAACATTTTAAATAATGTTACTTACGATTCACATTCGAAATGAAACGACAAGAAATGAATTTCTATTGTGATCGAGAGTCCTCGTGCACATGCAGTGATACTGATATGGCACAGAAGCTTCCCGAAGGTTTCCAGCTTCCGGCAGTCCCGGAATCGCCAAGATCTGCGCAGAGCGCTCTGCGCATTTCATGTAATTCTCTAATTGGTGCGTGTGAGCTGGGATTATAGCGTCAACTGACCCAGCTAGATGTCGACTAGTCCCATGATAAACATATTTTTAGAAGTGAGATTTACTACAGAAAATTTTGGGAGTAGAAATTGTAATTTTACTAATTTTTTTGCGACTGACATGAGATATAATAAAACAATGAAATTTTTAATTTAGATAACCGATTTGAACTCTTACTAACGTTTAAAAAAGATATAAAATTTATAATTAAAAATACATAATCTCGAATTGTTTCGAGTTACTTTTTATATTTTTTTATATTAATAAAAATTAATGAATCGATTAAAGATTTTATTTTTGCTTAAAAAACAAGAATTTACACAGATAAATGTTTCATAATTTATCTGATGAACTATGAACATTGGAAATAACAATTGGTTGTTTGTGACAACTTTTATCACAATATTCATTATCAAATTTGAGTACATGAAAAATTTAGTAAACAGTTTTTTCTTCTTACATATTTGTTCAACACACTTTTTGAATAAACTTTTATAATGACGCAAAACAGATTTTTATTTTATCCTGATAAGGATAAAATAAAAAGGATCCTATAAAGGTTCTGATCTGGCATACCTCACTACGGCATGCCAGATCAGAACCTTTATAGGACCCTTTTCATTTTTCCCTTATAAGTGTAAAATATAAAGGGTCCTATAAAGGTTCTGATCTGGCATGCCATAATCAGGCTTACCTTATTTATATCTGATCAGGACCATATATGACATACATGCCTTACCTAATTTCTACTCGGGAATACCCTTTTAAGCCACGCGAGATGCTCATCGAACGTTTGTGATACGACAACGATGTCGTCGAGATACGCGAATGCATGTAGCTCCATTTCGGGCCCTCTCAACCGTTCTAGCAATCTTTGAAATGTCGCGAGGGCTCCCGTTAGGCCGTACGACATCTTTGTGAAATGATAGAGCCCCTTCCCCGGAACCGTGAATGCCGTATATTCTTTACTGCCCTTTTCCAGCGGAATTTGGAAGTAAGCTTGACTTAAGTCGATAGTCGAGATATAGCGTGCCGATCTTAATTTGTCTAGAATCGCGTTCACAATATATACAGGGTGATTCAGAATAACCCCGGTGTCCCTGTAAAGACGTATTTCTTGACTCAATTCTAAGACGATTTTTCCTTTACAAAAATTTTGTCCGAAGCTTAGTTTTCAAATTATAACGAGAAATAATTAGCGAATTACGAGCCGCGTACGGATAGTAGACAGGGGCGGCGCAACTTACTGTCCGCCGGCAGGCGGTACGCAGGACCGTCGCGACGATCAGTTGACTACACGCGCGCATAAACATGCGTTTACATTCTCT
>NW_012026807.1:2311232-2311970 GCF_000956235.1 Wasmannia auropunctata
TCATTATTTCTAAACAAGTAACTTTATTTTTATCTTCTGAAGCAGAATCACATGATTTTACCATGATAAAACTGTTCTATTTTAATTAAGCAAACGAAATATACAATTTTAAGGTCATGTTTTCTTAAAATTAGTCATAACTTGAATTGTATCAGTTGTGGCACAGCATATGTTTAATTATTAGGTCTTGTTTTGTTATTATCTTTTAAATTACATCTTAAAGACGAGTCAAGCCAAAATTTGTTTTAATTTTACAATCTAGTTCAGTTAGCATATATCTAGATTTTTAGGTTTTAAAGATATTTTATACAATAATTTGAGATATCTTTCAGATATCTGGACGGATTTTGAAGATTAAGCAAATGATTTCTTCTAAATATTTAGAAGATATTTTGAAAATATTTTAAATATATTTTATGAAAATATTACAGACATCTATGTATAGAGTACTTAAATGACATATTTATAATATGATTGTCTAACAACTAAATAATAACATGAACAAAATTTAAAAACATGTTTTATAGTTATTTATATATTTGTCACACATTTCTATATTATGTTTGTAACGATGCACCCCCGAAAGTGCATCGTTCCCGGCCGAACAACCGCCGGATGCCGCCCGACCGACGAACCGTCGGGCGAAGAAGGCGCGGTGCGCCCCATATTTTTTAAACGTTCCAAAGGTCGTCGGCTGGCGACTTAAGGCCAGCCGACAAAGGCATTACCGTAAAGCAT
>NW_012026807.1:2312020-2312450 GCF_000956235.1 Wasmannia auropunctata
TTGTTAGAAAATGAATCTTGCGAAATATTTTATAAACGAAAAAGATTTTTATAACTTTTATTTGGATTAAACATACTGGTTTATTTAAAACAAAAAAGTTATTCTGTTAATTAAATTATTTTTTATTTGTAATACAAAAATTCTTTAAATAATTTTATTTACAAAATATTCTGTGAACTTTAATCTTTTTTTTCTATGTGCAATAATACTTTATGCCGATTATTAATATAATAATCAAAAATGAAAATAATGAATTACATAATCGAAAAACTCTGATTATGAATAATGAAATAATTGAAAAATTTTTAGATCTGATATTTAATTGATCAAGTAATCAAAATTATTACATTATGATTATTGATTAATCAATTAATTAAAAAATTGTTTATTTTGATTACTGATTAATCAAATAATTGAAATTTTTTAAATT
>NW_012026807.1:2312470-2314733 GCF_000956235.1 Wasmannia auropunctata
TCGCGCCCAAATTCCGGGGCCCTCTCGAGGTGCGCAAAATTGTTTCGCCGGTAATCGTCGACCTACGGGACAAATCGGGCCGTTGGTTTCGGCACATACACGTGCAAGACCTCAAGACCGGACACGCGGACGCGCCGGACGATGAGGAGGACGGAGAATCTGCTGACGAATTGTCAACACCAGATGTCGACTCGGAACCGGAAAGCGAAACAGATGGGGACTAGAGGGCGAAGAAGGTGCCTATCCCCTCCCGGATTGTTAAACAAAAGGGACCTGGACATGGGAAAATTAGAGGACGGCGATCACTTTTCCGACAGCTATGGAGCGAGACATACTCGAGGAAATCGATAAAATTTTGAGCGAACCGGAGGGATACGATCCTGAGAAGCCGGGGTTCGATCCGGAGGAGCAGCTCCGGCTGTGGAGGGCTGAGCCGATGGAGCCGGGTCCGTCACCATCCGCCACCAGCAACGGGACAACCACGCGGAAGCCGCCAGTGGTCGGTTGTGTGGCCGGGCGTTTTGTCCAAAGATCTGACGGACAAACACGAAAAAAATTGGAGTGGCTTACCACTACGCCACCTCCGATGCCGCCACCACTGCGACGTCCGCCTCCGCCGCCAACACGACCATCCCTGACACCAGCCCGGGTGATGGGACCATTGCCGCCACCGCCCATTCCGGTGGAAGTGGAGCCTGGGAACATCTTGGAGGTCCCCCACTTCGCGGCACACGTCTCGAGGCAGTACAAGATGCGAATCCGGGGCAAACGGTGGCACATCCGGTTCAATCATGATGGCACTGTTCGGAAAATCCGGCGACTCCCGTTGTAGGTGCCTCGAAATTCAGGCACTTTGCTAGGAGGGGGGTGATGTAACGATGCACCCCCGAAAGTGCATCGTTCCCGGCCGAACAACCGCCGGATGCCGCCCGACCGACGAACCGTCGGGCGAAGAAAGCGCGGTGCGCCCCATATTTTTTAAGCGTTCCAAAGGTCGTCGGCTGGCGACTTAAGGCCAGCCGACAAAGGCATTACCGCAAAGCATGTAACGGTACCGGAAACCACCGAACGGAGCCGATCGCGGCCGAATACCCTAATGATAGGGTATATAAGGGGCTCCGAAGCCAGGGAGACGACCAGATCCTGACCGTCTCACGAACCGACGACACCGGGGTAAAGAGCTGCTTTGCCTCGGTCCGAGTGATTCTCGGTGGCGTCTCGATTCGCAGACATCCAGACACGATCCGCACAGTGGCCCCGAAATACCCAGGAGTAGAGTGTTTCTCTGCTCTTGGCTGAGCGTTTCTCGGCAGGGGCCACTCCGAAACTCCTCATACCCGGGGGAACGAATCAAGGGTGAAGCGATACTTCGCCTCGATCCGAGCGATTCTCGGACGCTTCGCTTCCCTATTCTCCGTCGACACGATCCTAGACTTTGCCCCCGGGCGCGGAGACTCGAACTCGCGTACGGCCCGCGCGCCGTACGCGCGCACCAACCGGGTACGCCCGCACACGCCACGAGCGCGTGACCGCGTCGCTAGGCCGAGCGCTCGCGCCGCGCACCACCCCGCGCTCCGGGCGCGCACCACGAGTTACGCACGAACACCGCGTGAGGCATTGCGACCGAGAGTAACGATACTGCGAGTAATTATGGATTCGCTCCGTTTCTTCTTTTATTATAAGTAATTCTTCGCGGCGTTTTCTTTTAAGTTATTATCGCTCTCATATCGGGTCTCGTAATCCGCATAGGGGACCGTCCCGCGAATCTCGTTGGTTTTTTTATATTGCGACGGATCTGTATTCTGCGGCTTATTGTTTCCGGGTTTCTTTTATATCTTGCGATGAATTGTTATACGATGTACTTTTATTTTATTTTATTAATTTAAACCTAATTCGTTCGATTTCGTTATTGTTCCGCTACTCTCTCTCCTGAACCTGCTGGCGATCCCTGCCACCCGTTCCGATACCGACGAGCTATACCGCGCATCAACAGCAGGTCGTTTTATGTTTATTTTATTTTTAACAATCACCATTACTTATACATTTTATTTTTAACAATCACCATTTTTCTCTTCTTTTGCATATCTTTTTTTCACATCTCCATCAATTTTATTTTCACGTTTGCACCTTTTAGTCTTTGTCTTAAATATTGCATGCTGGTACCAGCGTCGTCTCTAATAAGCAATAACAATATAATAATCAATATTTATATAAATCTTAGGCTGTTATTAGGTTATAAATATTTTGCTTATCTGTAGCATTA
>NW_012026807.1:2314784-2315606 GCF_000956235.1 Wasmannia auropunctata
TAGCACCGGAAAGATCGAGCGGAGTGAGTCGCGAGAACCCGGTCGTCGCAACCATGTACAACCGGGCCGAGTGCTGCTGGCGCTGTAAACAGCGGGGGCACACTCGGTTCGAATGCCGACGAATTCCACGGAAGTTCTGCTCGCAGTGCGGAAAAGATGGCGTGTTGACCCGCGATTGTCATCCACGTATGGGAAACGACAACCGGACCGGAGACGTTTCGGCCACTCCCCGGTCCTCCGAGTAAAGTTCACGCCCCGGCCGCATACCATGATACGAGTACGGACGTTAAGTTTGGAAGCATTAATAGACACGGGATCCGAGCTATCATTCATAAATCAGGGGACCGCACAGGCGTTGCACACGCAGGGATTTACACTGCAAGCCAGAAATAGCACCGTACAGTTGGCAGACGGAAAACGCGTCGTTCTACCGGGTTCCGTCCGATTCCCAGTCCGCGTCGCCGGGCGTTACTTATGGCATACATTCCTGGTAATGCCGACACTGGAAAGCGAAGTACTCATAGGGGTAGACCTGTGGGCCCGCCTCGGGTTGAGTTTGCCAGCCGCACCGCGATCTACTGCCGTAACCGAAACCACGCGTACAGCCGTGTTGGAGGGAATGGTGCCACGGTCCGAGAACGAAGACGAGAGATTACGCGAATTCTTACAACAAGAGTTACCTCTTTTTACCACAATAACAGGACCCACGCAAAGAACGCAGCATAGCATTAGAGTAAAACCGGGAATCGCACCGATTAAACAAAGATACCGTCCACGAAATCCAGCAATACAAGCGGTAATCGATGAAGAAGTGGATGAAAT
>NW_012026807.1:2315657-2317002 GCF_000956235.1 Wasmannia auropunctata
TACGTTATTTAGTGAGACGAGCCCAAACATTGGGTAAAGCGCCGGATTGGTTCGGCGAACCGGCCAATCCAGAAAGCAAGAAGCGAGCGTTAAAAATTATGTGCGCAGCAAACGCGGAGAAGGGGAAAAGCGACCGACGGTATAAATATCGTTGCCCGGATGGCAACGAGGTCTTTTGTTCCGGTTCCGTTTGCGAGTAAACTTCGCGTAATAAAAGTCCCGCAAAGTATTGCGTAATTCAAAGAATCCGTTATTCAGCGAGCGTTGAAAACACCGACGAGGAAATTATCTCGATCGGACGTCGCGAGTACGGATTATAGTATTCCAAAACGGATCTAGCGCGAGTTTGTTGCGCATTTATACGACGTTTTCTTGAAACCTTATACGCGATTCCGGTTATCATTCCTGCGTTATAGCGTTGTGTCGGTCATGGCAGAACCGAGTTGTTTCCGCGGCGCATTTAGTGACGCAAACCGAATTGCGTTTAAAGCGCATCCCCGACCGTTGGGATTCCCGGCGAAAGGCGAGATCGCGTGATCCGCGAAGCGCGAGCGATCGTGTGCGCGGTAATTCGAGTGTGAGTGCGTGTAAGCGTGAATGTGAGCGTTTGAATTTTCAAAATAAATATTATAAACATTTCACTGAACAAAGTCTAATTCTTTTGCGGACCTCACAAAAGTCGCGTGCGCTCACATTCCGAACTCATAAAACGAGAATATCGTCAACTGCCGCCAACCAGAAGGAAGGACGAGGATCCGGTAAACCTGGGCGGCTGATCCGAGGAAACTACCTTCCCTGTTGAGGGTCAAACAGGGTGGCGACCGCAGTAAGTCTAACATTTACCTAAGACGAGAAGGGTAAGGCTCATTGTCGTTGTACAAACGTACTTAGGTCAGTCTCGTACTAGATAGAATATCTAAAGTAAAATTGGCACTTAGAGTCGGCATATCGAGAACCGTGCGGGCGTACGATAAGTGCGCTGACGAAAGGGGTCTTCGGGGAAAAGGGTCCGATGGTCATATCAAGAGGGATTATCATATTGTCGATTTCATAGAAACGGGCACTGATTCCGGTTACAACGTTTCGCGACGACACTTACTCCGAGTGCCGGCAATACAGCCGCCGCGACGCGAACGTGGAATATACAAATAGCCACGAATATAGAAACGGGAACATAGAACTGTAATAGTATCAGGGACCACCTGTAACGAAAGGGAAATAAAAGTGTTAATTACTGTGAAACAGTGTCACGCGATTGTGTCTCTACTCCTACTCCGCGTATCCTCGTGGGTTCCTACCCTTAAGGCAGACCGATCCCCAAAAAAATATTCCTTGTTGCACCGAA
>NW_012026807.1:2317052-2319324 GCF_000956235.1 Wasmannia auropunctata
GTACTGTAACTTTCAAGCTTCATGACTCGAGATTTACTTGACCAAAAACCATTTCATCTATGTGTTTTGGAAAGCTCTTGAAGTAAGCTACAAGAATATGTAACGAAAAATGAAGGGTTCCATTTATAAAATTCAAAGTGACTTTGTCCTGACCTTGACGACGCTACTCAGAGTCAAACCAATATTATCATATTATGTCCCCCTTGAAACCTTACAACTTTTGTCTGAAACATTTTTCTCTCAAACCTCGCGATTTTCAAATATTTGACTGTTAAATATAAAATGGGATATTCTGTATATTGTTTTAAATAATATATATTATTTTTATATGTACATGTCGATATGGCCCATAATGGCTCAAATTTTCTAACGGTCTGCATTATAAATGTAATAAGACATCTTTATTAAAGTAATTACTTCCTCACCCGTAATATATTTCACATTTACCTATTTATATAATACCTAATTTGTATTGGAAATAAATTTTCTTTGCTTATTTTAGTGTGTAAAAGAATATAGATACTTTTCACTAATAATAATAAAGACTTTAAATGTTTAAAACTTTTCAAGAATTCCGGGCAAACATGAATAACTATAAAATAACAGCTAAGATCGCTATTTAGTTGCCTTCCATTTTGCCCTGAACATTAAATTTCGTGAAATTCTATGAATGTCATTTGTTGTTTAGCGCGCACAAAGCGTGCGTCTGTAATAATAGTTTTTAAAAAAATTAATAAAAGGCAGAGGGAAAAGAGGAGATTATGATTAAAAAAATAAGTTCTTTTCATATCATTTTCTATTTCGCATTTTCTCTTGCTTTCGATAAATGTAGGCCTTTTGAAGGCTGCTAATTAGAATTACTCTGGTTCGTGTTTTTGCCAACGGCCTATTTGAGAAAATTACAAATTGGACATCCGTAAAACGATCGTTCTTTATTGTAGCTAGTCTCAACCGTTAATCTAAAGAAATAATTGTTACATACATTAGATACAGTGAAACTATTAATTGGAATGTCAATTAGGACTTCATTAATTAATAACATTAATACGTATTTAACCAAAAAGTTTACGTTTCTTCCGGTTGGAAATTTTACTCACAATCAGTTTCGAACGGGTTGATTAAAGCTGCACATAACAATATTTATGATTAAGTCCCGATGAATTGTTATTAAAAGTGCTAGAGCCATCGTTGTTTCTGTCCAAGTTAGATATTAAAATTGAATATTCGTTTGTTGCACCTTGAGACTCAGCGCTATCAGATGTCAACAAGAAAAAGTTGCAACGACTTCCCTGCAGTTCAGTACTGTTAACGAATTTATAATATAGCCATCCTAAAATTACAAATGTTGCCCAAAGTAACTTATGTAATTACAAATCGCATTTGTATGCAGTTGCTACTCACTTTCGTATGGTCTCTCTTTCTTAAGTATTAATTGGATCGCAGTCTTCCAACAATGACACATAATCTTAGCATTATTATCATTAGTATTAGTTGTATTGTTCACATTGCGAGAATTTCCGGGCGCAGGTTGATTTGATTTATTTACTGATTTGTCATTCGAATCCGGATGGTATCATTTCCTTTAGTGTTCGATTGTATTTGCGACATTTGGCCTGTTTTATTCATTCGGCTTAGAAATATTAGAATTCTGCCTTTGCGCATTTCCGGATATGCCAGAATTCCATTTAGTAAATTATCAACATCATTGTTACATCGAATATACCTACATTAAGAGAAATTAGCCGGACTTTGTGATCGGAATGTACTCGAAAAGTGAATCCCGATGTATCCCTCTTATTATTCTTTTATTCTAACTATCTAATATTATTTTGACCATTCTTATTATACTCTTTTCATTTGATTTCTAAAATCTTTATTTGTTCTTTTAATTCATTTTTCCCCTTTTCTATTCTTCCTCTCTGTAGCCACTTTCATTTCGCCTTTTAATTCTTTCATTTTCTTTCATATTTCTCGCAATTTATTGTATTTTTCAAACGTTTTAAGAATATTCCTTCTAGGAATATTTTGTCGTTTTTCTCTTTTGTTTCCCCATATCTTATTAAAATATGTTCTATTTGAATATGCTACTTTGTGTGATAATTTCTGTACTGGTTGGCTGTACTGAAATTAAGAGCGATTATTGGCGCTGCTGTGTGGTAAGACCTGGTAGCGACAATTGGCATCCTCTCTTTTCCCGAGTGACCGTCGCGGTGTGCACACGTGTTATAGCCAGCGATGGAGCGATTGTTGAAGGTGTGTATCTA
This sequence comes from Wasmannia auropunctata, assembly GCF_000956235.1. NCBI lineage: Eukaryota > Metazoa > Arthropoda > Insecta > Hymenoptera > Formicidae > Wasmannia > Wasmannia auropunctata. Next base: position 2,319,317 of record NW_012026807.1, read on the forward strand.
GCAAAGTG
>NW_012026807.1:2319374-2321248 GCF_000956235.1 Wasmannia auropunctata
CGCGGTATTCACGAGACTGTAGACTTGCTCGCGTAAGTTCGCGTATTTCGCGAAAAATGTCGAATCCGGTTTTAATAGAATTAGCGCGGCGTCGCCCGATCTATTAATTATCGAAAGCGTTGTTAAACAGCCACGTAATTCACTAATTATGACGCGGAACTTGGTTAACGTCGCGCCGGGATAGCCTTCGAGAGCAGCGTGGATGCTGACTCTTTCGGTTACGAAGGATAACTCCTTGTTGCCGGGTGGGACCTCGCCTTATATAGAATCCCCACTCTCGGCTCGGTTCGCGAGACAAACAAGCTCGCTCTCCCTTCCTCGCGATCGGATCCTCTCTTTCTATCTTTGATAACGAACTTTGTGGCGTGATCTGACGTCATCTTATTACTACGCATTTTATAACGGCTCTTATGGCACTATTGCTCAATATTACATTCTTATGGCTAATTTTGCCCTCTGATTACCGCAATTAACGGAATAAACTAAATAATGCCTTTTTGTGGCTTATTATGGTCGAAAACTTATCTTTTAACGTCAGACACGAATCTCATGGCTATTTTCCTTTTCTTATGCGAGAAACTTATGGAATGTGATACTTTTACTGCCTTGTGGCTAGATTGACTTTTTATTAATTGTTAACAATGAAATTCGTTATTTCCACGAAGCTTGTGGCTGAATTTACTCGAAATGAACTAATTATATATTTTTAACAGAGTTTATGGCTCAAATGATTGGAAACTGAGAAATATGCGACTTTTATCGCGAAAAATGATTTTACTTGAAAGCTTGTGGCTTTAACCACTGAAAATGTAATAATGATTAAACAATCAGAAGCTCGTGGCTCGAATGCTTCAAAATGAACTTAAATTGACAATTATTATGTCTTTTATGGCTGAAAAGCCTTTTTAATCTATTTTATCGTTTTTTACGGCCTTCTTATGGCTCTTTTACTTTACTTTATCTTTTTCTGAGGATCACGAGGAAAGTTATGGGTTTTAACAATCAGTAATTATATCTTATCGGTTTTTATTCATCTTTCACTTTCTCTCATGCATACTTATAATTGTGTAATATAATATGGTGCCCTAGCGGGACTTTACAACATAAAATAATCGAATTCTTTCATTTGATTAATTTATCATTATATAATATATATCTTGTATCTCGCGCATTACAAATAAAATGAAGTAAAATAATAATATGAAGAATATAACGCAAATGATACAATCTGAATAAATCATTATGCCCGCGTTTAAATATTATTATCGCGAGTCGCTGTTTCGACCGAAAAGACGGCCGGTTGCCTATCTTCAGGCGTCGTCTGACCCTCTCCTTGGCTCTCTTGACCGACTTGATCGCCTTCGGTGGGGCCGGTTGCGCGGTATTTCGCACTGCTGACAATTCCTTCCATGTACGGATCATCTCCACGTCGAAACTGTTCGGCGAGAATTCGTTTCCCGTCAATGATGTCGACGTGGGTGCCATCGGTGAAAACGTGTGAGGTGTCGGTGGTCGAGTCAGCGCCGGGATGTCCTCTGCGCTGTCCATCGGAACGCACGACTTTTGTGCAGGAATAACGACTTCGAATGCATCCGGCTAAAACATAGTTGCCGGTTGCAAGGTTAGGGTTATTGGATTTGGAGAGAAACTTTTGTCAAGGTGGCATTTTTTATGGATAGAGGACGACTCTCTCTACAACGTACCATAGGTCATTGTCCGTAACATTCCGTCATTTGTTCCAAACAATTCGATTTATGTTTCGAAAGTTGCAAAATGTACTTTCCTGGCTAAACGGTTAGAGATAGAGGTTTTTATCAAGAGTACAAATATGTTTCTTTTATCGAGTACCATAAGAAAGGGTAGGTCCCGAAATT
>NW_012026807.1:2321298-2322060 GCF_000956235.1 Wasmannia auropunctata
GAGTAATGTAATTACAATTAATTGCGTGCATTAAATAATACATATAAAATATAAATACATACATACATATAAAAATATAATTATTGTTGGCCGGAGTCTCAATTACAAAGTCTTCCGTATTTAACAAAAAGTAAAAGTACAAAAAAAAACAAAAAAATGAAAATAGTAAAAAAAAGTAAAAAAGAGATCATACACTCACCACCTCCACGTTGGTTAATCTTGGATAGCGCTGAGAGTGAATAATGTAATTACAATTAATTGCATGCATTAAATAATGTTGGAAGAAATCAAATCGCGCGATTCCTATTGTGACGTCACATCGTAATTTGATTATTTAACGCTATGGGCATTGTCGCCATCTGCCGTGTCGGTTTTGCATGTGTGTGCCGGTCATCCTTTGTAACGCGTCACGTTCTACGTATTGTACACGCTATCTAAGAATAATAATCCGTTATTAATTAAAGGCTTAATTAATTAAATCTGCTTATAAATTATACAGAAATTATTTTGTTGCACTGCCTGGCCTAACCTCCTTCTGTGAAACCTGAGTCGCTTTACAAATAATACATATAAAATATAAATACGTACATGCATATAAAAATATAATTATTGTTGGTCGAAGTCCCAATTATGAAGTCCTCCGTATTTTTTTTATTTTACATGTAATATAGGGGACTTCTACTTATTGGGATATGTACTAAATATAGTCACCTTCAATATGACAGAGAGAGAGAGAGAGAGAGAGAGAGAGAGAGAGAGAGA
>NW_012026807.1:2322110-2322539 GCF_000956235.1 Wasmannia auropunctata
TGTAAGTATATTTTTTAAATATTTTAAAAATTTATATTAATATTTACACTTTCCGTATAATTTAATTTTTAGCTTGTAGAAATAAGTTATTATTTAAAATTCTTATTTGTATTTTGTTACAGTACTGCAGAAAAATCTTTTGATACTTATTCCTACTGCTTTTGTGGAAAAGACATATATCAGTTATCATATATACAAACACGTTTATGTATCACATAATAAGATTATATTTCTTCTGGAGTTTCTCACGGAAAATAAAAATATAAAAAGGTACAATAATTATATAATATACATTTATCACGTTTAGAGTAAATTAAAAAATATATTTAACATAATAAATAATGTAATGTTAATAAAGTATGTATACAATAAAGCATTACTATTTTTTAAATATATTTACTATTTTTGTTTCTAAAAATATTTATATAA
>NW_012026807.1:2322589-2325324 GCF_000956235.1 Wasmannia auropunctata
ATAAGAAAGGGTAGGTCCCGAAATTCAAAAATTTTTTTTATTGATTTTTTTTATATTTTTTTTGAATTTTGAACACGTCGCATTTTTTCCTTATAGAACTCGTCGAGAGGAACAAAACATGTCCTCTTCACCATGCCTCTATCTCCATCCGTTTAGCCGGAACAATTCGTTATGTGTTTCCAACATCAGAAAATGACGTATATCAGTGAAACAAAGACAGATTAAGGCCCAACGAAGAGGACCTTTCTCGTTCCTCTCGTCGAGCTGCATGAGAAAGGATAGGACCGGGAATTTTAAGAACTTTTTTTTTTAAAATTTTTTTAAGTCCCGACCCCCTTAAAAAGTGGGAAAAAATGAGGGTGACAAAAAAATCCGAACTATCTATAACTATATAAAAATGGTAATTATTGGAAAGAAAAGAAAATTGCAATCAGTGTAGTCCAGACGTGTGTCCTGGGTCAAGAATGTTGGGGGGTCCAGGGGGCGAAGTCCCCTGGTAGGGGCTCCAGGGAGGCGAAGCCCCCTGGTGGGGGTCCCAAGGGGGCGAAGCTCTCTGGTCAGGGGGGGTTTCGGTGAGGGCGAAGCCCCCCCGAATATAAAAAAGAAAGATTCGAAATCGTCAAAGACGATGATAACGACGACTATGGTTATTGTATACACTCACACACACACACACACACACACGCAAACGCACACGCACACGCACACACACACATAAGAAGGGAATCTTGATGTCCGTTTCCAATGTCAATCTGCTGCTGCTCCGCTGTCGTTCAAGCCGTGGTGCTCTTGCTTCTGCTCGGGGGAACCTGAAAAAAAAATCAATTATTGACATATAGTACGCGTTTGTACTTGTCTGTGTAGCCGCTTTCAGGCAAGCGCAAGTACTCGTTTCATGACGTCGGTGCATGCGACGAGTTCCGTGGAATAAAGCAGAGTAATAATGTCCAAATCCGACATTCAATACCTTGTTTTATTCTGCAGACCTCACCGAGATCAACTCCCTCGCTGCTGCTGCTGCTGCTGGTGGTGGATGCTTCAACACAAGTCTCGAGTCTGATGAATATGAGCGAGTCGACAAGAAAAAGAGAGAGAAGGCATGTTCAAGTTCTACACGACTTCTCTTTCTCTCTCCGCTCAACTTGCTCAGCTACTCCCTCGCTGTTGTTGCTGGTGCTGGATGCGGCATAACGAGTCCAAAGAGTCGAAGCGTACGAGTCAACAAGAGAGAGAAAGAGAAGGAATGTTCAAGTTCCACACGCCTTCTCTTTCTCTCTCCGCTCAACTCGCCCAGCTACTCCCTCGCTGCTGCTGCTGCTGCTGCTACTGCTGCTGTTGCTGGATGCGGCATGATAAGTCCGAAGAGTCAAAGCGTACGAGTCGACGAGAGAAATAAAGAGAAGGAATGTTCAAATTCCACATGCCTTCTCTTTCTCTCTCCGCTCAACTCGTCGAGCTACTCCCTCGCTGTTGCAGGTGGATGCTTTGGTCAGAATTCTCCGCGATGAGTGCGTCGAAGCGTGCGAGTTCACTGAAGGAGGAGAAGAAACATATGTTCAGATTCAACACATGTTTCTTCTTCTTCTCCGCTGAACTCGCCCAGCTACTCCCTCGCTGCTGCTGCTGCTGCTGCTGCTGCTCGTCCTGTTGCCTCTGCCGGGGAGAACCTAAAAAAAAACCAAATATTGAATGCGCGTATGTATTTCTATGTGGCCGCTCTTGGTTAGCGCGTGTTTCGAACAAGAGACGCGCGTAAGCCCCGCCACCGCGTCAAGGTGGCGGCCACAAGTCGGCGGGGAAGTGGCCCTGAAAAGGGCTGATTTTCAAAAACTCCCTAGCGCCAGAACGAACACCTTGGTTCGTCGTCCAATCGTGGCCGTTTTGCTGGTGCTGCGGCGTCGTCGTCGTCGTCGTCGTCGTCGTCGTCATCGTCGTCGTCGTCGTCGTCGTCGTCGTCGTCGTCGTCGTCGTCGCCTTTGTTGTCGTCCTTGTCGTCGGCCTTGTCATCGTCATTTCTGTCAGTTGTCCTATCTTTGTCATCGTCGTCGTCGTTATCGTTGTCACTCAGGATTACCCAATCAGCACACAATGTTTGAAAAAATATTTTTTTAAATATTAAAAAAATATTAAAAAAACATTTTTAAAAACATTTAAATAATGGGTTAAGTGCTCTTTTTTCATTAAAAAAATGTTTATTTTAACGTTTAAAGAAATATTTTTTTAACGTTTGAAAAACGTTTATTTTAACGTATGAAGAAATATTTTTTTTAACGTTTAAAAAACGTTTATTTTAATGTTTAAAGAAATATTTTTTTAACGTTTGAAGAAACATTTTTTTTAATGTTTAAAAAATGTTTATTTTAACGTTTGAAGTTATCCACATACATAGATACACTGAGAAAAAAGATTTTAACAAAAAAAATTTTTTTTTTAATTTACGATTACATATTATTATATTTAGAGTTTAATTTGTGTTTTACTATTTCGCATTATTTTTATTTTATTAATTACAATTTATACGCAGGTTTACAATTTTTGAAAACACATCGAGATTCGAACCTGAGATCCTTAGAACATCAAACGCTAACGCTGAGCTAATGATACTTCGATACGAAGAATTTATTCTTTCCAGTATATATTATGTTATATATTATATATTTTTATTATTTAGTATATGTTATTGTTATGCTACGAATTCGGATATTTAATTTGCAATATATAACATTTTATAGATT
>NW_012026807.1:2325374-2325745 GCF_000956235.1 Wasmannia auropunctata
TAACGATTAATCAAGTAATCAAAAATTTTTTTATTTCAATTAATGATTAATCAAGTAATCAAAAATTTTTTAAATTTGATTAATAATTATTTAAGTAATCGTTAATCAGAGTTAAAAATATTACTAAAAATATCGATAATGCCGATCTCTGCTTACATATATTTTCCCCCATTTTGACATAAAACTTGAAATATCTCTCTTAATATTCAACTTACAAGGAGAGTTACCCAGGTGTCCCCTTCCAATTTTGATGAGCTTTTGATATGTTATTCTCCAGACCAAACCAAGAAAAGCTACCGCAAATTCGTGCCCGATCGCACTTTTAAGGGGTGAAACACCCCTTAGAAAAAAATCGGTTTTTTCATTTCAAT
>NW_012026807.1:2326743-2328323 GCF_000956235.1 Wasmannia auropunctata
TAAATTTTTCTAATTTTGCACAAAGGTAGTACTTTGGGAGATAGAATTTTGTGCCAAAGGATTTTTTTCTTATTGCAAAATTAATCGAGATATAAACAATTAAAAATTAGACTGCTTTATTTTTCAAAAATTCATAGCTCTGTTAATAATAATGCTAGCTGACTGCTTTTTTTTCAAAATACGCGAAAAATGTTCTAGTTTACGAGAAAAAAATTAAGATTCCAAAAATGTTTTGTTTTCCATTGTTTATTTAACAATAAACTTTTGAACAATTTTTTTAACAATCGGGGAGAGAGTCGAAAAATCTGAAAAAATATTTTTTATATATTTTCAGTTTTCCTATATCTTAGAAAAAAAACTCAAGAATGTGTTTTGCTTCGTTTTCGAGAAAAAAATTTGTTTAGTTCTTGATGTGGGGAAAATCTGTCGACTCTCAGCATACGAAAACAGCCAAACTTACAAAATATCCCTACCATACTGCTAATATGTTGTTCGCAGCCGCTGTTTTGTATTGACTGGAAAGTCAATACTTTATAAAATCGACTTTACAATATTTAACTCTCCAAACTATTTTATCATTTATTCCGACGATTTCGACTTCTCGCTTGCGTTTTTTTTATTACAGTCTTGAGTCTGCTGTACAGTAAAGACCTAATTTTGCGTTATAATTATTATCAAGTATTTTGTTGCATTATAATTATATTATGTAATTATATTTTGTTGTATTATAATTATATTATAATTATATTATAACACAACAAAATACTTAATAATAATTATAACGCAAAATTAGGTACTTATACTATATAACGATAATCGACTTTACAATATTTAACTCTCTAAAAAATTTTATCATTTATTTCGACGATGTCGACTTCTCGCTTGCGTTTTTTTTTATTACAGTCTGCTGTACAGTAAATACCTAATCTTGCGTTATAATTATTATCAAGTATTTTGTTGCATTATATAGTTATATTATGTAATTATATTTTGTTATATTATAATTATATTATAATACAACAAAAAACTTAATAATAATTATAACAAAAGATCAGGTACTTACTGTATAGCAGACTGTAATAAAAAAAACGCAAGTGAGAAGTCGAAATCGTCGGAATAAATGATAAAATTGTTTGGAGAGTTAAATATTGTAAAGTCGAATTTTATAAAGTTTTAATATTCCAGTCAATACAAAACAGCGGCCACGAACAACATACTAGCAGTATGGTAGAGATATTTTGTAAGTTTGGCTGTTTTGTAAGAGTCGCACGCTGAGAGTCGACAGATTTTCCTCACATCAAGAACTAAAAAATTTTTTTTCTTGAAAACGAGGCAAAACACGTTCTTGAGGTTTTTTTCTAAGATGTAGGAAAACTGAAAGTATATAAAAAATATTTTTTCAGATTTTTCGACTCTCTCCCCGATTGTTAAAAAAATTGTTGAAAAGTTTATTGTTAAATAAACAATGGAAAACAAAACATTTTTGGAATCTTTATTTTTTCTCGTAAACTAGAACATTTTTCGCGTATTTTGAAAAAAAGCAATTAGCTAGCATTATTAGTAACAGAGCTATGAATTTT
>NW_012026807.1:2328373-2329897 GCF_000956235.1 Wasmannia auropunctata
CCCCTAATTGGCGGGCGTGCGAGCTCGCGACCTCCGCGAATCGCGTGAGGTGCGTAGCGCCGCGGGTCCTGCGTCCCTGCGCGCGGCATTTAAATTAGCGGCGGTGTCCTTTTCATCGGCGGTACCACCAGGTGCGCTCCCGTGTTGGCACGCTCAGGCGGCTCGTCCTCAGGAACAAATTCTCTTGAGGAGCCGTCCTTGGCGGCAGGTCTTATCCTCGGGGCGCCCTGTCGCGTTGCCGACTACGTCTCTCGCCCGATCTGGGGGCGTAGAGTGGCCATCCCCTTTGTCCTCGCCTTAGCTGGCTCGCACCGGAATCTGTAAGGAAGCTCGGCAGCGTGATTGCTCTCAAAGTACGGAAAGGAACGCGGACTAACATACGACCTGTGTATGACTTCCTCCGTGGTGCCTTCTCTGCCCTCGTGGTCCTCTTCTCATGGTGGTTGCGACGTCGGTGAGAGACGGTTGAAATTCTACAAAATTCCCGGGAGCCGCCGATACGCTATGCTAGATAATCGAGATCGCTACGGAAACTAAAAAATGATTAAGAATGATATTCGGTATTCGGGCGGCGGGAACCACGCAAATGTAGTCCCGCGGCCCGCGCCACGCGTCCGCCTCCGAAAATCGGAAGGACGCAGGACTCGAAACTACCGCCCGCGGTCGAGTCCGTAGATCCCTTGTGACGGACGATCCAAAAAGGGACGTCCCGTCACAATATATATATTTATTTATATCTGAAATATAACATAATATTGTTTTTTTTTACATTTTTATTATTTTTATTAGAAATAAGACTTTAATTTTAATTTAGCCGTGTTTGTCAGTTTGTTAAACATAAAAATAAGCTTGTTCTTTTATTACTTTAGCATGTTTGTACTGTTTTATATCTGCTTGTATTGTATCGTATACACATACAAACAGTATATACAGTTTTATATAACATATAGTTTTTGTGATACATATATAATTAAGATTCATTTGAGAAACGCAACTAATCCTATCTAAAAAAGTGCATGTAAAGTCGATAACTCGCATTTCTCGAAATTATTTGTTGTCACTTTTCCGCGATGCTGATTGATTGTCTCGCTGCGTTTACTTCGCGTAAGCGGCTGTGACATTGCATTTTGACAGTTGTGTGTATTGAAGTTGATGTAGTTATAAATTATAGTAAAAAGTGGTAAATAGCGCGCGCGAAGCACGCGTTTGTATAAGTGCTAGTATAATAAAATTGATATGACGAAACAAAGAAAAATAGATATAGAGAATTTATCAAAAGTCTTATGAAATTAAGTTGTTTTCCGATTTTTTATTTGATCGCTAGCGTGCTACAGCCAATGTTTTATAAATGTTTCTATGCCGTTTCTAGAAACATTTTTTATTTTCGACTCAAAGTCAAAAAGAAGTCAAAAAATATACACATGGAATACTTTTATAACTATCAAAAAGGAATTCTTTTTTACTTCATTTTGAACAGATTACGCGAATTCGAAAAGAACTCAAGAAAGTGAATTCTTTTTGAAA
>NW_012026807.1:2329947-2330533 GCF_000956235.1 Wasmannia auropunctata
GTTCCGGAGGTCGCGGCGGAAGAAGAGGTGGAGGAAGCGGAGAGCCCGATGTACGAGCCAATGACACCACCGCTACCGATGGAGACCGAGGAAGGGAATGGCGTGGAAGAATGAATAAGAACATTATACAGTGTTGTATTTTCATCGGTATTATATTATCGGGTGTTTTGTATTAATTTTATTTTATGAACTATTAGTTGGTATTTCATATGGGATTTCGCATGTTTATATTTTTTATTTTTATTTTTTATTTTTACTTATTCTTTATTTTATTTCATTTTCAATCAAGACATAAGTGATATAAGTATTAAAACTATATAATTTTAAGTTGATAAATTGAATAATGTTATCAAATACCAATTAGTTTATATTCTCTACAATATTGTATACTTGATAAAGTATGGATGGATGAATGAATGCGAGAACAGGAAATAAAATAAAATAAAATGTAAGATGATAAGTAACGTTCCATTAGTTGAAGAAGCCTTTACTGAAATAGACAAAAATAATCATAAATATAATGGAAAAAGTGATGACAATTCGGCGGCCGATAAGAAAAAATAAATTCGATCCATGCATTAGCGTT
>NW_012026807.1:2331020-2332267 GCF_000956235.1 Wasmannia auropunctata
CTAAACATAAATNTTAAAAAATATTTACTGAAATCATTTTCTCAAATGAAAATTTAATGAAGAATACGTATTGAATAAATATTAAATAAACATTGTACAAATGGTTACTCAAACCATTATTTCAAATGTAAAATTAACGTTAAATAAATATTTAAAAAATATTAAATAAACTGTTACGTCCGATTTTCCTTTCTCCTCTGTTATCGGAGGGGAGTCGACCGTATTAGCTCAGGCAGCCTCCTGTCGGGCCGCTGACAAGCCGCAAGAGAAGGCGGCTAAACGACGCGATAGTATTACATCCGGTGGTCCGTGGAAAAGATCCACCGGGATTAGAGTGCCCGGAGGGACGTCTTCGAGAGAGCACCTGTGGGTGGTTTCTACGAAATCCTTGAAATCCGTCAAGGTGCTCCGACAGAGATCACAGTCCGGCGATGCGAGAATAACCAACTCTTACAGTAGGCGCACGTAGCCCTCGACTCGAAGACGGTATAGTCGACCGAGCACGAGTGGCGCACAGCGAACCGGGAAGCGTCATCCCTCCGTTCCGTTCGACACTTTACGCAAACCCTCGTTGTCCCAGTTTCATCTACGTAACCATAGATGGTCAGGCACGCGACCCGATCTATCCACCTCAATAGGGCGATAGCAAGATGTACCCTCGACCGGCACCTCCCTATTATGCGACACATGAGGCCGGCACCTGAAAGAGGGCGGAGGAGGTCTCGTGTGAGAGAGAGAGAGACTGAGACAGAGATATTTTGAGAATTGTTTTATTGCGTAAGATCGACTGTTTCGACAGGGCCGGTCGCGGACGGCCTTGGACGGCGCGCGTACACCCTCAGAGGCGCAGGGGCCGTTCGCTTTCGCGACGGGGCTTGAGCGGTCGGAGCGACCGCGGCGATAGAGCGCGGCGCGGGTTCCTTGCGCGCTGGTTTTACCGGGGCTTCCCTTTTGACCGGCCGACAAGGATGAGGGACTCAGGTCTTCTCGGGAGGAGCGTTCCTCGGAATGAGAATTATTCGGCGCTCCGGAGGGACTACTTCATCCGAAAGAATGGTTACCCCATTGCCCTGCGACCTCGATGTGCTAGGGCGGACGTCGTCGAACACCCGCGGGTCAAATTGTCGGGGTTTGAAGAGCTCCCTTGCGAGCTTCCTCATTAAGACTGCTCGACCTGCCCTTTTGCCCCGGTGTCCCATTTCGCGAGTCCTGTTAGTAACCCCATGATTAATGCGGCCCCCTTCATG
>NW_012026807.1:2332565-2333035 GCF_000956235.1 Wasmannia auropunctata
GTTATTCGATCCCGAGGAATTTTATACGGCATCAAGAGACGCGACGCAACTAGAAATGTCGCGCCAGCCGCCTAATACACCGCCCGAACAGAAAATCGATCTACCGCCGACTAGCGAAGACATAGACGCAGAAATAAATAGACTGCGAGGATTAGCAGTCCCGCGTGCGTCAGGGCAGCCCGGGACTAGCCGCGACGCCGTATTAGGCGATTTACTCGCGGCAATGCAGGCGCTACAATACCGTGTAGACCAGATAGAAGGCTCACGGAATGAGAACCGCGGAGAAACTCGACGCCCTCCGGTCAACGCGACGCTCGACACAACGTGCGGGCGCACCGGCGACGACGTACGAAACCAACGCGGAACAGGAGACGAGTATATAAAATTAAAAGAAGCGCGAGAATCGATTCCGAAAACAGACGGATCGTCGCGGAAGCAAGTACGGGAGTTTCTAAACGCGTGCAATTACA
>NW_012026807.1:2333085-2333484 GCF_000956235.1 Wasmannia auropunctata
TCGCGAAATGTCACAGTTCCGATCTGGATGATGAGAATATTTGCAGACGTGACAATTTATGTGATTTTGCGCACAACGTTGGATAATGGGCAATATTCAATCACGCGATCGTGTAAGATGAGACAATAGGCTGTAGTATTCTCCGGCACATTCTCTTTACAATCAAATTCTATTCGCACATCCACGGTAGCGCTCGTGACGGACTCGTTTTGTCGCGTGCAGTCAATGACTACGAAAGATCCATTCCTCTAAAAATGAACCTACGGTTAACAGCGTTTCATCGTTTGTGCATCCGTAATAAGTTTTACGAAAACGAGCATACATATCAAACAGGATGGCGTATCTGTTTTTATCAAAGTCTAGATTTAAGTCGTCGTACGAATAAAATTCCGAATTTAA
>NW_012026807.1:2333534-2344444 GCF_000956235.1 Wasmannia auropunctata
TTGCGACGGATCTTTATTCTACGGCTTATTGTTTCCGGGTTTCTTTTATATCTTGCGATGAATTGTTATACGATGTACTTTTATTTTATTTTATTTTCGGAATATATTTTATTTTATTAATTTAAACCTAATTCGTTCGATTTCGTTATTGTTCCGCTACTCTCTCTCCTGAACCTGCTGGCGATCCCTGCCACCCGTTCCGATACCGACGAGCTATACCGCGCATCAACAGCAGGTCGTTTTAAGGTTACCAAAACAAAATCGTCGATCACTTGGAGGGAGAGACTCATATAGAAGAAAACAAATGGCCCTTTTCAGGGCCACCAAAAACTACACTAAAAATAAAATACAAATATAAAAATTTGTAAATATTAAAATAAATATTTTCTCTCAAATTAAAAAAGCTGTAAGAAATTAATTCTTCACATTGTAAAAGTTTTCGCTTAAAATATGGGATTAGAGGAAATTTCACTTTATAACTAGAATATTTTTTTTTCGGTGTCATTTTTGTAATTTTCATCTTATATATATTCATTCCCGATATCGAATATATATCGCTTCAGAGGGTTCTACGATCTATCGGTGAGATCTGTATACATACCATCGGTATTATTCATACAGATATGTCAACATTTCTTGTTCTAGAGGACTCTGTTTACGTTTTTTTGATGATTCTTACAGAGTTTCAAAAGTGAATGCTTCGAGAGAGGGAATCAGTATTCGCTGAAGTTTCGTGAAAGACAGTTGGTGCCTTTTCTCAAGTGTCTAAAATGGCTCAATTTCCAATAGAAAATTAATTATGTGAGAATAAGTCGAAACGGTGATGAGACATTCTCTGTCAGGTGTCTTTTGGGTTGTTCTAAGGAGATGCAACCTCCTTGGAACCGAGTTAGAAGAGTAGACCCTGAGATAATTTATCTACATTTTTTCAAGTACCACTGGGACATTTTGATATCCGGAGTTACTCACGAAGACATAATAAATGCCGTACAGCGCAGGTTAGATTCTGCACAATCTTATGAAAGTTAGCGCGGCTGTTAAAATTTAATTAGCAATTTGCCAATGATATAATACATATATGTATATGAATTTTATGATATTTATATTAGACCAATGTTTTTTAGAATATTATATTGTGCCTATATATTTATTTGCTAATAGTTAATTTTACTTAAAACTGCATTTTATAGTTCATTATCATATCATTCATATTTGATTATTTATAAAGGCTGCGTCCCGTTTCACGCATAATGCGCATGATGTATCATTTTATCCTTGTTTAATATTCGGTGAACAACAAGAAGGATATACATCATGCGTACCATGCGTGAAACACTGCAGCCACTTTTGAATTATCTCTATAGACTCTCGCGTCCCTTCGATGGTTACGAAAATTTGCCCAAGATGGACGGTCTTTAAATTCTCGTCGGTGACTCACAGTGCAATTTTTGCCGCGCGGCAAGCGTACGTAGTTGTTGCGTTTTGTATGCAGCGAATTAGACATTTTAGTCTCGAGTAGAGTGTCTTTTAATCAAATAAAAATGAGAGAAATTTTTTACAATACATATATAATATGATGTATTGTGGAAAAAAAATTACCACGTGTCTTATCGAAAATTAAAATATAATTTACTGTTTTTATCAAATTAGTCTATTTTCAACTTCTTTGCTTCTCATTTTGCCGTTTTATTTAATTAAGATGAGCAAATGCCAACACGGTACAAAGCGGATCTTAATAATAATATTTTTATATGAATCTTACAATTCTTAGTTCAAACAATAAACTGCGCGCCGCATATAATCGTCGGTTTTTAAAATGTAGCTCCAAAAACTGAATAATAATATGTATCACAATTAAATTGCCAAAGCAATTTAATAATTCGACGCTTTTGAATATCTTTTTAAATCTTTTGGAAATAACTTTTTGCGAAGAATATTACTCATAATTGAATTTAGACTTCCCTGCTGATCTCCGGGCGAGTGTCTTACCATTCGACCACCGATCGAGGCATGTAATATTTATCGCAATAATCAGTAAATTTAGAAAGAATGTCTTTCAACGACGATGTGTATAAATACAACTATATAAGTATCAGAATCGATCGCGGAGTGTTTCAAACAATTATTAAGATGAGCAAACACGTGTGTTTGCCAACACGTGTGTTTCATTTAATTTCATACCTACACTATATATATATTTCATTTTGCCTCTATTTTACATTTGCAATATGTTCCTCGCCGCGTCTATACATTGAAATTATAGGAGGATATAATTTCTCAAAATATTCCTTTAAATCTAATTTTTGGCAAAATATACATATCACATTTGGTATAACATTTTGTGAGCATTAAATGCTGGCGTGATTTTTTTAGACGTGTGAGGAGTCAATTTGATTCACATTTCAGTTAACATATATGTATATTTCATATATAAACAAATTTTTTATAATTAAATTTACGATTATAAACTGAAACATGTTTTAAATATAAAATAATAATTTTCAACCATTAAAAATAAAAAAAAAACATTTTTTTAAATATTTTTTTACATAATTTTTTTCTCTACTTTAAAAGATTTTATTTCAATAACATTGCTGAATTATTATTATAAGTAATAAAAATGGTCTGTTGTGGATGCAGTAACCAAATTAGAGTATCGACATTTATACCAATCAAGTTTTACTTCGATTATTATATAAATATATAAAATCGAAAAGCTTTATATATTAACGGTATTTTTTGTTTTATTTTTAATTTCTGCTACACATAATAATAATAATAATAATAATAATAATAATAATAATAATATCAGAAAATTATATGTATAGCAATATTATTAAAATTTCTTTCTTCTTCTTCTTCTAATAATATATCAGTATTTGACATCCAATATCGGTATTTGTTAAAGATTTTTAGAATACCGCAATATTAGAAAAACAGAAGGATATATACATTATATGCGATACCAGTTATAGATACCGGTAATTGCTAGCTGAAATTTCGATATTCAGTCCTTAGATAACTACGAAGGAATAGCTACGTTTAATTTCGCTGACGACACAAAAAATCCGTTTGCGTGACGGCAATAATTTGAAGGATAATCTACTGCGCGCGCGTTCAATACGTAAATTGCGCCTTTATTTCTTTTTTTAAACAGATAGCGTAACAGACATATTTTTTCGTCATTCATTATTCAAGCGGAACGATCATTAACGTACAAAAACAGAATTATTTTCCGAATTATGCGCATTTACTTATTGTCAGTAAATAAAATATTGGCGATACATTACCGTATTTGTAGCAGATTTCATCGGATATTTCCATTAAATTAACGTCAACTGTATCGTCATTAAAAATAGTGCTATAGAAAATAATATATTACATTGTACAAAGAAATATTATAAAATAAAGGTCACAAGCGGCAAAGATTAACATGTAATTTCAAAATAAGTATATTATACGTTCTTACAGCCGACATCGAAAAAATGTATTGTCAGGTCTTATTGCACAAGGACGATAGACAATACCAGAGAATACTATGGCGAGCGGACGGAAAAATAAAGACTTTACAATTTAATACACTTACGTTCGGGGTTTCTTCGTTCCCATTTCTAGTCATTCGCGTCATACAGAAGCTCGCGGATGATGAACATCATACGTATCCGAGAGCCGCGAAGATTCTAAAGGCACATTTGTATGTAGACGATCTGTTAACCGGGGCAAAGACTATCAAGGAAGCGCGAGCAATCAGGAACGAAGTGATCGCGTTATTAGCCAGAGGCGGTTTCCATATAAGACAATGGGCGTCGAACGACGAGCGCGTAATTACTGACTTACCATCTAACGCACTACACGCAAACTTCATGTTAAACGTAGATCGTGCTCTAAAAACGTTGGGCATAACCTGGAATACGTGACGATAATATATGTTACTCAACCAATCCAATTAAAGACTTAGTTAAAATAACGAAGAGAAAGATCCTTTCGGAAATCGCAAAGATTTTCGATCCGTTGGGATTACTGGGCCCGGTATTATTATACATTAAAAGGTTGATGCAAGACGTGTGGCAATGCTGTCTGCAATGGGATGAATCTGCTTCCCAGGATATATACACGAAATGGTCGGAATTTACGCGACAGTGGGAGGTAATGGGTCGGATTTCTTTCGATCGCAAATTATTAATCGAAAATTGCTGCGACGTACAGCTGCACGATTTTTGCGACACCAGTAACATCAGATACGGCACATGTATTTATATACGTTCGCGTGGAAAATCGGGAAAGGTAATAACTAAATTGTTGTGCGCCGCCAAATCGCGTGTCGCGCCCTTGAAGACGGTCACTACCCCGCGGCTCGAACTCTGCGGCGCGCTAGTTCTAGCACAGCTATACCGCGAAGTGATTGGTACATTGGATATCGTTATCGATAAAACTGTTTTTTGGTGCGATTCGACCATTGTATTATATTGGTTACGGACATCGCCGCACTTGTTGAGAACTTACGTAGCAAATCGTGTCGCGAGTATTCAAGAGCTTACCAAACCGCACGAATGGCGGCACGTCAGAACTGAGGATAATCCGCCCGCGGACGCGATATCCAGGGGCCAACTGTCGCATGATTTTTTACAAAATCGAACGTAGACCGCGGGGCCTTCATGGTTAACCGAAGAATACAAATGGCCGAATGAGATTACGCAATTAATCGAAGTGCCTGAATTAAAAAAGAACGTTTGTTTGGCTACGTGCACAATGATCTCGGCTTGTTCGATAGATATTCGTCATATCGAAGGCTGCTCAGAGTCGTCGCGTATTGTCTTCGAATTCGGAAGATTAATGAATATACTGGTTCGCTACGGGCGGAAGAGATCAACGAATCGGAGATTCGAGTATTAAAAATACTGCAAACCATTCAATTCCCCGACGAATTAAGGATATTGAGCAAGGACTCGGCGAACAAGAGTAAATTCGTTAAATTAAACCCGTTCTTAGATGAACATGGATTAATTCACGTTGGGGGACGTCTCCGTATGTTAGATCTTTCGTTTGCTCAAAAACACCCGATTCTTTTTCCCAATAAGCAGCGGCTTACAGATCTTATCGTTTGCGAAATACATGAGAGACACCATCATGCGGGTATTCAAACGACCTTGTACATCCTCCGTCAAAGATTTTGATTGCCGGAATCAAGTACGTAAAGTCATTCGTACATGTACACGTTGCGCCGTCGGCGCGATCGAATATAAAATGGGAAATCTTCCGGCATCCCGTGTGCGTGCGACATCACCGGTCACCCACACCGGTACTGATTATTGCGATCCCTTCTACATCAAGGAACGGAAATTCCGTAATCGAACACGAATCAAGGTCTACATATGTGTTTTCATATGTACCTATGTCAATAAAGGCCATTCATCTTGAAGTCATGAGTGACTTAACTTCCGATAGTTTTCTCGCGGCGTTACGTCGGTTTATCGCGAGACGAGGTTTGCTGAAACATATTTACTCGGATAATGGTACCAATTTCGTAAGCGCGAATAATCAACTCAAGGAATTATACGTTTTAATTAATTCGGAAGAACATGGAACTCTTGTGAACGGTTTCGCAAGCGAGCACAGCATTACCTGGCACTTTATTCTGCCAGTAGCGCCTCACTTCGGCGGACTGTGGGAATCCACAGTAAAACTATTCAAACACCACTTCAAACGCGTAGTGAGAGATTCGTTATTTACATTTGAGAAATTAAATACGTTCACCGCCGAAGTCGAGGGTATCTTAAATTCAAGGCCTATCACGTCCATTTCATCTGACCCGAACGACTTATTAGTGCTATCCTCCGCCCACTATTTGATCGGCAAGACACTAACAACCCTCCGGGAGAGCGATCTGTCAAATGTTCCAGACAACAGATTGTCCACCTGGTAACACATTCATCAAGGTGCGGCAAGACTTCTGGTCACGTTGGAGTCTCGAGTACCTGAACGAGCTTCAAACTCGCCATAAACGGAACAAAGACGGACCAGGGCTTAAAATCGGCACGGTGGTAATGGTCAAGGACAAAACCGTGTCATGTACCCAATGGGCACTGGGCAGAATCACCGAATTGCATCCAGGTGAAGACGGTATCGCTCGGACTGCCACTATCAAGACCGCATCCGGAGAAATGAAGAGCTCCACGAAATCTCTATGTCCATTGCCGATTGAGCAATGATTATAACTAAATTATATGCGTAAAAGCGTTACAGATAACTCAAATTGTATGTGTAGAAAATGTTATATTCACTTAATTGTATGCGTAAACATTATATTTGTTCAAGATAGAGATCTAGATTTATTGATCGACATACCCTCTTAACGGGGGGAGTATGTTGCGTAGAGCGAAAGTGAAAGTCGTGCACGACGGTAACAAAGGAATCTGGTCGGATGAACCATCTGCATCACACACGTAAATAGAAAGGTTATGCGTTCATCCGGTGCGGCCTCTCAACAAATAAGCGTACATGGCAGACAGTACGCAGCAGTAAAACTCTCAAGCTTGTTAAAATACGTAACAACGTGTGTAACGAGACACCGTCGCCGCCACCGAGACGCCGTCGCCGTCACCCCGTGACGGTCCCATTTTTAATAAACGCCAATAGAATAACAAATGGAGAGAGGTGGGGATCGACGATAGGCAGATGGAATCTTTTCGTTTTCGGGATATAAAGGCTTGCTGCGTGCAACGAACGAGAGAGATTATTACTTTTTCGAGAATACCGTAACGAGTCGGATCTTTGATTATACCACGTGTGTGAAGTACTGCGACTCAGGACGAATATCGAAATGTCACTAGGCGTTGTCGCGGTCCTTTCTGACCAGATCTACTGACGCAGGACGAATACGTCGTCCCTACGCGAAGATACAGACTGCCCAGGGCATCCGATAGCCTACTCGGGTGGTCGCGATAACCTCGTATTCCGCATCCACGCGGATTAAAAATATATTCCGTACACGAAGGGGAGTAGACGAGCGACTATTTCTCGCCCGGTATCGCGAACCACACAACGCGAACGTCAATTGTCGCTTACGTATAGAAACGAACATTAATCATAGTGTACACAAATATAAATAAACGATATACATATACGAAAAGACAGTGCGGGTGTTAGTGTCACCCTTTTAAACCACACAATAGACATAATTATCGTTTATACACAAAGGCGGCGTCTCAAAGATAATGCAATACCATCATTGCATTTGGAATCAATTAACGAAATTAAAGTGTAAGTATTCTTGAGATCTAAGAGAAATATTATAAAGAATTACTTTTAAAATTCAAATTTTTCTGTTTCTATAACATGAGCTTATTCGTAATTATAATTTGTAAAAACAAATCTCAGTGGATATTTTAACAATTTATCTATTGTTAGAAAAAAATATTGTATTCTTTTTATAAATATACCTACTTTTAATATTCATAAAATTTAAATTAAACGTACGAGTATATATATTTCTTATTTTAAAGATGCTGTATTAGTAGATGAATATTTATTAACTATAAATAATAAAGAAGGGATTACTACAGCTGAAATTATTAATTTTTTAAATGATTTATTTGATTCGGTAAATGCCCACAATGGAAACGAAAAACAAATCTCAGTGGATATTTTAACAATTTATCTATTGTTAGAAAAAAACATTGTATTCTTTTTATAAATATACCTATTTTTAATATTCATAAAATTTAAATTAAACGTACGAGTATATATTTTTCTTATTTTAAAGATGCTGTATTAGTAGATGAATATTTATTAACTATAAATAATAAAGAAGGGATTACTACAGCTGAAATTATTAATTTTTTAAATGATTTATTTGATTCGGTAAATGCCCACAATGGAAACGATAATGATGAATTGCGATGCCCAGTAACAGAAGATAGCACACATAATTTATTTTGGATCAAAGCGGTAAACATCTTGCAAAACATGCGTTACGTAGATAAAATAAATCCTAAAGTTGTAAAATCAGTACCAACTTTGAAAAACTGGTTCTTCACTGTAAATGGATTTATAAAACTTTGGGAAGTTATCCATGTCAAATATGATTTCAATATTTTCCAAACACGTTACTGAAATAAAGATCCTCTCGAAAATTTTTGTAATCTTATAAGAAGTCAAATTCGATATACAAATCCAACACCTCAACAATTTCAATATTCATTTGTCATTTTACTAGTGGACAACATGAAATCTACTAAAATCGTAATTGCGAAATTATTAAAGATGCCTCCTCGTTATTTTCATTAGAACAATGTTGACAGACTAATATTTTAAATATTCCTCATAATGACAATAATGAGGAGATTTATAATGAACCACATGAATTACTTATGAATTAAGTTGTTCGCAAAGAATCACTTAGCGTTTTGTTATCAGACAATTTACAAGATATTATCGGTGCAATCTTAAAACGATTAAAGTGTGGGGGTCTTGTATAAGACGCCACCCACGTTGCTTGTGTGAGGTTTAGGAGAGCGCGGGAGTTTTGAGGTGTTATCAGTCACGAGATGGTTTTTGTTGTACGATACGTTTATTCCTACTATTTACAAAGTATATACACGGCGCGTATGCGCGGTCTTTGGTGTATTGACCCGAAGGCCGGTTTATTGGCCCGAAGGCCGGTTGTTGGCCCGAAGGCCGGCGTCTTCCGACGCCTTAGCGGCGACGCTCACGCCACTGGAGAGGAGGCTGCGTGTTGGTGGTCCTTAGTGGCCCCCAACGCAGATCCTCCTGCGCCTTGTTGGCGCGTCTCGTGGCCCGTCGTGAGGGGCGCTGGGCCTCGGGTGACTCCTTGGTGGGTCCCGGTGCTGCCTGCAGGAGTCGTGGCACTGTCTCCAGAGGAAGGGAGACCCGGATCGGCTGAGGCGTTGGCGCTTCCGGTGCTGCTTGCGGGGGAGCCGCTTTTACAGGCGACTCCCACTCGCTTGCCGATGAAGGCTCTGGAGTGCGTCCTGGAGTTCGCGGTATCTCCCGGTGATGCCTCGGTGATGTGTACCGCCAGATCCGGATGTCCCTTGGCTGTAATAGGTTCCTCGGTGGCCTGGTTCTCCGAACAGGAGACGAATCGAGTGGAAGGAGTTTCCACTCGATCGTCGTCGATTGGCCGCGAGACAGGGCTCCTGCCCGTGTCGTCTCCTGGTTATCCAGCTCGAAGCAGGCCCCTGCTGCTATCTGATTGGTTAGCTCGAAGCAGAACACTGCTATCAGTTCCTCGTGACAGCGGGCTTTTTAGGCCCCTGTCGTCCCTTGTCCTTACGCCTAGTTAACCGGATGCGTTCCGTTGCGGCGGCTCAATAGAGCGAGACAAGTGCGGTCGTTGACCGCGTCCCGGGGCCTATATGGCCCTCCTGACCATTTTTCACTCACGCGTAACTGTACGACCCGCGGGCCCTCTGGTGGTGCTCCGCGAGTAGTTAGCGCGGCGCGGTACTCGGGCGCCTGTGCCGCCCGCCGGTGGCGCGTGACAAGTGTACGGCGCGTGCGCGCAGCCGTGAGCTCCCGCTGCCTACCGGCGGCGCCTTGTATGTGTGGCGCTTTGAGTCGCCACATAAAGTATTGTCAACAATGTGAGAACAGTTTAAATAATAGTGAATTCCCAGTTTATGAGACAAATAGTTTGCATGACTAACAAATTATTAAAAACAGCAGCTCATCAGCGTAACATTTTCAAAGTACTTCTACAATATTTTGATGAATGGAACGTTAATATAAATTGGCATGAGTGCATAGAGCATCACAATGATATTTTTAAGATAGTAATACGTACAATTATTTCAAAAGTTTTAGTTTGGTGGTGTAATAAAAAAATAATTTAATTGCTACTGAAAAGGAAGATATATTAAAGTGTTATTTAGAATGTAAATCAATAAATCATACGTATACAACAGGAACGTGATAATTATATCACAGAAAAAAATAAAAGAAAACGTATGCTTAGATTATAAACAGTCAGTGAGAAAAAGAGTGAAATTATAATTATTTTAAATGTAATATTTTTTTCAATATAAAAATTAGTTTTACGTATAACTATTATATTAATACCTTTTGTTACGTACAGAGATATGTTTTTGTAAGGGCGAATTCACACCTTGACGGAAAAGCAGAAAGTAGAAAAGCAGAAGCCAATCAGAATTCGCGCTGGTTGTCGACAGTTTCTACTTTCTGTTTTTCTACTGTTATGTTGATTCACATGTAATTTTTAACATTCTTCCGTAAATGCAACCTATTTAATCTCGCGAAAATCGTGAAAAACTCGTGAAAAACATTAAGTGTTCGGAAAAAATTAAAGAAATGGAAGAATATCATAATAATCAATATCGATTCATGTTTATATTATACGTCTATTTACTGCTGAGATGTCAAAGAAGAAAAAGACGTTCTGTTTGGGTACGAAGTATATTTCTTGAAACACAAAGAGACGAAGTTGGTGTACAAAGACTTATTAACGAAATGTGTTTAATGGAACCTGATAAATATTTCAATTATTTACGAATGACACCAGAACAATTTGATTGTTTACTTGGTCTTGTTGGGCCACATATAACCAAGTCAACAACTATACTTCGTACACCTATACCAGCAGCAACAAGACTTGCTTTGACATTACGGTAAAAAAATTTATTATTAAAGGTATTAATTAAATGTATAAGTAGCTATTATAGGCCGGTTCTGGACCAGGAGCTCTGAGGGGTGGTGAGGGGCAGGGGGGTCTGCGGGGGGTCCGCGGGGAGGGGGAAGCCGCTCAGAACGTTCACGGTCTGATGCGGGGTCCGCGGGGAGAGGGAAGCCGCGGAAAGCCGCTCGCTTCAGCTGGCCTGACCGCGAGGTCGTGGATGCAGGATGCGCGGGGGCGGGGGAACCGCGTTGTAGGT
>NW_012026807.1:2344494-2346786 GCF_000956235.1 Wasmannia auropunctata
ACGTGTGCTCTTCCGATCGATGTAGAGCGGTGTAAGCATAACATAACGGAGATACGATATATTCATGCATTTCGGCGTTAATAATTTGTGTATACAATTATATAAATATATTATTGTATAGACGTAATAAAACAATTTATAATAAGATTTAATTCAATATTATTTCATATTTAAAATTGGAAAGTGTTAAAGTCGCGTTAAATTTCAATTTTACTTTCAGTTTAATTCTACCATATATTTTTCTTATTATATTTAATATTCATACTTTGAAACATAATTAACAATACAAATACTTAATCCAAGAAGAAAGAAAAGTAGTAACTAAGAGAAAATCGGTTGTGTCATTCATCGCCTGAAATACAATTAATGTGCTAATGTTCCTTCCGAATTACCGCAATTTCCGTACGCGCGCGTTCGTCATTATCGACTCAACGTCGGTAAATCCACTACTCTATTATGACCCACCGATTCATTGCTGTTGACTGTACTTCAAGCCACAAAGAAAATTCTCAGCTATAATGAGCAATACTACAAGAGTAAGCACTTGGCGCCAACAAAATATAGCGCTGGTGATTATGTCATGTTACGCGATTTGCACATCAAACCGGAACAGAGTTCAAAATTTAAATCGGCATATAAAGGATCGTATATGATTGCACAGATGCTAAATAATAATCGTTATGTCGTGCAAGATATACTTCAATGTGGTTACAAACTTATAATGCGATTTTCTCTTCGGATAAGTTAAAATCGTAAGTTACCCTTGTAAATGTAAATATGATTGTATAATATTTCTCATTTAATTTTCTAAGTGTTGATCTCATTTTATTAATTATTAAGTATACCGAATAAGTTTATATAGCATATTGTTCAGTCAAGTAAAATCATTATCGTATCTAAATCATTGTTATATTTCAAAATCAAAAGTTCTCGTATCGTTATATTCATATTTCACATTTTCTTATTACAATTTAGTTCAACGTTTAATATGTGTTATATTCGAGTCTTATTTCGTGTCGATACTGAGATCTTGACTCTTTCTTCTTGTTTTCTGCTGCCGATCAACTGTCTCTAACTAAAATAAACATACGGCATTGTTTCCCTTTCTTACCCTTACAATGGCGACTGTTCATTTCGATGTATGTACATCGTCAACGATTTTCGCCAGTCAGTCTCGAATAAACTCTCATACAAATAACTCGTCTCTAGTCAACTCTCAAAAGCATCTCAACTTCACCTTTCCTCAATCCATAACGTTCGGTTAATTTCGACATCTACCGCGACTCCGTGGATCCAAATACAGTCTATTCGCAAATACATATTTTTTTCTAAGTTAAATATTAAGAGAGATATTTTAAGTTTTATATCAAAATGGGGTAAAATATATGTAAGAAACATCGTTCCGGTGTCCGGGTTCGTGGTGTCCGGGTGTAAATTTACTTTCACTACTCGTATACGCCTACACAAACCCCCAAGCACCCTACACCCATACTCATCTTCACCTACGCTATTCGTGCCAACACTTTCCATCCCCTCTCCAACCCACTACAAAGTCTCAATACATCCCATTTTGTCCCTGTATGACCTATTACACTTACACCCACTTGTATCACCTCCACCCCACCCCCACCCCACCCCCACCCCACTCTAAAACACCTTAATACACCCTGAAACGTTCTGATACAGTACAAATAAAAAGTCATTACTTTAATTAATTAATTAATTTACTTTATAAAATACGTACATATAATAAATGAAATCTATAGATCTCTTTATAATCAAGCGACGCGATAGCGGCGCGACGCCAAGTACATAAAAAAGAGTGATGACTGCGTGGTCTGCGTATTACTTCATTGCGCAAATGTTGTGACGACGCTACCATAGCTTTATCTGAAATTCTTATTCAAACATACTTTCAATTCAAATATCTCAGAAATTATAACAGCAATACAAAATCTAACGATATTTTCTGATATAATGTCGATACGAACTTTCGATTGCGACCATTGCTAATAAAATTGATGCAATCAATATTGAGATCTTGAGATCGAATTCGTGAAAAGTGTCACTTTATTCAAAAGTGACATTCTTCAGTCACACATATACACATATACACGCAAAGCGGTTTGTACCTAAAGGCAAATTTTCACAAAATCTTGTCAAAATTAGTAATCAATTTCGATATACATACTGCAACCGCCCTCGCGGGCGGAAAGCAAGACCGGTCGTTAACCGTCGCTACAGTCAGGGCGAAAAACAGTGATCTCGATAGCTCGGAATTACGCGGCAACT
>NW_012026807.1:2346806-2348869 GCF_000956235.1 Wasmannia auropunctata
GAGAAGATTAAGACGCTCTAACTCCTGACTGCCACGATCGGGGAATGATTCCGATGGCCGGTAACTCAGCCCCGAAATTCGGCAGAGGGGCGGCTCGCAGGGCGCGGAGGAATGTGGAAGAGCAAGGGCGAGATCGAATACACAGAGTTTTCGGTAACAGATAACAAATATAATTGCGTGTACTGCGAGATACAAATGTCCCCTCAGGCCGCGTGTGACAGAGCGGCAACCGTTTGTTTCTTGTCAGTTACGAAGACTGACCGGTGTACGAGCTTTCGTTCTTGCGCCATTTCCAATCCGCGAAATATCCGATCGCTGTACGCAAGTACGCCTCGCACGGCGTAACGGCGGATCACACGCCACGTGGCGTCGCGATATTCCGAAATCCTGCCGACCATCGGCACGCCAACACGCAATAATTCGCACAACTTATTAACACGAAAGAAACACGAAATAACACTTAACTAACGCACAAATGATCCGGCTGTGGCACGGCAAGCGCAATTACCCTACTCAATTCGCGTAACCTTATGCCGGGCGGACAGCGCGGCACACGGACTCTACTCACGGACATACGATTACGCGGACAACAAAACTTTAGTAGCGCGATCCGCCCGACAATGAAACCGGCGGCTGACAATATGATTCCTCAACGTTCGTCTTACCAAGAGCGGCAGCTACGGTCTCCAAACTATGTTCTGGCACTCGGCAACTTGACGGGATCTTACGTTCTTCCCCAAGCGCATCCACAGCACAAGTGTCGCTCAACGGTCCTTCCGGCAGCACGCAGGCAGCAGGATGTCACGGGATCGGCTGATTACGCGCCGATTGGCCCTTGCCCTGCGAGCGCGACGCCCGCGAATCACGGCGTCGCACGTAATCAGCTCGCTCGCGATCGGTAGCGCGGACTTCAAATTAGGCTCGCGATCCTCTCCGTTCTTTGGCGTCGACTCTGCTCGTCCGCCTCGCCTCAGCATCTTTCGCCGTCGGCAACCCGGTCCTCGACGGATCGTGAGAGTCCATTGCCTCAATGTAGTAGGCTTTCCACCCGGATTGCTGAAAGAAATCGACGGCAGTAAAGAGCTCGCAATAGAGAATATCGAGACCAATAATGTTCGTAGGAACTATGGCTGACCTGCGTGCTCTGTTTTTCCCGCGATGAGCCAGTCGTTCCAATGCCGGTGTCCCTCTCCTTCTCGCCGATTGGTGCAGACGAATTCTTACACGCGCAGTTCGGCTATGCCGCCGATCTCTACCTATGGTTACGCTCGTGAGGAGAGAAAAAATTAAATAAAGCGCGCAGGCAATATGACGGAAAACACAATGCGCGCGGATACGCTCGCCTCCCTAAATCGGGGAGGAAGCAGGATCCAAAACCGCGCTTCCTCGGTCGGGCGTTATGACCCTTGTGACGGACGGTCAAAAACGTCATGTCACAATACATATCGATCGTTGTTATTCAGCTGCAAGAGTAGCACCATAAAATTAATAAATACGATTAAGAGAATGCTGAAAGGTCGCGAATTACCAACAATTGCAGTTAGAACGATAACTTCGAAAATACTGAACGGAATTAAAATCGCTTTTACAGGATTGAAATAGACATAAAATGTAAGGGAGTGAGCTATTTTTTTGTAATAAAAACGACAAAAAATTACAAAATTACCTTTTTTCGGGTCGTACAGCAATCGTAACCTGTCACCTGATGTAAACATTTCATTGGTATAAAAGTTCTGTAGCTCATACGTACAAAATAAATATCTCGCCCCCTTCGAATTACAGGAACAAATAATACAAGACCTTTTGAACTACGATTGAAAGCGTAAAAAAAGATTTATCGTTCCAACTGCAATTTATGATAATTCGCACGCTTAAAGGTAAAGACAGCAAAAATTGCGTCTAGCAGTAAATACCGGATTTTGCAAAAGATAGCACGCCCAAGGAGAAACGTAAGATCGAATAGATGTCTATTAGACGTCTATTCGACCGTCTAAAATATGTTTATAGACGCATCTAGCTAGACGTCTAAATGTTATCTTTTAAACAGATCGGAAGAGCACACG
>NW_012026807.1:2348919-2351063 GCF_000956235.1 Wasmannia auropunctata
CTTTACAGCTATTAATACAGCTAAAATAGCTGTAGCCGGATTTTGACTTTTTCATTAGCTATTAAAACGTTCTTGCAATTAAAAATCCAGCAAAATAACTTTTCTTGCCAAATAGCTGTATTTAATGCTGGTGGGACGTTATACTAGCCACATTTTTGCTGTCAAAGCTAGCAAGACTGTGCTACTTGGGTATACACTCCTCCCCAGAATTAAAGAATCATCTATTCTAATCGCTAAAAATAAGCAAATTTCGAAAGAGTGTAACCTCGTCAAAAATGATCGTACAAAATGATCCAAAAAGCATTTTACAGCTTGATGTCGCTACTTTCGAAATTCATAATTCATTAAATAACTTACTGATTCTTTACAAAGCTGCACGAATGCAAATGGAGATGCATCAAATCTAAAAATTTTGTACCAACAATAAGTTTGCGAAGTTCCATGGAGTGCAATAAAAATCGTATACAAATGCGACATATAGCGTTCGAAAGGGTGAATCTTTACCTTTAATTTGCGTGCTCGGTCAGCTGATTAAATTAAAGCTAAAGATTCACGCTTTCGAAAACTGTAAACTTCATTTATGTGCGATTTTTAACTCGGATGATGGAACCTTGAAAATTTTGGAGAGAATTTTGATATTTGACATCTTTTTTACAAACTTTGAGAAGTTCCAGAAAGTAAAATAAAATTTGCATACAAATGCGACTTACAGCGTTCGAAAGCGTGACTTTTTACCTTTAATTTGCGTACTCGATGAGCATTGTGCGATTTCTTTTCACCGAATTATTCAACATTGAAGTGAAAAGGACCATTTTTGCTTCCATATTGAATAACTCGGTGAAAAAAAATCGCACAATGCTGATCGAGCACGCAAATTAATAGCAAAGATTCACCTTTTCGAACTCTGCAAGTCGCATTTCTATGCAATTTTTATTGCACCCCATGGAACTTCGCAAACTTAGTACAAAATTTTTAGATTTGATGGATTTCCATTTGCATTCGTGCAGCTTTGTAAAGAATCAGTAAGTCATTCAATGAATTATGGATTTTGAAAGTAGAGACTTCAAGCTGTAAAATGCTTTTTGGATCATTCTGTTACAATCGTTTTTGACGAAGTTACACTCTTTTGAAATTTGCATATTTATAGCGAGAGAATAGGTGATCCTTTAATTTTGGGGAGAAGTGTATATTAACTTCAAAACGGTACGAAAGTATCAGTACGGGATTGTCAAATGATTATAAAGTCAACAAATAAAAATATAAATAAAGTAAAATCGATACAGTGCTGTATTTTAAAACAAATGGTTTAGTAATATAGCAAAATTGTATTGTTATAATAATACGGGTAAGTTGAAAGTCGTTGCTGGATCTACCGTAACGTCGAATTCACATCAGTACTCTCTATCATTTAATTAAACATTAGCAATCAGCCGGAGATAATGGATTTATTGTTATCGCGAGGCACTGCTATTGATGTTGTCAACCACAGTGGAGACAGTGCTCTGCATGTGGCCGCGCTGTATGATTATCGCCAGCTTTGCACCCTCCTTTTGGATGCTGATGTTTCTTTGCATATGGTCGACGGAGGCAAAGATACGCCCTTGCATTTAGCGGCACGCGGGTAAGTTGGAAATCGTTGCTGGCTTTGCAGTCAAACCAACGTGCTGCTTAACGTTAAACTAACATCGGTATTCTTTTCTTTGTTTAAACAGCAATCAGCTGGAAATAACAAATCTACTGTTATCGCAGCTATCCATGCCGTCAACATCGTCAGACGTAGTGCTCTGCATGTGGCCGCGGCAAAAGGTCTTACAAGGGACCCTCACAAACTGCACAATAGCTACAGAGAAAATTATCCAAGCACCTTGACTCCCTTTAGATCACTTTTCACCCAAAAACTAGACCAGAAATGAAATAAATATAAATAATAAAATAAAAAAATAAATAAAAAATAATAAAATAAATTTTATTTTTTTTCTAATTTTTTGATAAATTATTCAAGCATCTTGACTCCTTTTGAATCGCTTTCCACCCAAAAACTAGACCAGAAATAAAATAAATATAAATAATGAAATAATAAAATAAATAAAAAATAATAAAATAAATTTTTTTTTTAATTTTTCGATGCTTGTCGTAGGGAAAAC
>NW_012026807.1:2351113-2353165 GCF_000956235.1 Wasmannia auropunctata
GAAGAGGAAGAGGAGAAGAAAATAGATATTATAATTAAAATACGAAAAAATATTTATTTTAAAATTTATGTAATATATAATTTAAAAAAGTTAATCCGATTAAGTTATCCGATGCAAATACACCGATCCGTTGCCATCTGCAATCGCGGACTCACCCGTTATCGCACGTACGCGAAGAGGAAGAGGAGAAGAAAAAGAATATATTAGGAATAAAATAATAATAGTTTATTGTAAAATTTATTTAATATAATATATTATCATGATATATATTTAATGCACATTTATTTATGTAACGCATCGTACACAATATGATCTGACGCGTAAGCTATGAGTTCACAATCAATAGGCGAAGTTTTATCATACACCTTACGCAAAATATTTATCGCATCGTCTTTATTCACGATACAATTGTGACGTAAATAATCGACAAACTGCTTAAACTTATTCCTAACGGTGTCCGTATTTTGACTTAAATTAAAGTATACATGCTCAACGCAATGTTCAAGTTCGAATATAAAAATCATAGTTGACGGTTTCATATACATACAAGTATCATTCAGCGTCAATTTTACAATATTTTCATTACGTATTTTTACGAGATCTACAATCAGGTCTTGAATTCGTAGCGATGACGGGACGCTTGACTGCAGAAATCGTTTAATGTCCATACGTCTCTCGATGAACATCTTCCACATTCCATAAGGCAGGATAATGTGATTGCCTCGGTTGTCACCAATAAGTATTTCCACATAAGATATAGATCCCACGCTGATTCCAATATCCAAGTATTTAAAATTGGTGGATGTTAGAGCGAATCTTCTTCCCAATATACGAAGCGTCTTCGAAATATGAGACGCAATTCTGTAAAAGAATTAAAGCAAGGAAAAATATAAATTAAGCATGGAAAATAATTTATTGAAACTTACGGTCTCTCGATCGCCTCATCCT
This sequence comes from Wasmannia auropunctata, assembly GCF_000956235.1. Classification (NCBI taxonomy): domain Eukaryota; kingdom Metazoa; phylum Arthropoda; class Insecta; order Hymenoptera; family Formicidae; genus Wasmannia; species Wasmannia auropunctata. The sequence continues at coordinate 2,352,062 of NW_012026807.1, forward strand.
TCAGCGGAACGTAGAAATTCATTATTCTTGAAAGGTGACAAGCCAATTTAGCACCACTTTGTTAAACTGTTCTTTCAAGTACGCCTATCAAAGTGCAACCGACAAAATCGCGATACCTCATACTTTTATATGTAAACTCCCCTCCAATTCGCTGTGACCAAGTTCGATTTTTCGAACAGCCATAATGCCTAGCGATGAAATCACATCGCCGAACACACGTAAAAAATGCAATTTAGCATTTTGGTGAAGTGCCGATGTACGGCAGCTGTGACACAATAGATTCGCGTAATATGATATTTTTTCAAGGATAAACAAAATGTCTTATTGCAACGAACACGTGTTAAAAATGCAGTTCAGCAATTTGATCAGCGTCGATGTACGGCAACCGTCATGCAATAGAATCGTGTAATATAAGATTTTTTTCGAAGACAAATAAAATGCCTCGCAATGATATCATCGAACACGTGTTAAAAGTGCAATTTAACAATTTGATCAGCGCCAATGCATGGCGGCTGTCACATAATACTTCTGTGTAACACATGATTTTTCATGGACAATCAAAATATCGGTGAGATCACCAAACGTGTTAAAAATGCATTTTAGCATTTTTGCACAAGCGCCGATGTACGGCAGCTGTGACACATTAGATTCGCGTAATATAATATTTTTTCAATCTAAATGTCTCACGGTCACGTCATCGAACGTGTTAAAAATGCAATTAAGCATTTTGATCAAGCGCCAAAACATGGCAGCTTTCCGCGAGATCACGTCGCGAAATCAAACGATATCTGCAACATTTGCGAAAAATAAACCACACCCATTAGTTTCGGCATATATATTGTAAAGATTTTGATACACCTCGTCAGTGGTGAGATTTAATGCAACCAGGTGATTGTGAAAATGTAATTCTCGTTAATGAATATTGAAGAAATGATACCACCCGATGATTACATGAACATAGAAGTAGCGCATGAGGAAGGTGACCAAGAATTGATGGAAATAGAAGATTTTTCAGATGACTCAAGTAACGATAGTGGTATGGACAACGAAGTGATCGAATTAGTAAGGCATGGATTATTGTACCCAGATGATGTTTATGATCTG
>NW_012026807.1:2353215-2355298 GCF_000956235.1 Wasmannia auropunctata
TTCCGGTCTAGTTTTGGGTGGAAAGTGATCCAAAGGAAGTCAAGATGCTTGGATAATTTATCGAAAAGTTAAAAAAAATTTATTTTAGTTTTTTTATTTATTTTATTATTTTATTATTTATATTTATTTCATTTCCGGTCTAATTTTTGGGTGGAAAGTGATCCAAAGGGAGTCAAGATGCTTGGATAATTTTCTCTATGCTGTAGCTATTGTGCAGTTTGTAAGGGTCCCTTGTTAGCGACATTTTCACCCTCCTTTTGAACGTTGATACTTCTTTGCATGTAGTCGACGAGAACGAAGACACGCCCATGCATGATGCGACGTACGGGTAAGTTGGATGTCAATGAGTAAGAGGATACGACTGTTTTAAACGTTCCGCAAGTCCAATCTTTTAAATATAAATTTGATTGAAACACGAAATTGAATTGATTTTCGTTTTGAAGATGTAACGCTTTCGGAATCATACAATGATTTTAACAATTTAAACTTTTATTAACGAACGTAAAATGTACGTAATTTAACTTGCAGAATAGAAAACAATCCATCGATTGATTACGTAGAACCACCTATGTGACAGATAGATAATATATCGCAGTTGGAAGGATTGCTCGGCGTGAAGAAGAATATAGCCGGCTCCGGCGACACCGCGGAATATCGGGATTGTTCGGGGATCATTGCGAACACAAAGCAGGAGAACCGAATTAATCTCAGCAGTAGTATCACACTCGTAGGTTGCGGCCGTATCGTCAAGACGCAAACAATTCAAGATACGTGATTTTACCGATCTTCTGTAAATGCCATGATTTGAATTGAGCAAGAAATCTTAGCGAATTAAGCGTTTGTTGTATCTGTGAGATATTCTATGTAACAAATTAATTATAACTGTAAAGAGTCCCGTAGAAACTTTATGCGAACGTTTTATATTATTTTCGCACATTCTTCTAGACGATCTAGCAACAGACGAGGTCACCATATCCAATCCGGATAATTCAAAGGACATTTCGTCGGAGGAGAAGGAGGAAATCGGCAAGCGGAAAAAAGAAAAGGACAAAGGTCTGGAGTCCCTTACGTTCCAAATGTTACGTTATTTGAGGAATAAAATCGCGGATTTTGACGAGACCAATATGTGCAACATCTGCGTAGAACATCGTAACGTCGCCTTTCTATGTGGACACTGCGCGTGTGAACATTGTGTCGCTCAGTTGAACACCTATCACATTTGCCGCAAGACGATCACAAAAAAGATCGGTTTATATAAGACTATTCAATCAATAATTGCACATCGGAATGTTGATTATCATGCGGTGTGTGTACAGCGTATCTCAAGAGAAAAGGTATAACGGTCTACCATTTCGCCGGAGGAGGTCGTCGGGAAGCCAGGAGTCGGGGAGGCGAGTAATCATTTAACGTCATCGTTATGCTATATACAATGCGTTTATTAATACTTTTATTACAAAATTATTTACAAGGAGGTATGTATTTAAGGTGAATGTCCCAATTAAAGACACTGTCCCAATTTGTGACAATCGTGTCTTTTTTTCTCAATAAATCAATTAATATAGAGCAATATTCAATCTAAAAAATGTGTTGATCTTCAAAATTGTACATATTATTTATTACAACAAATTTTGAATAAAATTAAATGCTTTTGTAAACGCTAAAATATTATAATTATAAGCATGCTGCTAACGATGACAAATCGAGTCATTGTTTATTGATTTTACGAGTCACTACATCGACGATCCTTCCATCGATTAATTTTAGCTATTATTAAACTAAAAATAAATGAAAAGTAAGCACCCAAATTTAAGTAAAATTAAGGAATATTGTGAGTAAACTGAAAACGTTACAAAATACATATTTTTGTAATTAAGGGTCCTTCCTAGTCACCGCGCCATATTGAACTCGTGACGTCAGAAGCGAGAAACAGCGAGAAATGACACGTAAAAAGGACCACGCACTAATCATATGGAAAAGTGGCCCCGGTCAAAATAGAAATAACCTATGCGAAAATATTCTTTATGAGATACTGATCAAAAGTCTCAATGGCGTCAACCTTCAACCACCGCTAGTTTTCACACTG
>NW_012026807.1:2355348-2356786 GCF_000956235.1 Wasmannia auropunctata
ATTGAATAATAAATGTTTACTACCGCGCGAATCAGTTCATTGACAGGTGACACCGTATCCGAGAGCGATTACGCGCACGCATGCACGGTGTGGCGGCGATTCTCTATCCAAACGCTCGGCGAGTACAGCGATTTGTATTTAAAAACTGACGTCTTGTTGTTGGCAGATATCTTTGAAAATTTTCGCGATAGTTGCGTTGGAAGTTATGGACTTGACCTACTATTATACTCTACCCGGATTTGCGTGGGACGCGATGTTAAAACATACGCGAATCAATTTTGAATTGCTTACTGACATAGATATGGTCATGTTCGTCAAACGCGATATACGCGGCGGTCTGAATCAATGTTCCAAGAGATACGCGCGAGCCAACAATAAGTACATGCAGTCATACGATCCATCGAAACTATCGTCATATTTAATGTATTTCGATGTAAACAATTCATATGGCTGGGCAATGTGTCAACCATTACCGTACAGAGATTTTCAATTGGTCAACGACGTAACAAATTTTAATGTTATGAATGTTGCGTTAGATTCCCCGATAGACTACATTCTAGAGGTAGATTTGGAATATCCGCAAAATCTTCACGACGCGCACACTGACCTACTGTTCTGTCCGACGCGCGATAAGCTGCCCGGCAAGCGGCAGGACAAGCTCCTTGCAACCGTATACGATAAGAAGCGTTACGTCATACATTATCGCACTCTGCAACAATGTACTCGTCACGGCCTCCGTATCTCAAAGGTTCATCGCGTATTGCAATTCGCGCAATCCCCATGGCTTCGTGATTATATCAAACTAAATACGAAATGTCGAACATTAGCCACGAATGAATTTGAAAAGAATTTGTACAAATTAATGAATAACGCGGTATTTGGCAAAACCATGGAGAATGTGCGCAATCACGTCGATGTGCGGCTTTTAACAAAATGGGAAGGTAGATTTGATGCTGAGGCGATGATCGCGAAACTGAATTTTCACAGTCGTAGCGTCTTTTCGGAGAATTTGGTCGCGGTAGAAATGCGCAAACTCGAGGTTAAGTTTAACAAACCAATCTACGTGAATATGTGTATTCTCGATATATCCAAGACTTGTCTGTATGAATTTCATCACGACTACATGCTACCTTCTTTTCATGAAAAATGTAAAATAATGTACACCGATACTGATAGTTTAATTTACCACATTGAATGCGACAATATTTATGAAATCATGAAGCGTGATATTAGGAAATTTGATACGAGCGATTACGCGGTTGATAATGTATATGGTATTCCGCTCGCTAATAAAAAGGTTCCAAGCCTGATGAAGGATGAAAACAACGGCGCAATCATGACCGAATTCGTCGGGCTTAGAGCAAAGATGTATGCCTTGCGTGTTGATGGTAAAAAAGATACAAAAAAGGTAAAAGGTGTCAAGAGTAATGTCGTAGCA
>NW_012026807.1:2356806-2357192 GCF_000956235.1 Wasmannia auropunctata
GAACGTGCAATCTATAGACAATGCATGTTTCGCATGGTCAGTGGTGGCTGCTCTATATCCAGCTAAAAGTCACGTGGATCGGGAATCGTCGTATCCGCATTATAAATCTGTGTTAAATCTCAAAGACATTCAATTCCCCATGACTTTAAGTCAAATAAAAAAGTTTGAGAATCTCAACGCAATCTCCATCAACGTATATACCATCGAGAACATGGAACAAGTATCGATCCTACCGATTCGCCTCGCTGACACGAAGAAGGAGAAGCATGTCAATTTACTGTACGTGGAGAAAGATGGTGTGGGACATTTCACATGGATCAAGAATTTGTCCCGCCTCGTTAGCTCGCAACTGAGCAAAAAGAAGAATAAGAAATACATTTGCGATA
>NW_012026807.1:2357212-2357914 GCF_000956235.1 Wasmannia auropunctata
CGTGTGCTCTTCCGATCTGTGGGACATTTCACATGGATCAAGAATTTGATTTTTTTCCCGCCTCGTTAGCTCACAACTGAGCAAAATCGCGCACAAGAAATATATTTGCGATAGGTATGTATAATAAAAATTTAAAAAAAATTTTTTAAATAAAAATAAACAATTCAACAATGTAAATAAAATAAATTGATTTTTTCAGATGCCTGCACTATTTTAGTTCGAGCGAAAAGTCAGAGGTCCACACCCTTGACTGTGAGGAGATGAACGAATACGCGATCAGGTTACCGAGCGAAGACGACAAGTGGCTAAGTTTTAACAACTACAGCAGGAAGGAACGTGTCCCGTTTGTTGTGTATGCCGACCTGGAATGTATCCTGACAAAAATGGAGAGAGATCCGGAAACACCGAGCTACAAGTATCAGCATCATCAAGTATTTAGCATAGGTTATTACGTGCACTGCTCGTATAATGACGCGCTATCGACGTATCAGTTTCGCCGCGATACAGATTGCATTGCATGGTTCGCCGATGAACTAAGATGTTTAGCGCACAAAGTAATATCTATTATATCCACTAATGTACCCATGGCAGATTTCACGCGAAACGATTGGGAAAGATTTCACAACGCCACACACTGTCACGTGTGCGAGAAACCGTTCGCGCCTGACGACTCGCGGGTACGCGATCACTGTCATTTGACTG
>NW_012026807.1:2357934-2358337 GCF_000956235.1 Wasmannia auropunctata
TGTGTACAGTATTCCACTCGCTAATAAAAAGGTTCCGGGCCTGATGAAAGATGAAAACAATGGCGCAATCATGACTGAATTCGTCGGGCTTAGAGCAAAGATGTATGCCTTGCGTGTTGATGGTAAAAAAGATACAAAAAAGGTAAAAGGTGTCAAGAGTAATGTCGTAGCAAAATCGATAACATTTAACGATTACGTGCGATGTCTGCTGGACGAAACCGAAATGACGCGACAGCAATCTTGCATAAGATCAAAGTTGCACGAAGTGTATACGATATCTGAGACGAAGCTCGCTCTAAGTCCGTACGATGATAAGCGATACATTGTGCCTGATTCTACCGATCATTCTACTCTGCCGTGGGGACATTATAAGATATCATTGTAAATAAAAACTCGTATATTT
>NW_012026807.1:2358387-2360845 GCF_000956235.1 Wasmannia auropunctata
TATAAGAGACAGGTATTTTCAATCTAGGAACTTTTAATATTTCTATTTTAGGCTGTTATTAAAAAATGTATAGAGAACATTTTAATTAAAAAGTAATAAATTAATACGGAATTCTTAGCAAAGAGATGTAAATAAAGATGATAAATAATATCTGAAATATAAGTTATAATTTTCTATTCTTCTAATTTACTGTTCAATTCATGAATTATACGTCTTATTGTTAGTTAGAAATATTCCGACTAAATCAAAAATTATTTGGAAAAACATAGTAGATGTTAAAAAAGTATATGATGCGTGAATGTGGTTGAAACAAAATAATTCTTTATATTCTCATATTATAGTACCAAGTACTCATAATGAATTATGTTTAAAAAAATTAAATTATCCAGAATTTGAAATGCAAGAAGCAGATAATAAAAAATCTATAGCAGATAACGACTATGAGTCATCGAGTGTTTTAAAAACTGAAATGAAGGAAATGAAAAATGTTATTCTAAAAAATAATCAGCGTGAGGCAATGTTGACTCAAGTTATTGATAATAATAATAATAGTTATTATGAGCGATACACTGTATATCCTTTATATGAAAGAAAATTAAATGAAACAGCAACTGCATTATATCAAATGTTAAAAATTCAAGATTTACCCTTGATAATCGTGAAAAATGTTTGGACTTATTATGCTTTCCAGATTTATATTATGCTTTTCTTATGGTATTAATGGACAATATGAAACCAAACAAATTAAGCTTCATGATCACGAATTTATTAAATTTCGTTTAAAATCTAAACATCCACGATATAGATTAAATCAACAATATTTATTTTATTTGTTAAATAATGCAAATTTTCGTCAATTAAGTCGTGGTATTTACCATAAAATGAATGTAACTAATTCGCGAGATCGTTATACGGCTACAGAATATTTAAAAGCAATACAGAAAGAATTATTAGAATCTGATTTGAGTACAATTTTTTCCACGCTAAGAAATACGGAACAATATTGGCGTAAATCAAAAAGTGATTTAAATTGTATGGCACAATATTACGGACCCGCAACATTTTTTATAACATTGAGTCCTAGTGAATGGCTATGGGATGAATTAGGCGAATATATTCGCGAAGTGAATGAATGGTCTAATGAGTCTTCTTTATCCACTAGTATTCTCATTGCTAGAGATCTTGTATCAACATCGAGATTTCTCGATAATAAGTTTCGAGCAATGCTTAATTATATTTGTTCCAAGGATCATCCAATCGAAGAAGTAATACATTATTTCTGGCGACGAGAATACCAAGGAAGACGTATACAACATTTTCATTTATTAGTTTGGATTAAAGATGTGCCAATTATTGGTGTATCTCCTGTTGAAGAAGTTATGAAATTTATTTTACAACATATAACTTGTAAAATGCCAGATAAAAATATTTCACCATTATTATACAGACGAGTCAATACGCATCAACAACACAAACATAACGATTATTGTCTTCGTTCTAAGAAAGTAAGGTAACGTTATTCGTGTATGTCGTTTTGGTTTTCCTCGTCCTGTTACAGAAACATTGCAGATTATGAGAGATGTCGTAAGTTCGATAGCAGGTAGGAAACAATTAAAACATAAGAGCAGGCTTTATGATCTTCCTCGAACAGATAATGAAATTGGAATTAATGACTATAATCCTATTCTTCTTACTGCATGGAAAGGAAATATGGATATACAATTTATTGGAGAAAAATCAACGTTACTTACTTATTATGTTACTAAGTATCTAAATAAAGGAGAAAAATATGAATTATCTGATTTTATTCTTGATAGTAAAAATAATAAAAATAAATCATTGGCAAGCTACCTTTGGAATATTGCTTTGCGATTCACGAACAGTAGGGAATGTGGAGCTCTTGAAGCTGCTGGTACATTACTAGATATTCCTTTATATGAAACTGATCGAAATACGACTATTAGATGGTTAGATGTTAATCAAATACGACACAGAAAAGTCAAAAGTTATAAAGAAATTCAAGCTCTTCATAAAGATTCTACAGACATATTTTATCCATCTGTAATAGATAATCATTGTTCACAAAGACCGAAACAATTAGAATCAATGCTTTTATACAAATTTACACAGTGGTGTGATATTACGAAAATCATATCACGAAGTAAAAATATTAAATACTTTAAGATAGGTAATGGTTATTATCTTAAACAGCGACAGCGTGGATGTCTTATCAATCATTACTCGTAGATACGATGCCAACACGCGGTAAGAACATTATTTTTATTTATTACTTCTTATGTTTCAACCATGGTGGAAACTGGAAAAACTTAAAAATGGATGTCACACTTACGCAGAAGCATTTCATAAGGTGAAACTACATCTTGACGAAGCATTGCAGTATCATGAAAAATTAGAGGAATTGCAAAAGGCATTTGAAACTGCGAAGCAATTGCTTCAA
>NW_012026807.1:2360895-2361519 GCF_000956235.1 Wasmannia auropunctata
TTGATCAATCACAAATATGAAGAGAATAATGGACCTACTGTGAAAAGTGTTGACAACGAATTTTATGTTGCGTGCCATTTCGTTATGTGCTTAATTGTGAAAATGTGACTTGTCTCGTATTTATCAAAGTCGTAAAAATAGATGGAAACTATAGTTATTGTCGAATTTTATACGTAAAAGTATATTTTCCGTTCCTTTCAACAGCTGTCAAATCGTGAGTTTTCTTGCTTGAACAAGCTTTACTTTACGTGCCTTTTACGACTATTTACTGACTTTCAGGGGGGAAAAGGATAGTTTCCATTCATTTTTACAAGTTTTCTAAAGCGATCCTATTTATTAATTTTATCCAAATCCTCTTTATTTAAAAATGGCACGCAACAAACTTTTACGTGTCATTTCTCGCTGTTTCTCGCTTCGACGTCACGAGTCCAATATGGCCGCGGTGACTAGGAAGGGGCCCTTAAGATCGTAATTAATCTTCCCAAAATTTAGAAAATTAATACAACTTCGAGTTCTTAATCTGTAAATTATTATGCTTAAGTCAATAATAAGGACACTCATATAATTCTGTACCAATTTGTGATAGAGTTCCTAACTCATCTTAATTGTCACAAGTGAGTGCGA
>NW_012026807.1:2362408-2362728 GCF_000956235.1 Wasmannia auropunctata
CGCCGCGTTTAAATGGAGAAACGTACGCATATTTTTTGGAAAATGAGTTACCCGAACTTCTCGAGGGAGTTCCTCTTCGCGAACGGCAGGAACTCAATTTCCAACACGACGGGGCTCCTGCTCATTTTTCGCGGCAGGCACGCGAGGTACTAAACACGCGCTTTACGGACAGGTGGATGGGTCGAGGTGGCCCAATCATCTGGCCGGCACGGTTGCCGGATCTTAACGTACTCGACTATTTTGTTTGGGGTCATATCAAAAATTTAGTCGAGCACGGGCGAGATGGTACAGAACTGAGTCGACAAGGCACACAGGGGATA
>NW_012026807.1:2362778-2363160 GCF_000956235.1 Wasmannia auropunctata
TGTTATCAGCATTAATATGAATTTAATTTTACAAAACGGTCTGTCATCACTACAAGACGCGATACTCGACACCAATCGTAATAAGGAGTCCACATGTAAAAAATGCCATCAAAGTTTGCTTGAAAGATATAATTTTCAATCGCACTTACTTGTGGACTGCAGCGTATTCACGGACGACCGATATGCTGCTTCGATTGGCATCGAGAAAAAGAGTTCGACACTTGGTTCCGTACCCAAAGAAATACATATAAATGAGAAACAATATATTATAGCTGGTGCAGTATCGTATCATCAATATGCAAGTGACATAAATAACGGACATTATTCAGCATACGTATATAACACGATACGCTGGTATTTGTACGATGATATGAATAGTAAA
>NW_012026807.1:2363210-2377279 GCF_000956235.1 Wasmannia auropunctata
ATTTATGCAATTTGACATTATTTTGACAAACTAAAATTTGATCTTATTTTTATGTCATTTTGATCTTTCTGTTCTCCTTGGGCAGGATTTTGATTTATGATCAATGTCAAATCGATTTCGCAGTTTGAATCGACAGGAGGTCGACGTGGGAGTCAAAAAGACATCGATGTCGATGTCAATTTCGATCTCATTTCGAACCCACTTTTCGACGTCGAATCGACGTTGGGTCGACAAATTGTTTCTCACTGGGCGAAGGAGAACTTAAAGAAAAGAACAAATATGTATTAATTAGACACTTATTATCAATTTGTGATATTCCAAAGATTATATATTATTTTTCGATGTGTCAGTAGAAACGCTCTTATCTTGTACAATGTACAGCGTATCATTGAAGTACTTTTATATGCGTATCTATCAGTGACATGGACACAAGCATGTGTCACAAATTGGGACAATTTCAAATTCATGTGTCACTAAATAGTACAAAAACAATGTTTATAAAGAAATAATAAATAAATTAAGAATTTTTAGAAGAGTAAAAGAATTTAATTTTTTCAGAATTTTAAATATCCAAATTTTTCAAAATAACATTTATTTCATGTACTTATTGTGACATATATATCGATAATTTATTAATTAATTGTCACGACAAAGTTAACTTTGTCACTAATTGGGACATTCACCTTATGTATGTTGGTGCCGGATTCGTGTGTGAGCCGCGGATTGAGGTGGACGTCTGTGGCCGAATGTTCTGCTTCTTTAATATTCTATCATCACGCTTTAGTATTGCATCATTCGACTAATAGTTCTCTGCTTCCGCATTAGTACTCACTTATCAAGTTTTTATCAGGCTATATGGTCCCTCGCGGGGGCGAAAGCCATTTTTATAAGTATGTTGGTGCCGTGGACGGCGTGTGCGCAACGGCATGAGCGCGTCTCGGAACGCTCGGATTTCGGACAGTGTCTGCGCTTGTGCGAGCGCGTCTTGGTTCGCGGTGGTTTGTGGCCGGCAGCGCGGGCCGTATACGCGCGTCTTATTATGTGTAACCCCGTCGTCTGCTATTGAGTGCGTCATGGACAAATAGATTATATACATAGAGTAGAAAAGGCATAGCGGCCTCTTTGAGTGAAAATGTGAATTGATAGAAAGAGAAAGAAAATGGTAGAACGAGGGGTCCATCTTTTATCTTTTTCTTGCATGCGCAATTGAACAAGAATGCAGATGGGCGACTCGTTTCCTGTTTCTTTTTATGTGCTTACGCATTCTTAACTGGCTCCTCTACACCTTGGTCATGGACTTAAGACCTAAGTACATGGAGTTTTTTGCAAGGGGAAAGTGATAATAGCAGTAAGAGGGTAGTACCATAGGGCCTGAGCAGAAAGATTTGTCGTTACTGCTTCCGACAGATGTCGTAGGTCAACGCACAAGGAATTGTCGTTAACGTAACCTTATGCCGATTACGCGTCGTAGTCGGCAAGGCTACGTTAACGACAATTCCTTGTGCGTTGACCTACGACTACGATTTACGTCTACGACATTTGTCGGAAACAGTAACGACAATCTTTCTGCTCAGGCCCATAGGCGTAAGAATACTACACTGATGTCGGCTGATTCCGTGCTGACTTCGGCTAATTCCGTGAGCGTAGCTCGGAAGTGTCCGGTATAATAGTGTTCTGTCACTGTTTTGTGAAAGCGTCTTATCTCTCTGCACGCGTCGAATATTACTGTGTAACCGGACTTTACCGTGTGAATTTATTATGACCGTATTATATCAATTTCTACTTCTGGGTTTACGTTCAATAGTATCGGACCTCTTCCTCGAAGAGCCTTATCGTCAGCGTGTATTACACTACGCCCGCAAAGTCCTTGGTTCCGCCAATAACAGTTAATGAAACTCTTTCAAATTTTAGCAACACCGAATTATTATCGTAAATGTCTTATCCGATTACCTTTCCTTTCAGGTACTCGGTCGCCACTTTGTTTATCCTCTAACGAAGAAGGTCTGGAAAGCAGCAACTACCACCGATGTCCTATTTCCGGCTCGGAGTTCGTTCACGTAGGCTGCTTCAAAAGTTCTCGCCCCGGAAATAATTGTGATACGACCACATGCAGGTACGTAGCGGGAGATAGTGTGGATGCGCTTATTAATGTCTCGTTGTTTCAGTTTAATATTGTTTATTATAAATGTTAAATGTTCACATGCGCACTCTTCACACATTCACTGGATTCTCACTCGCTCGTAATTGGGTTACGCGCAACGCGATAACGCGGTCGCGTCTCCGATGCGTACGGTATTACGAAAAGTCGTCGGTCAATTCGGACAACCGTTTTTAGAACGCAACGAATACTTTGGGAACCCGTTTTCCCTGAACGCAGAACGTCGTCGGCCGATCCGCGTCGCGTACTCACGAATTCACCGAGAATAAGGTCGATCAAAGAAGAATACACGCTATGCAACTCGTGCATTTACACAATGCGTGATTCTGGCAAAAACTATTTAATTCGCGTTCACTCGCGATCAATACGATACGCGTTATATTCCTTTGCGTACGGGACTATCTTTTCCTTCGGGACTCGCAACGGCGTTCCCGATTAAGTGACGGCGAGGAAAGACCCTGTTGTTGCCGGGCGAACGGCTTATATACCTCCCCACTTTGTCAACGTCTTCCCACTCTCGCGTATTCCCTTTCCCTCCACAATTTATGAAGGAAAGATACGCGGTGGATCTCAAAGTCGTTCCCTTTATGATTTGTGAATTCCTTTTAGAAGCTTCTAGAAACTTCTAGAAGGAATCGTGGCTTGTCTACTTTGTAACTAAATTTATATTTCATTGTGGGCCTTTTATACCCTGATTGTCATAACTTTAAATAAAATTCCTTTTCTTTTGCAGGTGTCGCTTGGAACTGTGGATCAATTTTTGGTAAGTATCAAAATTAAATAAATTGTGGCAAAATCATAATAATAATAATCATTTCTCTTTTCTTTTCAGGATCTCTCCACGTTCGTGCTATAATGAGGTAAGTAACGAAACTAAAATATCTATTTTTCCTCAATAATGATTTTCTTTATGTTTTAGGGAACGAATCTGGATTTGTGGGTTATTACAATTCTTCTCACGTAAGTATTAATGATATTTATTCGACATTCATGCATACTTCAATCATTCCTTCAAACTAGAATATAACATTTTATAAAATATAATATCACGTGCCCAAACGGGTCTTTACATTTGGTTATAACATAAACTAAAACATTACATTTATTGATCTCACGCTTCTTTTGATTGCGTACAATTCGTGCCGTACATGTGGTTCTCGTTTTGTCCACAACGTTGCATAAAATAATAACCATAACAGTGGGTTACGCTAGGATCTAACATAGTGTATTCTTAAAATAAACAACATATCTATGGTTTCCGCAATTAACCTCAAAACATTGAACGCACAATATAATTTCGCGCATAAGAATAAAAATAAAATAATTAACGACTAGCGACCCGACTAGTATCAAAATACTTCGAAAATAAAATCTTAAAATAAGATACGACGATAATCTCGTAATTCGTTGTCCACAATTGGACTGGCCCGATCACTTGGTTGCTGGCCTTCTTGCATACCGGTGTTTTCTTCCTCCTTTCGGGCCTCCTCCGAGATAAAAGCACTGAGCATGTCCACAGCGCACTGCGCTTTTCCGTAAATCTCCTCCTCAGTGCTTCTCTCTGATATTTGATCTTTCATTGTAGGTCCGTTATCTCGACCTCAGTAGCGACCGATGGAGCTGGTTCCAACGGAGCTTCCGGTTCCAACTGAACGTAACCGAAATGTACCGACGAAGTCAGAGGTTTGATCCCACGTGATCCCACGTGATCCCCTTATGTCGAATATCACTATCCCCCTCGCCTTTCTAACCAGTTTATACATTCCTACGTCCATATATTCCTACGTCAATAGCGCGTATCGGTGTCACCCGCGCATGCGCAGGTACACATCGCTGATACAAACGCGTGGCCCAAAAGACCTCGATTCCGTGATTGTTCGGGGGGGGGGAGGACCGAGAATGCCCGAGTCCGTAGGTGTGCTCCAGGGGGTACAAACTCCCATTTGGAAAAAGAGGAGACTAGAGTCCCTAGAAGGGAGAGTCTGGCCATCCACCGTCATTGCTCTCATTGGTCAATCCCATGTTCCCTCAAAATAGCGTCACCAATCACATAACATAAAAATTGAATATATAGTACATGATCCACTAGAAACTATAAATGTGTTGTATGATGTGTGTGTGTGCGTGTGTACATGAGCCACATTTACAGACGTCATTTTGTGACATGGCCAGACTTTCCCTTCTAGGGACTCTAGAGGAGACCAATTATTAGCGCCACCATGGTTAAGACTCCGGAAATAGCGAACTAAAATAGATCACGTGACAAGAGCTGGGGCTGGATGCCATATTGAAATTATATACGCGCGCGAACGTTCTAGGTAGAACACAAAATAATAATGTAAGACGGGGAAACTAGAAATTTGAATAACCGTCTTGAAGTAGGTACATGTCAGGAAACTGAATATTGCGGAGAGGACAAACCAAAGATATACTTGGGGAAAATACGAAAGAGAGTGTGAAGCCACTTTTGAGATATATGTCTTTTATTGCACGTACGCGGATACAAGTGATCCCGACGATGTACAAGGAGACCATGTCTCCGTGCGGCGATAACGCATTGCCTTGGCCCGGAAAGCCAGTCGCATGCCGGCACGAGACATTTGACGAATTATCGGTTTTTAAAATGAGAGACGCCAAGCTCAACCCGAGATACGGTGGTGTTCGAAACGGAACTGAAGCGCCGTCTGTTAATGGCGAACAAAAACAAAATGACATAGAAAGATTCACAGGCGCTCTCTTACAATAATAAGTCACTTTTAGTCGTTTTCAACGTGGGTTTTCATTCTAGACATATATGTATCTGGGCTGGGCGGTCGGGAATAAGCGTCGACTGTCGCATGTTGAGGTTTCTTCGGCGTTCTCCCACCTCTGATAATGCGTAATAGGAGCTGCGGTGTCGCCCTTCGTTCGGGTACCCGCTGGAAGTACCCGAGCGATAAGGAGGTAGGTTCGTGCACGTAATTGCGGTTGTGCGTTTCGTTACATCTTTCCGGTTCTAGTGCCGAATTTGGACACTTCTACACCTTCTCCCGCCAAAAGACGCAGTTTCCGGAGCGGTCGAAACGGAGCACGAAACGACGGTTTCCCACCTGGGCCTTATACTTGCGTGATATGTGTGCCGCGAAGTATGGCACTTCGACCGTGGTTTCCTCGTCTAGTGTTACACGCACAGGGAGTGGGGGGGGGAGGACTGGGCCGTAGATCGGTGCTTCTGGCTCCGGTGATTCTGCTTCCAGGCGCTCGGCCTCTCGTTGTGGTTCCGGTGGCGGTGGTGATGCTGCTACGGTAGAGACTGCTACGGTATCTTTGGTGATCCGGTTGTTGTTGCCGTCGATTCCTTGTGAGGTCCCTGAAGATCCCTCGTCAATGTCTGATAGATTACCAAACTGTTCGTGCAGGCGGATCTGTGCCACGTTTGGTTGCGGAGCCCCTGTTACTGTGGCTACTGGTTGCTTGATCTGCTGGTTGCCGAGCCCCCAGGTAACTGGTCGGATGTGGGGCCGGCTTTTGGCAATCGTCGAGGTACTGGTGGTGGCGCTTCCATCAACATCTGTCTCTTCCGGGCATTGCTGCGATCTGAACGTTGGATGCTCGTACCTACCCGAGGTACGAGTTTGGTGCAAGCTTGTTTAACCGTGGCGGTCTCTCGGCGTTCGGCGTGGGTCGCTGGCGTCGGCGAGGTTGCGGCTATGCTTCTGGCTGCCGGAGCCCATAGGTCCAGCCTGACGTGTGCCGCGGGTGGCAACGCGGTCGGTGGTTCTCGGTGCACCGATGTTTGTAGGTCCCACAATTCCTCTAACTGGTCTCCGGTGATATCGGCGGGATGGATAGCGTCCAGTTCAGCTTCCATTGCTGATGCGGACTTTCTGTTCTGAAGGAAGCAAATGGATTGTGCCTTTATACCATTGTTCTGGTCGTGTGGGGGTTGTCTCCCGCCCCTGAAATCGTTACGTGCCGGTATTTGGCGATGGTCATTCGCTGTCGTTATCTGGGGTTTTTTATATCGTCTTAAACTGTATTGATGGGAGGAAGGAGATGCACTTAGGTGATTTTGCGCACAACGTTGGTCAACGGGTTGTATTGGACTACGCGATCATATATGATAAGATAATACGCGATGATGTTCATCGGCATGTTCTCCTTGGTCTCAAATTCCAGTCTCACGTCCACAATTGCGTTCTTGATTGAATCGTTCTGACGAGAGCAATTGATGATCACGAACGGATCGTTATGTAGAAATGTCGTGGTGAGATTCGACTCGAAATATTCGTATCCGTATAAGTAGCTCTTGCAGAAACGCTCGTACGTGTCGTAGAACGGCCCATTTGTTTGTAACGGTGTTCCGTTCCGCCGGAAGAGCTCGTCGAGAAGCCAGGGGTCGGGGAGACGAGTAAGCGTGAATGCCGTAATTGGTGTATAAATGAATATGTATATTTGAAATAAAAACAAAAACTATGTACAGTGAGAGTGCGCGGATCCGTGTATGTGGTAGGTCCGCAAGTATGCGTAGCTCGCAGTGCTTCGGGCGCAAGCGGCGCCGAGGGTGTTTTAGGAACGCGCGGCGGGCGTGTGGCGCAGGCCACGTGGGCGGGCGGTGTCGCGTGTGCAGAACCCGCGTGGACCGGGAGTGCCCGTGTCCGCGGCGAGTCGGGGGCTCGGACCGAGAGTACCCAAGTCCGTAGCGCGGAGCGGAAGGACCGAGAGTGCCCGAGTCCTTTGCGATGCGGAGGGATCGAGAGTACCCGTATCCCAGTAGCCTATCAAGTTCGCAGCGGCCGGCGAGATCCGAGAGATCCCGAGATCTGGGCGGTCGGTTGCGGACGGGACCTGTGGCTGTTCTATCTTCGGAATGCTCGCGGCCGGCTTATATACCCCGCCGATCACGTGTCGGTCGCGAGTGTAGACTCTCCCCCTCCGATGGCGTGGTGGGGTTGGATTTCCGTTATCGCTCGGTTACCCGCCGGAGATGCCCGAGCGATGGGAGGCCGGTTCGCGCACGTAAGAGCGAAATGTGTTTCGTTACATCTCCCCGGTCGTTCGTAGTACCGAATTTGGGCATTTCTACACCTTCTTCCGTCGGAAGACGCAGTTTCCGGAGCGGTCGAATCGGAGCACGAAGCGGCGGTTTCCCACCCGGGCCTTATACTTGCGTGAGATGTGTGCCGCGAAGTATGGTACCTCTACTGTGGTATCCTCGTCTAGTGTTACGAGTACCGGGGGCGGAGGGGCTGGGCCGTAGATTGGTGTCTCTGACTCTGGTGGTCCTGCTTCTAGGCGTTGTGGTTCCAGTGGCGGAGGTGGCGTTGCTGTGATGGGGACTGTCCCCCTAACTTTGGTTGTCTGGTTGTTGTTACCATCGGTTTGTTGTGGGATCCCTCCGGGTCTTTCGTCGTCCTCTATGTCTGATAAGCTGCCAAACAGCTCGTGTACGCGGATTTGCACCATGTTTGGTTGCGTGTCCTTGACTGTTGCAGCTGGCTGCTCGGTTTTTTGTTTGCCGAGTCCCCAAGTAACCGGTCGGATGTGTGGTCGCCTCTTGTTAGTCGGCCGGCGAGGTGGTGTCCGGAGAAGCCGTTCCCATACTTCTTCAAATTCTTGGTCTCCGGTGATATCGGCGGGATGGATAGCGTCCAGTTCAGCTTCCATTGCTGATGCGGACTTTCTGTTCTGAGTGGCGTGCTCGTTGCCTTTAAACCCCTGTTTGGGTTGCGTGGGGGTTGCTTCCCCCCCGCGCCTGGTCGGTATTTGGTGATGCTTATTCGCTGTCGCTATCGGTTACGTCTGATTGGTCGGTAGCGTCGGGCCTGGGGTGTGGGGCCGGCTTGAGGTCCTGCACGTGTACGTGACGATACCATTTCCCTCGCTTGTCCCGGAGGTCCACCACGACGGATGACAATATTTTCTTGATCTCGAGTGAACCCACGTATTTGGGAGCCAACTTGGCGTTAAACGCGTCCTTTTTATTTGATAAAGGGTGTAGTCGTTTCCAGACCCATTTGCCCGGGGTGGGTCGCCATGCCCGGCGGCGTAGGTTATAATGTTTTTTTTTGTCGGTCGAAAGCGCGTGCTAGATTGGTTCGGACTATGACCGGACAATACCGGATAATAAACTAAATCACTTACTAATTCGGTCGCCAGTTATTTTTACCGCCAAATAACAAGGATGTTGCTCAATTTCCCGTGGATCCTCGATGCTCGTTGGCTAAACCTCGTGGCTTTGTCGTGCTTAACCATCGATATCGTGTGCTCTGTAGGTTTTTCTCACTTCCAACTGAATCGAGAGAGACGTCACGTTATACTCATGGTTTCGTTGAGCCGTGCATGATAAGTCATTGACCTCGTGTGTGTCGTAGGTTTCCCCACCGTCGAACGTATCGAGAGAGAGGTTATACTCGTAACTTCGTAATGTTTAGCCGTGGACCTTGTGTGCTCCGTAGGTTTTCCCCATCGTCGACCGTATCGAGAGAGACGTTATATGCCTCGTAATGTTTAGCCGTGGACCTTGTGCGCTCGATAGGTTTCCCCCACCATCGACCGTATCAAGAGAGACGTTATACGCCTCGTAATGTTTAGCCGTGTATCTTGTGCGCTCGGTAGGTTTCCCTCACCGTCGACCGTATCGAGAGAGACGTTATATGCCTCGTAATGTTTAGCCGTGGACCTTGTGCGCTCGATAGGTTTCCCCCACCGTCGACCGTATCGTGAGAGATGTTATACTCGTGGCTCGTGGCTCCGTCATGCATAGCCATGGACCTTGTGTTCTCGGTAGGTTTTCCCCACCGTCGACCGTATCGAGAGAGACGTTATACGACTCATAACGTTTAGCCGTGGACCTTGTGCGCTCGTTAGGTTTCCCCCACCGTTGACCGTATCGAGGGAGACGTTATACGCGTCGTAATGTTTAGCCGAGGACCTTGTGCGTTCGGTAGGTTTCCCCCACCGTCGACCGTATCGAGAGAGACGTTATATGCCTCGTAATGTTTAGCCGTGGATCTTGTGCGCTTGGTAGGTTTCCCCTACCGTCGACCGTATCGAGAAAGACGTTATATGCCTCGTAATGTTTAGCCGTGGACCTTGTGCGCTCAGTAGGTTTCCCCTACCGTCGACCGTATCGAGAGAGACGTTATATGCCTCGTAATGTTTAGCCGTGGACCTTGTGTGCTCGGTAGGTTTCCCCCACCGTCGACCGTATCGTGAGAGACGTCACACGCCTCGTCGTGCTTAGCCATCGACATCGTGTGCTCCGTAGGTTTCCCTCATCGTCAAACGTATCGAGAGAAACGTTATACTCGTGCCTTTGTCGTGTTTAGCCATGGACCTTGTGTGCTCGGTAGGTTTCCCCCACCGTCGACCGTATCGAGAGAGACGTCACACGCTTCGTTGTGTTTAGCTATCAACATCGTGGGTTCCGTAGATTCCTTCCACCTTCGGCGTAATAGAGAGAGAGACGTTATACTCGTGGCTTTGTCGTGCTTAACCATCGATATCGTGTGCTCTGTAGGTTTTTCTCACTTTCAACCGAATCGAGAGAGACGTCACGTTATACTCATGGTTTCGTTGAGCCGTGCATGATAAGTCATTGACCTTGTGTGTGTCGTAGGTTTCCCCACCGTCGAACGTATCGAGAGAAAGGTTATACTCGTAACTTCGTAATGTTTAGCCGTGGACCTTGTGTGCTCCGTAGGTTTTCCCCATCGTCGACCGTATCGAGAGAGACGTTATACGCCTCATAATGTTTAGCCCTGGATCTTGTGGGCTCGGTAGGATTCCCCCACCGTCGACGGTATCGAGAGAGACGTTATACGCCTCGTAATGTTTAGCCGTGGACCTTGTGCGCTCGATAGGTTTCCCCCACCGTTGACCGTATCGAGAGAGACGTTATACGCCTCGTAATGTTTAGCCGTGTATCTTGTGCGCTCGGTAGGTTTCCCTCACCGTCGACCGTATCGAGAGAGACGTTACATGCCTCGTCGTGCTTAGCCATGGACCTTGTGTACTCGATATGTTTCTCTCACCGTCAAAGGTATCGAGAGAGACGATATATTCGTGGCTCCGTCATGCATAGCCATGGATCTTGTGTGCTCGGTAGGTTTCCCCCACCGTCGACCGTATCGAGAGAGACGTTATACGCCTCATAATGTTTAGCCCTGGATCTTGTGCGCTCGGTAGATTTCCCCCACAGTCGACCGTATCGAGAAAGACGTTATACGCCTCATAATGTTTAGCCGTGGATCTTGTGCGCTCGGTAGTTTTCGGTAGGTATCGAGAAGACGTTACATGCCTCGTCGTGCTTAGCCATCGACATCATGTGCTCTGTAGGTTTCCCTCACCGTCGACTGAATTGAGAGAGACGTTACACGCTTCGTCGTGCCTAGCCTTGGACCTTGTTTACTCGATAGGTTTTCCTCACCGTCGAACGTATCGAGAGAGACGTTATACTCGTGGCTCCGTCATGCTTAGCCATGGACCTTGTGTGTTTGGTAGGTTTCCCTCACCGTCGTCCGTTTCGAGAGAGACGTTATACTCGTCGAGCCTTTCATGATAAGCCATCGACATCGCGTGCTTCGAAGCCTTCTCTCTTCAACCGAGTTGAGAGTGAGAGAGAAAGAAAGAAAGACGTTATACTCGTGCCTTCGTCGTGCTTAACCATCCACATCTTATGTTTCCCCCCGTAGGTTTCCTTCACCTCCGGCCGAATCAAGAGGGACCATGTGCGTCTCTTCGTTTTCGTGTCGTGTCTCACGTGCGCCTAAAAAAGAGAATTTGGTCAATGGATGCTAAAGTATATAGTCATGGTAGCCAATGTGTGTGTCGTTAAAGTAATGTTACGATTCTATTGTGCTATTTTATTTTCGCGATATAGCAATACCAATCCTTTATACTGCTCGTACGATGCAAAATGTAAATGCTATGTACGCCGTGCACGTACGTATGGCAGTGCCACATAGCATAAAAAGAAACAAACGATTACGAATCCGATACTTCGCGCGTAGCTATAGCAAACCTTAGAACAATCGAGAGACGTTCACCTACGTTGTTCGACATTGATTATATGGCGGTTCAATTCTAACAAACATATCTATATATATATATATATATATATATATATATATATTTACAGGGTGTCTCAGAATAGGTGTATGACCGCTCATGTGTAGATAGAATGGACTAAACTGAACCGAAAAGTCCTCTATCATTTTGCGAAATTCGCAATATTTAACGAGAAATTAATTTTTTAATATTTGGGTGTTTCTTAATAGATGTACGACCGCTCATGGGTAGATAGAATGGACTAAACTGAATCGAAAAGTCCTCTACCATTTTGCAAAATTCGCAATATTTAATGAGATATTAATTTTTGAATATCGCCGAATGAGCGAGTATTCGTTCGGCGAGTCCGGCCCACCGCCAATACTAGCGCGCGACCGTCCGCGATCGAGCGCGGTTGCCTAGCGTGAGACGCGGCGAGCGGGGAATTATTTATAGCAAAAATGGCTGTGCGTTCGAGCGGCTCATGGACGGTCGCGCGCTAGTATTGGCGGTGGACCGGACTCGATGAACGGATACTCGCTCATTCGGCGATATTCAAAAATTAATATCTCATTAAATATTGCGAATTTTGCAAAATGGTAGAGGACTTTTCGATTCAGTTTAGTCTATTCTATCTACCCATGAGCGGTCGTACATCTATTAAGAAACACCCTGTATATATATACATATATAGATATGTTTGTTAGAATTGAACCGTCATATAATCAATGTCGAACAACGTAGGTGTACGAGCGAATCGTTCGTTGAACGTAGCTTCTCGAACGTAAAGCCAATGACGCGCTATGGATGCTCGCGGTCCTGTGATCCATTCGCGACATATCCTTCTCAATCCAGTGTACATACAGTAGAGACAGAGCACAATGAGCAGAAGACGAGAGATGACGTTGAAAAAATTATGATGTTTTGTCGTCCAGTGAATCATTTAGTATTTATTTTCACAAAGCATATACGTGTGTATAAATATTTCTTGTTGACAAGATTAAGCACGACTATCATGAGCGAAGCGATTTTCGTGACTTTTTTAAACGCGCTTAACAATACCGTCCACATCGGCGTCACGAATCCTCTCGTCGCCGGACGGAATTCCACGATCGACCGATTGCACAAGAGTTTTTGAGCAGAATCGCACCCACGACCTTCCCTCGTTTGCAATTCACCGCAAAGGATCACACGCCCGTATCATCGGCACCGTCGTTGAACGCTTTTACTTACGTGAGAAGGATATCGAGAGAGATTTTGGATTGTCACGACAACAGACTACCCATGCCTATGCGCGACTTGTACAAATCGTTCATAATATCGCAGGACCGAGAGAAGACTTTGGTAATGGATGTCATATGTACTTATTATCACAATGCTTTCAATCGTTTGCACTTCTTTAAAGAAGTCGCCACCCTGGCGGCGAGTATATGCGCACAAAAATATGAACATGTCACACCGATCGTCAAGGGTATACAATCCGTTGAAATCACGAGCGACGATATCTTTAATCATATAGAGTATAATTTACGCGACGGTGCCATCGACGGCAAAATGGATGAAGAGCGAGCCTGATAATCCATATATGCGGCTGCTATGCGACATCGTTTTGGAGTTCCTGCGAGAATTTTGCGGAAATACGAACAAAAATTTATTCAAGATGAAGTATGTGCAATACGATCCAAACACCGATGTAAATTTGTTGAATCATTATTCAACGTTCGACACATCTATGTCTGATCAAAACTGTAATAGCGCTACTCCGCAACGAGAGATAGTAGTACCGACAGCGGCAGCTAAAGACAATACAGACGAAACGAACTTGTCGGAGGCTTCGAAAATCGCGAGGATGAACAAAGATACCGAGGTCGAAATCGGGGATTCCTCGATCGGAGCCGTCTTTCGAACGGCTGAAAAACGAAAACATAGCGAGGTCGATGACAGTCCGACTGATGACAGCGATTACGACGATTCGACGTATGAGGAACGTACGATCGATCACAGAGAGAATATCAGGGAGAAGAATGTTTTACCGAGGAATGAGGCGACGTGCGATCGCGACATTGCCCGTAATGACGGCGACACGAATCGCGTCGAGCATACCATGCAGCTCGATTGTTGTACTACTCTCGATAGACGTACCAACGATGACGGCGATGCTGATGATGGCGAGAGAAATGGTAATGACAATAACGACGATGATGACGTACAAACGTTCAATTTTAACGATTTACTTTTGGACTTTGGCAATTTGAGGGAGGAACTGAAGTCGTCTCGATTCGAAGGTGAAGAGATAGCAAGACCGTGGCGATTTACATTAGACGAGATGTTGGATGATGAAAGTAAACGTCGGCGACTCCATGGATCTCCGTCGACCGCGAGAGGATAGCGAGAGCCGATGCGAAAAGACCGCGGTGGATCAATAAAACCATGGAGCTCAGCGACGATATTTCGCCGACGAGTCGCAACGACCGTGCTGCGACCGCTGTCAACGAGCGGCAGCAGCAGCAGCAGCAGCAACCCATTTGCGACGAGAGCGATATCAAATCGTCACCGTCGATGAAGTTCGATTCACTCGACGACAACGAGGCTGCCTTCAGTAGCAACGAGGATTCTATTGACGGCGAAAATAATGCGGCGGCGGTGGCGGCGGATGATATGGTTCTGCAGTAACGTTGTAATTCTGTTATGCCGCGACGGGCGGCGACTCGTATAACAAGGAGGAAATAAATTTAAGGCGATGCCGGAAGATCGAAAAAATTTGCACGAAGTCGATAAAGTAGACTCTTCAGTGTCAGTGGTATCTCTAAACGAACTTCTTACGAATATCTTCTGCTCTCACTCAAACACGTGGAATGTCTTTATCCTGTCTCTTATACAC
>NW_012026807.1:2377854-2378955 GCF_000956235.1 Wasmannia auropunctata
GCACCACACTTGATAGTATATATATTGCAATAAGAACTATCATAGAAATTTTTGCAACAAAATTTATGTGTTACATATATGAGTATTAATTATAATTATTATAAATTTAATAAATTACAATTTACCTCACAAAAATACGACCGCGCAAAATACACGTGTGCTTGCCACAACAGAGAGGATTTGGAGACGCAAAATACTGCGGACGAACCGTAGGACTCATCTCTTTTGTGATATACTTACATACGACATGCACGCAATCGCACAAACACAAACACACACACAATTAAAAAGCTTTACAGTCGCGATAACAAACTGCATAAATCTGAACGATTTTTTTTTTTTTAGAAAAACGTCTATAACACGTAGACGACAAATAAAAAAATTTTTAACAGTTCCGGCAGTTCTGTCGACAGTTCTGAATAGCACCCCAAGAGTTCTAACAATAGTTCTTATCACTCGTAGCCGTGAAATAAATATGAAAAAAGATATCGCGATTTTTCGTTTCACAAATGGAAAAATTTTTGAAAAAATTTTTTTTTAACAGTTCCGGCAGTTCTGTCGACAGTTCTGGGTAGCACCCCAAGAGTTCTAACAATAGTTCTTATCACTCGTAGCCGTGAAATGAATATGAAAAAAAGATATCGCGATTTTTCGTTTTACGGATCGAAAAATTTCTAAGTCCCGAGGGCGAAAAATTTTTAACAGTTCCGGCAGTTCTGTCGAGAGTTCTGGGCAGACTTGCCAGTTTTGATACGAGAGTCTCTCCGGGCATCTTCGGCTAATAGACGAAGATAGCATAGCAGCCCGACTCTCTCGCACTCGGTAACGCTCGGCTTGGCCGGCGCGGTCACGCTTGCTCGGCCGGCATCGGGCAGCTTCGGGCCACCTCGACTGCTCGGCTCGTCGCTCGCCGCCTTATTTCAAACAAAGATATAGGTTAAAGCGTATGAACGATGTAGCTGACCCGCTCGATGATTTCGATAATGTAATAATTTTTATGTCGAGACAATCACGCATTACTACAACATTAAACGTAATAATTGTCAACAATGTTTATTATAAATAATATATTGAAGAAATTAATATTAAATAATAATTAAT
>NW_012026807.1:2379005-2379457 GCF_000956235.1 Wasmannia auropunctata
ATCGCTCGTATCGCGCGACTGGAAAGTTTGAAAGATGCGGTGCGCGGACGGTTCGTGCATGTGGGCGCCGGATTCAGTGCGGGACTCAGATGGCGTGAGATAGACGCAGCTTTCAATAGTCGTATACTGACCGGCGCAGTAATAAATTCCAGACACATTGAACCTCGACAGTTTCTGGAAGATGCGCGAGAAATTGTGCTCGAACGTGTGCGAAATGTTATGCAAAGATATAATAACATTAAGATAAACACTGTATTCAACGGTGAATTCGTAACGGGTGACAAACGTGATAATAAAAGTATTATTACGAGAAACTGTGAACTTTATCTTTGCTCCGATTTACGCGTGTGGTACAATTCGCGCGTTGTTGAGCCTACCTTAGCGTCGCTGGAAGAATTCCAAGAACGTGACAGCGGGTGGGCATTATCGCGTATATTGAACTTGCTAGTTAA
>NW_012026807.1:2379477-2380214 GCF_000956235.1 Wasmannia auropunctata
ACGAAGTGATCGAATTAGTAAGGCATGGATTATTGTACCCAGATGATGTTTATGATCTGCATATCACAGATATAATGTGTATGCTTGAGTTCTATTATATAGACGAAGAAGACGAAAGCCTGAGACGATACTGTTCCTCATGTGTCATTAGAGGGAATAATCAATTTTCATATCTTCGTCTCTTGCGAAGACACACTACCGAAGAATTTATACTCCACGATGGTTATTCATGCTGGGGATGCGAATGTCCGTTGTTTCAAATAATGCCATGTAACATGTGTCCTATATGCACAGAGTGAGAAAGACATTGCATTTGTGTATTCGTGCCAAAGAGAATATGGAGCAAACGATAAGAGATCTGGACGAGCAAGCCACCCGGTTGATTACGCGAGAACACTTTATCGCGTGGGAAGAGCGTGTCGACGAATTCATCGATTCGCTCGATGAGCAGAGTCGAAATCCGCGATTATCGATCGGTGTGAGACAATCTGTCATCGCTCGTATCGCGCGATTGGAAAGTTTGAAAGATGTGGTGCGCGGACGGTTCGTGCATGTGGGCGCCGGATTCAGTGCCGGACTCAGATGGCGTGAGATAGACGCAGCTTTCAACAGTCGTATATTGACTGGCGCAGTAATAAATTCCAGATACATTGAACCTCGACAGTTTCTGGAAGATGCGCGAGAAATTGTGCTCGAACGTGTGCGAAATGTTATGCAGAGACATAATAACATTAAGA
>NW_012026807.1:2380264-2384942 GCF_000956235.1 Wasmannia auropunctata
CGGGAAAGGAAGCACGTGATCGCAGACAATGAGTCGGAGAACGGAAGTCGATAGCCGCGCGCTCTACCATGCCACCCCTAATTTCTTAATTTCTAAATATAACGCTTAAATGATAAAGCAGTTCCTGCCTCGAGATCTACTATGTCCTTCATTCCCCCACTGAGATCGAGGACCCAAAAAAAAATTAATTACTATATCATAGTTTCGCAATTGAACAAGCGCGAATCTGCATTACATTAATCGCTTAAACGCATTATACATTAATCTCTTTTGCATGGATTCGTTTCAACACGTACATCATTTTTTCAGACCCATACTTCTGTTACAAAAATCATTCTTTTCGCGTGGTACGCCTTTTGTGAGAAAATCGGCTACCATCTCGGCACTACTGATATAGCTGAGATTCATTACCTTATTTGTAATCAATTCTTTTACAAATTTATATTTTGTGTCTATGTGTTTTGATCTTGCGTGAAAATTATTTAAATGCAACAATTTTATTGTGCTTTGATTATCCGAATAAAGTTTAATCGGTTCGTTAACATAAGTGCTTTCAATATCGTGAATCAGTCTTTTTAACCATATTAATTCTTGACTTGCCCAAGAGATCGCGATATACTCCGATTCTGTAGTTGATAACGATACAGATTGTTGTCGTTTGGAACTCCATGAAATTGCACAGTCACCCAATAGGAATACATGGCCACTGGTGGAACGTCGGCCATCTACGTCGCCTGCCCAATTAGCATCGCAGTAACCTTGCAATTTCGAGGTCTTGTAGCTGTTAAACGTCAATCGCAGATCCTTGGTTGCCCGTAAATATCTTAAAACTCGTTTTAATGCATTCCAGTGGCTCTTACCTGGATTCTCCGCAAAGGAACCCAGATTTGTTATAGCCTAGATCCGGACGCGTCGCTAAATAGGCATACATCAGACTGCCTATCACTTCTCTGTAAGGAACGTTCTTCATCTCTTCTTTCTCGGCTTCACTCTTCGGTGACATTTCCTTGGTTAAGACTTAATTTGCGTCCAGAGGTGTTTTCACGGATTGCAGTTTTCCATTTTAAATTGTCGAAGAATCTTTTCCACATAATCTGTTTGATCTAATGTTATTTCTCTTTCTCGTCTATTTCGGTGGATGTTGATTCCCAACACTTTCGACGCTGATCCTAAATTTCTCATTTAAAATTTTTGTTCTAACTTCTGAACGATACTCTCTTTCAAACTATCGTTTTTAGTAAATAACAAGAGGTCATCAATGTATACTGCCAAGTATGCAGTGTCTCCGTTATTTTCTTTTCTTATGAACAGACTTTGATTAGCTTCAGAGCATTTAAATTTTAGCTCTTTGAGTACCTGGTTTAGTCTTTTGTTCCATGCGTTAGCGCCTTGCTTTAAACCGTACAGCGCCTTTTTCAGCTTGCAGACTTTCTCTTCTTTGCCCTTCTTGACGAAGCGTTCTGGTTGCTGCATATACACTTCTTCTTCCAGGTCTCCATTCAGGAAGGCCGTAATTACATCTAAATGACTAATCTCGAAGTCGCATTTTGCAGCTAAGGCAAATAAACATCTCAGAGTATTGAATCTAATGACCGGACAGAAGACTTCATTGTAATCTATACCTGGTACCTGTTCGTACCCTTTCACCACTAACCTGGCTTTGTATCGTGGTACCTTGCTTTCCGGGTTTTCCTTTATTTTAAACATCCATTTTGATTTTAAGATTTTCTTATTTCTGGGCGGGTCGCAGAGCTCCCAGGTGCCATTTTGCATGAGGGCATTGTACTCTTCTTTCATTGCTATTTCCCATTTCTTTCGACAGGAACTATTCAATGCTTCCTCGGCGCTCATGGGTTCTGTCCCCGAAGATTCCGTGTCCAGTACGTTGTAGGTTACAAAATCCAACCAGCTTTTTGGTTTGGGGACGCGTTCACTTCGACGCGGCCCTTGGATTCTATCTTCTTCGGTATTACCGTCTTCCGTATAATTATCTTCCGTGTCGGTTTCTTGCGTGTTACAATCTTCCGTGTCGTTATCTTCTGTGCTATCATCAGTTTCATCTTGCCGATTTCCATTTCTTTTCTCTCTCTCATTTAGCGTTCTTTCTTGTGCCCCCACTGAATCGTTTATTTCTCGTCCTTCCGAGAAACCGATAGTTGGCAATGTTACCTTGTGAGTTTCTTTGGTCTTTATGTCCACACGCTCATTTTCATTGAATATTACATCCTTTGCTCTGATGACCTTTTTCGTATTTATGTCATATAAACGATAGTCTTTAGTATGTTCTAGACAACCTAGAAAAATGCAAGGTTTGGATTTTTCGTCCCATTTTCGACGTAATTCCTTCGGGACGTGGACGAGCGCTTTGCAACCAAAAACTTTCAAGTGTGACAAGTGTGGCTTCTTGCCTGACCACAACTCATGGGGGGTCTTATAATGCAGACCCTTCGACAGCGAGCGATTTATTAAATAAACCGCTGTTAAACTGGCTTCTGCCCAGAATTCTTTTGGCAATTTCGCACCAAAAAGTAGACAGCGTCCCTTCTCGACCAGTCCTGTTGCTTCGCTCAGCAAGCCCGTTTTGTTGGGGTGTGTATGGAATGGTTAATTGATGCTGTATTCCTTCTCTTTCAAGAAAAGATTCGAAATCTTTATTAATATACTCACGTCCGTTGTCTGTCCTCAATGACAAGATCCGCTCACCTGTTCTTCTTTCTGCGTATGCCTTAAATGTCTTGAAGGCGTTTAGAGCTTCTCCTTTGCTTTCTAAGAAATAATGCTCAAGTGTCTCGAATAATCATCGATGAATAGAATGAAGTATTTTGCACCGCCCAATGACGGAATCTCCATCGGGCCGCAGACATCAGAGTGGACGATCTGTAATAATTTGGACGCTTTCTTTCCTTTCTCGCATATCTTAAAAAATGGCTGTCTTGCTTGCTTTCCTTTTGTGCAGATTTCACACGGCTCCTCATCGGGATCTTCGTACTCCAATCCATGTGCATGTTTATCTCGAAGTATCTTCATACTGTGCCTATTTAAGTGACCGAGGTGTTCGTGCCACTTAAGAGAATCCGGAACCTTGCGGTTGTATTCTGCTTCATTTAGACGGTATGCTTTTTCTGTCGACTGAATCAATGTGTAAATGTTATTGTTCCTTTTCGCGGTTGCTACTGTCTCACCGTCGATATTTATTACTTCGCAAATTTCCTTTCCAAAATTAACTGTATACCCTCTTTCGGCGATTTTTGGAACGTATAATAAATTCGCGCTCAATTCGGGAACGTACAATACATCTTCTATTGTAATAGTCTGTACTTTATCATTAACGAGCGCCGGTATCTCGATCATACCTCTTCCTTCCGCTTTCAGTCTTGTATCGTCCGCGACAACCACTATCGCGTTATGCAAGGGTACAAAGAAATCAAAAAGTTCCTTGCTTGGAATCATATGTGCGGTAGCTCCGGAATCAAAAATCCATTCTTCCTTTGTGTAATTTCCAAAGCGAAAAGCCCTCGCCGAAAATGCCACTTTGACTTTATCTTCGTTTTTCTTTCTTTCTCGGTAATCAGGACGCTTCTTCTCCTTGTCTTCTTTCTTCATGCAGTCGCTAGCAAAATGTCCTGGTTTACCACAGGAGTAGCAAGTTACTCCCCTCGGCTTGTATTTAGGCTTACAATATGTCCCCGTTCCTTTATAAGTGCGCCACTTTGCTTGATAAGCTGAATTTGCATCTTTCGCTTTATCCTGGCTATTGGATTTCTGTAAAAGTTTCGTTTTTATTGAGTCTCCCGTTATTTCCATACCTGAATTTTCCAATGCCATGATCATCAGCTGATAATGATCAGGAAGGCCTGCTAGTAATACTGTTCCTAGCCATTCCTGGTTGACCTCGAAACCAATACCTGTAAGCTGTTGCGCGGCGGACATAATTTCGGTTACGTACTTTTCCATGGATCCACATGATTCTAATTTCGTAGTCGTCATTTTTCTCAGGAGACCGACCTTTCGTGTGAGTCCTTTATCTTCAAAGGCTTGTTGTAGATTCTTCCACGATTCTTGCCGCGCAGTTTCCGCTTTCGCCACGTGTACGAATAATATTTCTTCGATACTCAGAACAATTCTCGCCATCGCTTTCGTCTTTTTCTCTTCATCAGTTTCTGTTCCTAGAACCGATTTCCATAAGCCATCCATCTTCAACAGGTGTTCCATTGCGATTTTCCAAGTGCAATAGTTTTCTCTGCCTTTCAGTTTCACGATAAGAGGGTGATGGTGGTGGTCTGACATCTTGAGGCACTTTCAATAGTATGCGACAAACCACAAACAGCTTTCTGTTCTTTACACGCGATTCTCTAGTTAAACGTCTCACGTTTTCGTTCTGTCCACGAGCTCACCAGTGCGCGTAGCCTGGGCCCATAACCGATGTTGGATTTATTAAATGAGAACTCGTGGATTGCTGAAGTATATTCGCTTTATTCAGACAAGAGAAACTTTCCACGTGTTAACGGGAGAACGGTCGCAAAAAGAATAAGCGGGAAAGGAAGCACGTGATCGCAGACAATGAGTCGGAGAACGGAAGTCGATAGCCGCGCGCTCTACCATGCCACCCCTAATTTCTTAATTTCTAAATATAACGCTTAAATGATATGGCAGTTCCTGCCTCGAGATCTACTATGTC
>NW_012026807.1:2384992-2385419 GCF_000956235.1 Wasmannia auropunctata
AACAATATATTTGTGTTGTATTAATATTATAAAATAACCACACAAAGTTAGTATATTTCAAAAGAAAATTGATTTTTATTTAAAAATTTCTTCAATATATTATTTATAATAAACATTGTACGAAATTATTATGAATAATGTTCTGATAACGCGTGATTGATTCGAAATAAAAAATAATTAAAAAAATATATATAAAATTAATTTCAGATCATCTTTGAGGTTCTATTGTTGACGCAAAAGTGACCAACTGTTACAGTTTAATATAACAGTTGCTATACTTTTCAAGCATATATGACTTATATATGTATAAACATAATTACTTTATATATATTCTGTATATATGTATAACATGGAATACATATACACACATTTTATTCTTATAATCTATACAGAATATGTTAGTCATACATCCGAAGAGCACACGTCT
>NW_012026807.1:2385469-2386448 GCF_000956235.1 Wasmannia auropunctata
TTTTTACAATTTATTAATGTTTATGAAAAATACAATTAACATGAACTATTAAAAATATTAATACAATATGATTAAAAGTTTTAATAACAATACACGCCTTTAATATAATTGTTAATCTGATATTGTACGTAATAATATAATTAAATTATTATTTTACCAACCTCGAAATATGTTGAATACAATACAATATCTTATCCTATATTAATCGTCCTATAAAGTAAGCGCGAAGGTGAGCTCACCGAGGTCCGCCGGAAAAAGGGATGATATTTAAAAAAAAACTGAAATTTAATTTTTATTTTTTATTTATATTTGTATAATGTTTAATGTAAAATAAAGTCCAAAATTAACTGTATGAAAAAAAAAGTTTTCATTTATATATTTTAAAGTAAAAGATCTTTCCTAAAAAGAAAAGAAAAAAAAGAAAGAACATGCATATATGTTGCACGAAATACAGTAGTAATAATTAGGCACGTTGTAGCATACTATCAAAATGTAAAATTATTTCTTAAATTTGACGTTACTTCTTAAACTATAAATGTAAGTATATTAAATAAAGACAATTAATACGTTGTGTGTGTGTGTGTGTGTGTGTGTGTGTGTGCGTGTGCGTGTGCGTGTGCGTGTGCGTGTGCGTGTGCGTGTGCGTGTGCGTGTGCGTGTGCGGGTGCGGGTGCGGGTGCGGGTGCGGGTGCGGGTGCGGGTGCGTGTGCGTGTGTGTGTGCGTGTGCGTGTGTGTGCGTGTGTGTGTATCCCATAATAAATCAAGCATAATATTGATTTATTATGGGATATTGGCGCCACGGACGACCGTTCCTCCCGCGGCCTCGTTGCTCGTACCAACGGGCTCGAGCTCGCCCTCGCCCTTGACCACGGCGAACTCCTGAAACAAAAAGAATAAGAATATTATTACAAAATACAGTCAACAATAAATATGAAATATGAGAGAGCATTAATAAATGCACTTTCTAAAAGCAAATCA
>NW_012026807.1:2392323-2395488 GCF_000956235.1 Wasmannia auropunctata
TTGGCACCCCAAAACTTTTTTATTAAATTTTTTTGCTTAATTCGCCGGAACTATTTTTAATTTTGTGCAAGAACTCCGGAACTCTTTGGGGTGCACTCAGAACTGTATCGAAAAATTTATTTTTTAAAAAATGGGGTGCTAACTTCACAGAGTATGAAAGTGACGTTGTAAATGGAAAAGTTTACAAACGATTACGGGAGAAAAACATTATTGCGGATACTGATATTTCTTTGCAGTGGAATACAGATGGTGTTGCAATGTGTAAGTCATCGAAATATGCTTTGTGGCCTATTCAAGCAAGTGTTAATGAATTACCGTATCGCATTCGAAAAAATAATATATTACTCTGTGGTTTATGATATAGCAAAGATAAACCACCAATGAATCTATACCTACAGCCATTCGTACAAGAACTATACGATCTCTACAACGATGGTTTTATGAGTACTACAATACTACATCAGGAACCAGTTTTGATCAAAGTACATACGGTGCTGAGTATAATGGATTCTGTTGCCAGAGCAATGGTTCAGAACATTACCCAATTTAATGGGAAATATGGATGTTCATTCTGTCTGCATAGAGGTGAAGTTATACCAACTGGATGAGGACATACACGAGTCTATTGCGGTGATAGAGATATAATCGCTCGAACAGCATTGCAACACATACAAGATGCTGAAGATGCTGAGATAAATTAAAACGATGCCGTTAGAGGCGTGAAAGGGATATCTGCGGTAATGCTTGTGCCATTATTAAATATTATTGTGTCATTTCCACCTGACTATATGCATTCAGTGTTGCTCGGTGTTACAAAAATGTTTATGAATGCATGGTTTAACTCTACGAATCATGATGAAGACTGGTACTTTGGGAGAGCTATTGCACGTACGTTTGATGAAAGATTACTTGCCATTCAACCCCCAACCGAGATAACCAGAACACCGCGATCAATTCGTGAACTACCATATTGGAAAGCTTCAGAGTATAGGAGTTTTGTATTGTATTATTCTATAGTCTGTATGATAGATTTGATGCCACGTAGGTATATGAATCATTGGTTTCAGTTTGTCTTTAGTATTACTATATTCTCAAAAACACACATAAGTAATACAGAATTTCAGACAGCAGAAAAAACACTAAGAAAATTTGTACTTGATACGGAAAAATTATACGGTAAACAATTTATGAAGTATAATATGCGTTTATTATTGCATATTCCACAAAGTGTAAAAAATTTTGGAGCACTATGGGCGTGGTCAGCTTTTCCGTTCGAAAATTTTAATGGAATTCTAATTAATTAATTTAAGGGAACTCAATATATTCCTAAGCAAATAAGTAAATGTTACTCTAGAATGCAATACATTAAGCAACAATCTGCTATTTTTAGTCGACCAGATTGTAGTAAAAATGCGAAAGAACTATTCACACAATTAATGACAGACTGCAGGATTATACGGTGTATTGAATATGGCGATTTTTACGAATATTCGGAGCTCCGACTAATGTAAATCTTACATTGCGTGAAAAAGTATTGATTGAGGAACTTCTTCAAGAAAATATATTAGAAACAGCGCAGTCATATAAACGGTTTATTTTTAAAAATATTCTTTTTCATGTACGTGATAATACGCGCTTAAAAAAGCGAAACAACAGTTTAATACAATTGACGGATGGATCATTAGTTAGTATATGCAATATATATGCGATTACAACTTCTGCGTCTTTAGTTTTAAAATTTGTTGTTATTGGCAAAAAATTTGAAATATTTGAAAATGAAACTCTGTGGAAGTATTTAAACATATCTACGAAAACATATTCATATATTGTTCAACTAACTGATGACATTTTGTGTTTTCTCCCTGAAATGATAAAAACAAAATGCGTCCAAATTAATTATAAGGAAAACAAACAATTTATTATGCCACTAGTCAATTCGTTAGAAACCAATTAATTGCGCTGTCCAACAAATGATTACAAATTCGCGGCTTATTAGATAACAAATCGATGGTTAATTGTAAAAGACTAATGAGAGTTAACACTGTCCGAATTTAGTTATTACTTGTATAATAATTATAATACTGTTTCTGGACTATAATAAAATAAATACATACACATATATACAAATGTAATTTATTTTTTACTTTATAACACTATATCTTAAAAATCATGTTTTTACCATTTATTTATTTACCTCTTTTATTATATAAAATTACACATATATAATTAATCTGCAATTTTGATTAATAATAATTTTGATCAATCGTAACCATTGGTACGTCTCTCCTGCAATCATTACTATTTATAAGCCAATGGTTACATTCTTTCGTCAATCGTTACTATTGAGTCACAAATTTTGACTAATAAGTTCAAATCGTAACCCTTGGTCTCTTCAATCGTTACTATTCATAACCTAATGGTTATACATCCGTTTGTCAATCGTTACTATTGAATCACAAATTTTAACTAAGTTCGAATCGTAACCCTTGGTCTCTTTAATTGTTACTATTCATAACCTAATAGTTACATCCGTTTGTCAATCGTTACTATTGAGTTTCAACAGTAATCATTGATCCTTTCAACCATACTCTTTGAGCGTCAATGGTTATCTTTGACAACCCAATCATTATTACTATTGGTGGCCCAATAGTTACTATTCGTCAATCAATAGTTATGATTGAGTGTCAATAGTTACCATTAGCTCCCAATCATATTTTTTCGTAAGGGTATATATTATTAATTTCCTTATTACATCATTAATTAACGTGAAAGTAATACCATTTTTATATCAAGTATTACGTACGTGCTTAAATGATATCATTAATTAATATGACATTGATAGCATTTTTATATCAAGTATGATGTACGTGCTTGATATTAATTAACGGGACACTAATATCATTTTTATATCAGATTCGAGTAATTAAATAACTCGATTTTGATGTTATCACGTCAATTAGTAATAATACCATATAATATACACATGTGACATAAAATACGTGCTTGATATATAAGTCTTTTGCCATGATATTATCACGTATATAAGTGACAGAAAACTTACAATAATTTCAGTATGAGTATACCGTAAGAGTAGCGAATAAGTGTAAAAGTCAAAAAGTGCAAGTATTCAAAATGTTACAAGTAAATCCTGCGAATATTCTTAAT
>NW_012026807.1:2395538-2398931 GCF_000956235.1 Wasmannia auropunctata
AATTTTCAAAATAATCGATATCTTAAGATTAAGATTATTTAGTATATTATATTATTTAGTATATTATAAAAGTAATATAATACCAATGTTAAATGTCTGTTGTATGTATGTGTGTCATTTTTCAACAATAGTGAATAAATGGCGCGCGCGAAGCGCGCGCTGTTTTGTTCTAGTTCTATAAAAATTACGTTTCATTACTCAATTATTTCAAGTCATTTGTATATGACTTGTACAAAATATTTGATATCAATAACTGCCAAATTACAATCTCATAAAAAATTTTACAAAAGTAAAAATTTAAAAAAATACGTTCTAACTGATATGTATCTTTGTATTCCCTTTGGTCTTTCCATTCCAACCCAAGTGACAGTAGTTTTAATTTTTCGCAAATGTGTTATCTCTCTCAATCCAAGTGATATGTAATCTTTATACCTATTAACTCTTTTTATTTCAACTCAATGGTAATTGTTATTTAATTCTTTAAAATATTATTATATTACAAAATTGCATTACTTTACTCAACTCAAGTATTATTAGAAAAAATTAAAAAAATAATAGAACAAAGTGAGAAAAAAAATTTAATTAAAAAGAAAATTTATGTAAAAAACACTTGGCGCTGCCAAATGTTTTCATTCCATATAACATTTAAAAATTGTCAATGTAACTTTGTTATTACTTTATATTATTTTTACTGCCTTCTTTATTTGGTCTAGAAGCGCCAAGTGTTTTTTACATAAATTTTTTTTTTAATTAAATTTTTTTTCTCATTTTGTTCAATTATTTTTTTAATTTTTTGTAATACTTGAGTTGAATAAAGTAATACGATTTTATAATATAATAATATTTTAAGAATTAAATAACAAATACCATTAGGCTGAAATAGAAAGAGTTAATAGGTATAAAGATTACATATTACTTGGATTGAGTGAGATAATTTGCGAAAAATTAAAACTAGATATCAGTTAGAACATTTTTTTTTAATCTTTACTTTTATAAAATTTTTTTATAAGATTGTAATTTGACGGTTATTGATATCAAATATTTTGTATATACATATGACTTGAAATGATTGAGTAGTGAAACGTAATTTTTATGGAATCATAACCAATTTTTAATATCAAACCTTTTATACAAAAGATACATATCACTTGGTTTGGGCAAGATTACGTAATTTTTATGGGATTGTAACTTGGCGCCATTTATTGATATCAAATCTTTTGTACAAGTAATATATATTTTAGAAAATTATTTTATAATATGTATTTTTTCTGCAAGTAATACATATCGCTTAATTTTGTTAAAATTATTTTATTTTACTAACAACTGCAAATTTTTGGCGCTAATTTTTAATAGCGAAACATTTGTACAGAGAACGCGTATACTTGGCGTTTTTTAACCTCTTTTTTTTAAAAAGGTAATTTTGTACGGATTAATTCTTCCGTGTTCCGTGATCACTGAATGAGTGGTAGTGTTCCAATTTATATGATTACGATGTTCTGACATTCTCGTTTTTAATTTTTTGCTTGTTTGTCCGACGTAAGACGAATCACAATCTTTACAGCAAATCTTATATACAATATCTTTCGTGGAATGTTTTGAAAGAACATCTTTATGTATTTTTATGTATTATGTGCTGAGCTTATTCAAACTATAAAAGACCATTTTTCCGTCAATGTTGATAATAATTGGCTTAAACTTATCAGAAATTTCCGGAAAGTAAGGTAAAACAAACCATGAAATTTTTTAATCATTATCATTCGATTCGTTATTATTTTCGTTATCATTGTTCCGCTGTTTAGGCGTACATTTGTAAAATAGAGATTTCAATCGTGAATTAATTGTCTGAAAAATAAACTCAACTGAATAATCGTTAAGCAAAAGGGTTTTAATTATAAACTCAATGTTCTTTTTAAAAAATCTTGGATGTGCTAATAGTAAGGCCCTGTCAACTCTGCCCATTACTGTATCCTTTTTCTGTGAAAGAGGATACGAGGATAAGAAATTGAGATATTTGCCGGAAAAAGTCGGCTTATGGTACCAATCAAAATCAATATTCGTACCACTCCTAATGATCGTGACATCAAGAAAATTTATTCTATCTCCACCTATTTCAATGGTGAACTGTAATCTTGGGTGATAAGAATTAAAAATTTCCAATGTTGGTTGTGTAAAATTGGAGGGAATCGCTATTATGATATCGTCAACGTACCTAAAATAGAAGGGATCTCAATTCCTAATTTAGTCAATGTTGAGATCAGAGCGCTCTGGTGTCATTCGGAGAGTTTACATAGAGGTCTCTGTAAGACAGCGTTGCAAGATTGAACTATACTCATGTATATTTTCTTTAAGTTTCTCTCGAGCCTTCCGTTACGACAGTTTAAGTCAGTCGAGTCCTTTGTTTGTCATTGATAGCACGCAATATAAAGTGCATTCTGTAACTCGATCGCTTATTGCTATATAATTTACTCATTAAATTTCACTATATGTGTATAACCTGTTGTTTTTACTGCGACTCTGCCCAAATATCGCAACAGGTTATAGGCCCAGGTGCACGTTACAAAAGATTATAGGACTAGATGCACGTTACAACCACAAAGGAAAGCAGTAAATTTAAGTGAACTAAAAAGCATTGTCTCGTGTACGTTGTTCTCTCTCTTTCTACCATCGAATTGGGAAGCGAAATCGAAAAACGGAACGAATATATGAAATTGCCTGCTCTATCGAAGGTTACGTATCAACGATGGTCATTCGAGGTTAAGTCTTGTGCCAGAAGCCTTGGTGTGCTAACGCCCTGCTGAAAATGTTCGATTAAAACCGATTAAAACGTAATCCGTTTTAATCGATTTTAATCGGTTTTAATCGGTTTAATCCGCGCCCGGATTAAAAAGTAATCGGTTTTAATTCCGAACGAATTATAATTGGTTTTAATATTACTTTTGCGGATTATTTCCAATCTGAAATCATTATATTGTTACGTCCTGAGGACTCCACGATTCTTTTCTTTTGTGGAGATTTTCAGAAACGGGAAATCGATTAGCGGCGATTACTTTATCACGTGTTAGATTTAAGACTTCCTGCGTTTCAAGACGCGGACGCGTGAGAACCGTCGATTTAAAAAATCCTTTGGCGATAGAAAAGACCGCCGCCCGGTACCACGTGTGAGTTTTAGATAAGAGACCCTTCCAAATCTCAAAAGATAAAAATTCATTAATAAATTCAAAACACGTCAAAACTAGGCGAGGACCTTATCTATCGGCTGTCAACGCCGCGTGAAACTCACCAGCTCCGGATTCGAAGAGCAACCCCGATAACCTCATTACCCTATAATTAAGTAATAGAAAAGATCGCCGCCTGGTCCCACGTGTGAGCTTTTAAGACTCTTCCGGTCTCAAA
>NW_012026807.1:2399624-2400233 GCF_000956235.1 Wasmannia auropunctata
TAATTTAATATTAATTTTATTATAAATTAAAGTTTAATTATACATTTTAAATTATCTTCATTAATAAAAATAAAAATATTTTAAAAGAAACTAAAAAAAATTATTTACTATAACAATTAAATATTAAAAGATAAAATATAAAATATTTTAATGAAATTAATTTAATTACAGACATAAATATTTTAGTGAAAATTGTTTAGTAATGTATAACATTTTTTAAATATAAATTAAAAATAATTTATTTAGGTAGTGAGATAATAACATTTTGTTTACGAAATATTTTTTTGTTATAAAAAATAGAATAAAAGTATTTATTAATTTAACAAATTCATTATTTGAATAACAAAAGTCTTTTGCCTGACATTGGAAAGAAAAAACATGTACCGGAAAAAACATGTATCGCAGAATGGCTTATTAGAATTTTTA
This sequence comes from Wasmannia auropunctata, assembly GCF_000956235.1. Classification (NCBI taxonomy): domain Eukaryota; kingdom Metazoa; phylum Arthropoda; class Insecta; order Hymenoptera; family Formicidae; genus Wasmannia; species Wasmannia auropunctata. The sequence goes on from NW_012026807.1 coordinate 2,400,051, forward strand.
ATATTTTCGACGTTTAACCATCATCTTCGTCTTTGATATGAGATCACATAAGGAATTTGCGAACAATACTTTTTATCGAATTGAAGACCACGGATTTTAAAATTTAGACTGCTATTATGTAAATGCGAATTGTAATGCGTATCAAGTTTTGTTATGTTCTTAAATTTTATGTTAGGCACGAAT
>NW_012026807.1:2400283-2400723 GCF_000956235.1 Wasmannia auropunctata
GAGCTTGTAGAGGAATAAATATAATAGTAAGGTATGCATTTGTATAAATAAGAAACGATTAAGTTGCGAAGATGTTAAACAAACAATATCAGAAAATGTTTAATGATATTTTAGACTCACTCTCAGGTTCGCGCCCCGTTTCCTTATTTTAATATGTAAGAACAAATAAACACACATATATATATATATATAATATATATGTATATAATATTAATATAATTATTAGTATCCTATACTCCCATAGCGCTAGATCTTTCGATTTAATAATAATTGAAATGTTAAACCTAGTAACCCTCTCTTGTTTACGTATATACTATAAGCATTGTAAACATAGTTAAAAATAAATTTAATCAATTAATTTTTAAACTTTCCATAATTCATTAAACGACCTCACCCTCGTTCACTTCCCCCTTTCCTTGCAGAAAATCGCACTGGTCCGA
>NW_012026807.1:2408355-2410092 GCF_000956235.1 Wasmannia auropunctata
TTCTGCAGTGTATACCCTAGATATCGAAATTCCTTTACTTCTTCTATCACTTTTCCTTTCCATCTCCAATTCCTTTTCCCCATCCTTCCTCCCCCCGATTTAAATCTCATAATCTTCGTTTTACTCGCATTCAGCTCCAATCTTTTCCCATCTAAATAACCTTCCAACCTCTCTATCATACTTCTCATCTCGTCCTCCTCCTCTGCCATCATCACTATATCATCCGCGTACGCCAGAGTATACACTTTCCCCTCTCCCAACTTTATTCCCCCCCATCTACCTCTTTCCATCTCCTCTTCCAGGTCCGCCATCAACAAATTAAACACCAGTGGACTCAATGGACACCCCTGTCTCACCCCCCTCGCCGTCCAGAAACTCTCCCCTATCTCCCCTCTCACTCTGACCCTACTCCTTGTTTCCCTCATTACTCTCTCCACCCTCCTCACTAGTCCCTCTCTAATACCTCGTTCCCTCATAGCCCTGCACAAAACTTCTCTGTCTACCGAGTCAAATGCCGCCTTAATATCTACGAACATCGCCACTATCTTTCCCTTCTTCCTCCCCAGCTGCCTGTTCACGAGATAATTTAACACATAGATATTATCCATGGTTCCCACCCCCTTCCTAAAGCCCGTCTGATTTGGTGGAATTACCTTTTTCTCCTCTATTTCTCTTCTTAGCCTTTCCGCCAACACTGTCGTATACACCTTATACAGTGTTGGCATTAAGGTGACCCCTCTATAGTCTTCCACCCTTTCTCCCTCTCCCTTTTTAACAATCGGTACCACCACTCCTTCCTTCCAATTTTCCGGCCACTCCTCTCCATTCCACACCCCATTACAAAAACTCCATGCCCATTCTTCAATCTCTTCTCCTCCATATCTCCACACCTCACTCGGTATTCCGTCTGCTCCTGCTGCCTTCCCATCCCGCATTGCACACATCGCCTTCCTTATTTCCTCCCTACTCAACTCCTCCTCTCTCTCTTCTTCCCCTTCCGTCCCTCCCTTTCCTCTCCTAACTACTCTTCCCTCTACCCCTCCCAGTAGCTCCATAAAATATTCCTTCCACCTTTCCATTTCTATTTCCTCGTTCACTCTCCTTCTCCTTTTCCTCTCCCTATTCACTATCTCCCATACCTCTTTCTCTCTTCTAGCCTCCATTGCTCGTCTCTCCCATCTTTCATTTTCCTCTTTCTTCTTTCTCTCGCACATCTCGTTGTATTCCTTTCTTTTTTTCCTATATTCCGCCCCATCCCCCCCTTTTCTCCTTCATTTTCTTAGCTCTCTTCTTAACTTCTCCTTTTTCCTTCCACACTCTTTATCCCACCACCCCTCTCTTCTCTCCTCCTCCTTACCCCTCTCCTTCTCCACCTCCTTCATAGCCTCTCTCACTTTCCCCTCTAACTCTTCCCATTCCCTCTCCAGATTCCCCTCCTTCCATACTACTTTGCCCAAGTTCTCTTTAAACGTCTTTCTGCCCTTCTGATCCCACACTCCTCTCCAGCCTCTATTTCCTCCTTTTCCTCCCTCTCTTTTCCTCACCTCTCCTCTCATTCGTACTTCCACCGGGTGATGATCCGACTCCACCCTATCCCCCACCTTCAACCATTCCACCCTTTCCCTTACGTCCTCATCCCCCAGTATATAATCTATTACCGTACATCCCTTTCCCCCTGTGAAAGTAAATTCTCCTTCCTCATCCCCTCTCACACTCCCATTCAAAATACCCCAACCC
>NW_012026807.1:2410112-2413167 GCF_000956235.1 Wasmannia auropunctata
CGCGTCTACAGTGAGTCCTTTTGCGGAGAACGTATTTCTGCGATGCAGAATTTGCAAGGAAAACGACTGCAACTGCAACATCAAATCGTCAATTAATTCATAAAGTCAAATTGTAAGAAGTAATCATAAATTTATTAGATTTATTATATAAAATATTACATTAGCATCAAGTACAATACATATTCAAAAATAAAGTGTATAAATTAAATTAAATTTTTTTTATTACCTCGCTCTTGATTTTTTTATCGCCGGCAATGTTAAGCACGTCATGGACAGTAGTGCCAATCTGCAGAGCCTGATCCTTTCCGGTCTCACAAGCCCACACCATCAACGATATTTTTATAAAATAATACGTTATGGACATCGTCAAAAACGTGGTATAGATATTATCGTCCACGTTGATCATGGATATGTTGCTTTGCCAATACAATATATGAAAGTAGAGTTGGAACGTAATTTCGCCAAAAGTTATAATTATACTAATGAGGAGCTGCAAACTGAAAACCATGTTCAACATCTGCACTGTGTTACTAATAGTCTGGTGCTGCTTTTTCAAGACCTTTAATTCGGCCAGTAACAATAGACTTCTTTGTTGATACATCTTGCCAAGATGATACACCTTATCATCCATCATGAACTCCCGCATGTGCTCCAGATTATCATTAATTCTTTTGAAACAAGCCTTTAGTACGCAAACACAATTCATATACAACATATCCATGTTAAATGTCAGCAGGCTAACGTATATTACGAAAATCTTGATTACAACATGAACATTTACGTATATAAGTAATTGCAATTCAATAAATACAAAGAAGGAGCCTACGATATCCTTAGTATGAATTAATCTGGATAGCTTCTGGTATGACTCTGAAGGCAATTTCGAAGAGATCTCCATTATAGTTTGGAGTAAACGCATTCGCGGACCACTCAAAATGTACGTGACAACCGCCATCAAACCACTGAGTATGTAGAAGCAATGACGCTCAAAAGTCCTGGGTACGCCTTTATATTTCATATTTCCACTAATGTCAATCATATAGAGAATGCTCAATAAGCAAATGAAGCAAACACAGATAACGACGGTTGAAAGAATGTAACGTCGTGTGGAACTTTCGATGACTAAAGCGTTGATTTTATACGGAAATAGTCCGAGAATGTTGCAAAAGATAATGATGGGATACATCAATGATTCAAAATCCGTGGCGTGGAACAATCGCCATCTTTTTCGCATTTTCCTATTGGCTCGTGTTTGTAACTTCGACGACGAGCTGAACATGATCACTGAAGTTCATGATTCATGAAGGTACAGCCTAAGAATTATTAATTATTTTATAAATGCACTTTATCATCAAGTATAACATGATTGTAAAAGTTACATTCTTGATGTGGCTTTAGACATTGTCTTTTTAAAACTAACGTTTATATTGGTATTGACTCATTGCTCCCGATCTACTTGCACTGAATTTAAATTTAAAACTGCGAGAGGTTTCCGCATCAAATGAAAATTTATAGTCGCTTGTTAGTTGCGAAGTAACCATGGTGCTCTTCGATCGAGACTTGTCACCATTGGAGCACAAAACATAAAAGAATGAGCAGGTAATTCATTTGTATAAAAGAATTATATGTAATTGTTGTGACATGTTAATCATGTGTTTGTACACGAAGCGAGAGATATAGACTGCATAGTATCCACGTGGCTCTTCGGATTCGTTAATAAAGACTGATCATTTTTAAATTTTACATTTTTATTTTGTAAATGAAATGGTCGACGTCTTTATATTACAACTCTTCGAGATTTAATCTTTTTGATTTTACATATACACGTATATACACAAATTGTATAATTAAAAATGCAAATATATTAATATCAATTTTTTACAAATTCGGTATTAGTTATTATCAGTATTTATTTTCCGAACTCAATTTACATAGGATAGTTATGAATTATAAATATTTTTCCATATTTATTAAAATATAATAAATTAATCTTTGTTTGTGTGTGTATAAAAATTGTACACACAAATATTAAATATTAAATTGTGCTATGTATGTTTTAAGAAACACTGATACTGTCGCAAAGAAAATATGAATAACAAACGTAATATTATGAAATAAAGCTATACTGCTAGGACTCTTATCTAGAATCTAGATTAAAATTAATCGATTTTGTTTCTTGACTGATGAAATTGTTACGGCATGATCTACTGGCCAGAAATTAATTTAGCAAGATCATTTTTATATTATAATAATGACAAAAAGATTGGATATGTGGTAAATCATGCAAATTTTGTTGTTGTGATAATGCTTGAAATCAAATATTATCTCAACAAAATTTCATGAATTTAGTGTTGATAAATAAAATTCGGAAAGCAAATATATCTTGAAGAAATTGTTTACGTAATTATACATTTTTATATATTGTTTGCACATTAGAAATCTTAATTTATATTAATTTATTAATATTTACATTGAGAGACTGATTTGTTTTAACATTTTATTGTAAGAGCAATGAAAAATGTTTTGTATTCAATTTATAAATTAAAATTATTTGTAAATGTGTTTATTATGTTTTATATACATAGCATATTTAAACAAATAAAATATATTAAGTTGATACCTAGATATTAAAATACAGTATGTTAAATACAATAAGTAGTATAAAATTATATATACTTTATACACTTATATATACACTTTGTATATATAAATTAAATGCACTAATGCTATAACATTACGTAACCATTTTTTATATACAGGGTGTCCGGTAATAACCGCCCAATATCTCGTAGGCTGGTAGAGCAGATTAAACTGAACAGAAAAGTCCTCTACCATTTTGCAAAATTCGCAATCGTTAACGAGATATTAATTTTTGAAGATCGGCGAATAAACGCGTATCCTTCCGCCTACTGCTGAATACAGGCGCGCGGCGAGATACGACCGCTCCATCGCTGGTAGTTGCTAGCCCAGCTAGCCGGTAGTTGACGAGCAGTGGGGCGGTCGTATCTCACCGCGTGCCTGCATTCAGCGGTATGGCGGATGGATACGCGTTTAA
>NW_012026807.1:2413252-2416067 GCF_000956235.1 Wasmannia auropunctata
CGCGTCTACAGTGAGTCCTTTTGCGGAGAATGTATTTCTGCGATGCAGAATTTGCAAGGAAAACGACTGCAACTGTAACATCAAATCCTCAATTAATTCATAAAGTCAAATTGTAAGAAGTAATCATAAATTTATTAGATTTATTATATAATATTGCATTAGCATAAAGTACAATACGTATTTAAAAATAAAGTGTATAAATTAAATTAAATTTTTTTTATTACCTCGCTTTTGATTTTTTTATCGCCGGTAATGTTAAGCACGTCATGAACAGTAGTGCCAATCTGCAGAGCTTGATCCTTTCCGGTCGCACAAGCCCACACCATCAACAATATTTTTGTAAAATAATACGTTATGCACATTGTCATAAACGTGGTATAGATATTATCATCTACGTTGATCATGGATATGTTGCTTTGCCAATACAATATATGAAAGTAGAATAGAAACGTGATTTCGCCAAAAGTTATAATTATACTAATGAGGAGCTGCAAACTGAAAATCATGTTCAACATCTGCACTGTATTACTAATAGTTTGGTGCTGCTTTTTCAAGGCCTTTAATTCGGTCAGTAACAATAAACTCCTTTGTTGGTACATCTTGCCGAGATGATACACCTCATCATCTGTTATAAGTTCCTGCATGTGCTCCAGATTATCATTGATTCTCTTGAAACAAGCCTTTAGTACGCAAACACAATTCATATACAACATATCCATGTAAAATGTCAGCAGGCTAACATATATTACGAAAATCTTGATTACAATATTGCTATTTACAAATATAAGTAATTGCAATTCAATAAATATAAAGAACGAGCCTACGATATCCTTGGTGTGAATTAATCTGGATAGCTTCTGGTATGACTTTGAAGGCAATTTCGAAGAGATTGTCATTATAGTTTGGAGTAAACGCATTCGTGGACCGCTCAAAATGTACGTGACAACCGCCATCAAACCATTGAGTATGTAGAAACAATGACGCTCAAAAGTCCTGGGCACGCCTTTATATTTTACACTTCCACTAATATCAATCATATAGAGAATGCTCAATAAGCAAATGAAGCAAACACAGGTAACGACAGTTGAAAGAATGTAACGTCGTGTGGAACTTTCGATGACTAAAGCGTTGATTTTATACGGAAATACTTCGAGAATGTTGCAAAAGATGATGTTTGGATACATCAATGATTCAAAATCCGTGGCGTGGAACAATCGCCATCTTTTTCGCATTTTCCTATTGGCTCGTGTTTGTAATTTCGACGACGAGCTGAACATGATCACTGAAGTATCATGATTCATGAAGATACAGCCTAAGAATTATTAATTATTTTATAAATGCAAATGCTTTATCATCAAGTATAACATGACTGTAAAAAGTACATTCTTGATGTCGCTTTAGACGTTGTCTTTTTACAACTAACGTGTATATTGATATCGACTCTTTACTGCCGATCTACTTGCACTGAATTTAAATTTAAAACTGCGAGAGGTTTCCGCATCAAATGAAAATTCATAGTCGCTTGTTAGTTGCGAAGTAACCATGGTGCTCTTCGATCGAGACGTGTCACCATTGGAGCACAAAACATAAAAGAATGAAGAGCAGGTAATTCATTTGTATAAAAGAATTATATGTAATTGTTGTGATATATGAATCATGTGTTCGTACACGAAGCGAGAGATATAAACTGCATAGTATCCACGTGGCTCTTCGGATTTGTTAATAAAGACTGATCATTTTTAAATTTTATAGTTTTACTTTGTAAATGAAATGCTCGACGTCTTTATATTACGACTCTTTGAGTTTTAATCTTTTTGGTCTTACATATACACGTATATACACAAATTGTTTAATTAAAAATACAAAAATATCAATATCTATTTTCTAGAAAATGTTGTTATCAGTATTTATTTTCCGAACTCAATTTACACAGGATAGTTATGAATTACAAATATTTTTTCATATTTATTAAAATATAGTAAATTAATCTTCGCATGTGCGTGTGTGCGTATAAAAATTATACACACAAATATTAAATATTAAATTATGTTATGTACGTTTTGAGAAACACTGCTGCCATCGTGAGAGATGTGTAACAAATGCATTATTATGAGAGACAGATTACAATGCAAGGGCAATGCAATTATCTAAATTATTCGATGTATTCATCTGATAAAATTCTTAAAACGTACATTATAGTCTACAAACAACAAATTATCACAAGATGATTAATCTTTCATGTTTCAAAGACGATAAAAAAAAATGAGGAAAAGTTTTAACTATATCAATGCATCGTCTGCATTATGTTTTAACAAAATTTCATTATTGTTCAATAGTATATTCATAAATAAGATTGGAAGTAAACGTACATATTTTCAAAAATTTGCTTAAATTTTATTTTAAAAATTATATTAAACTATTAAGCTTTTAATTGCATTTATAATTGCGTATACAGCAGATATTTATTATATGCAGTTTTTTATTATGGAACTTTTATAACTTAAGGTCAGTTGAAGAGGACTTCAGTAGAGATCGAGTATTAAACCGATATTAGTAATTGCAATAGATTATAACTACAATAATTGTACGATAAAATTTTGACGTAATTGCATGCACAACTGTGTCCCGGATTTGTACTAACCATCGATTTGTAATTGCAGTATATATAAAATTTTCAAATTTCTCTATACATACATACAATAGTGAGCAAAAAATGTGCAGTTAAAATTTTTTATTATACTTTAAAAATGGTAAAAATGATATTTTTCAATATTATTAAAAAGCTCGTAGTCTCCACATATTAAAAAAATTTATT
>NW_012026807.1:2418047-2420954 GCF_000956235.1 Wasmannia auropunctata
AAAATATAAATAGAGAGTGATTTGAGTGAAGCACATAATTATCGTAGAAATGAGTTGCAAACTGAAGACCGTTTTCATCATCCGTACTGTGTCGCTAAGTCCCAAATGCTGCTGTTTTAAAGCCTTAAGTTCCGTCAGTAGGAACGGATTTTTCAGTTTATGATACGGTCGTCTCAAGAAATATAGCTCACCGTTTGTCATGAATTCTCGAAAATTCATCAGACTATCATTGATTTGTTTAAAACAAGCTTTTAATACGGAAACACAATTCATGTATAGCATATCTATTTGAAACTCCAACAAATAGATGTATAGTGTGAGAATCTTATTTATGACATCAAACCGGATCCAAATAAAATACACCAAGATTTGAATGAGTATTAAAAAGAATCCAAAAATGTCCTTAGCATGAATCATTCTAGATAGATTTTGATATGATTTTTGTGACAATCGCAAAGAAAGCTTCAGTATAGTTTGAAGTAAACGCATTCGTAGTCCATTTAAAATGAACGTGATAACTGCCGTAGAACCACCACAAATATAGAAGCAGTTAAGTGCAAGTGTCCAGGTTACTTTGTTTTTGAATTTACGAATAATACTTTTGGAAAAATTGAGATTATATATAACTATTAGTTCGCCAATGCAAAAAATGGTAATAATTATAGTCGATAGAATATAGCCTAGTTTGCAAATCTTGATAGTTGATCCATTGATCTTGTATGGAAATATTCCCAGAATGCGACAAAAAGTGAAGCAAGGGTACATCAATGATTCAAAGTCCGTGGCGCGAAATATCTGCCATATTTTTGCTTTTCTTTTAATTTGGAATCTTTGGAATTTCGATGAATTAAACATGTTTGTCGAAGTATTATAAGACATCACCAGTTTAAATTATGAAGATCATTAATTAATCGTATTATTGTAATGATGTTATTAATGCACTTTAGTAATAATGTATTTTTCAAAAATGTCTCTCCCAAGTGTAATTTTTTAATATCTCCACGACGATGCAGTAACCGACATAAACTTATTGCAGTCTACCTATACTTTGAGTGTTTAATTTTGAAACTACTAACAATTTTTCTTTGTATAGAAAAACAGGTCTCAAGAATTTGTTATTCATGAAATAACCATGGGTTTTCGCTTATTATGTTCAGAACACGAAACAAAGTCGTGATGTATAATTATTTATGTCATGCAATACACAATCTTCAGCATCTAGATCATGTACCAAGCGAACGAATATTATTATATTTCTTGGTCTTCCATTAGCTGTATAGGTAAAATTACAAAATAATAGTAAATTTATATCGTGCTGATATTATGTTAGAAAAAAAATAGAAAATTTTTATTTTAAATGAAACAAACGGTTTACTTAATCAATATAATGTATTTTAAGAGTTTGTGTGTAGTGCAAATGAAATAAAAAAATAATACGAATTAATAAGGCAATTAAGAAATTATATCTGCGTAATCATTGTTATTGTTTTGGCTCATTCTAAAATCTTTTCAATTTTCTATATTTGTTAAAAATGGATCTGCTTCCTGCTATTTCGTGAAATACTGTTAATATATCTATTATAAATATTCCTCATTATTAAATTAATTTGAATTTATTAATCGATATTATATATAATACAAGAATTATTAAAAAATTTAAGTTGTGTAACGTATTTAATTTAAATATTTTAGTATAAAGTACTATTTTTCAGAAATATTTTCATTATACAAGAGATATATTTTATACATAGATACATTGTACACAGATTGTTTAACTGTACACTCATTCCTCAGAAATATCTACATTACTGTATAACTATTTAGTAATATAATATAAATAAAACCTATATGTGACTGATTATTAACATGCATGTGATATGAGATTTTCAAAAGTTTAATTATGCATTATACTGTAAGTTCTATACATATAAGTATATCTAAAAGCATAAAATATCTCAAAAAGTTCTACTCACAATAATCAAAATTAAAAAATAATTAATGTTAACAATATTTTTTTATATTTAATCTAAGAATTTTTTGTTATTTATATTATATTGCTGTCATATTACTTGAAGCTTCTCCATCACAAGAATTCGACATAAATACGAATTGTATCAAAATTAATAGGTACGTGACAATGATATCTATCATCTAAAAAAGAATAAAATGGTTAATACATCTAATATACGCCTATACTTATTTTACGAATTGAAATAATTAATTACTCACCGTAACGAGAAGTGTAGCATCCACACTAAATCCCGTTGCGGAGAACATAATTTTATGATGCATTAATTGCAATGAAAATAGCCGCAACTGCAATGTCAAATCAAATAATTATTAAAAACAGGATTCAAAGACGTAATTAAATATATATATCCGATAAACTAATAATTTTTTTAAATTTACCTCGTATTTTATTTCCTTATCATTGATGCTGTTAAATACGTGAAGAACGGTGGTGTTGATTTCAACAGCTTGACTTTTGGCGGATTGACAAGCCCATATTATCAACAATAGTTTTATACTGTAATATGTTACAACTGGTATTGAGCTTGTATAACTCTCAGAATAGTACTGTTTTTCGTGATTGTTCAGATTCACTCCTTGTACTACTTGCACTAACGAATAGTATAAATGGACAGTGATTTGAATGAAGGTCATAATTATCGTAGAAATGAGTTGCCAACTGAAGACCGTTTTCATCATCCCTACTGTGTCGCTAAGTCCCAAATGCTGCTGTTTTAAAGCCTTGAGTTCCGTCAGTAGGAACGGATTTTGCAGTTCATGATAAGCTTCCCTCAAGAGATATAGCTCATCATTTATCATGAGTTCTCGAAGATTTATCAGACTGTCATTGAGTTGTTTAAAACAAGCTTTTAATACGCAAACACAATTCACGTATAG
>NW_012026807.1:2420974-2421887 GCF_000956235.1 Wasmannia auropunctata
TGCACCCCTCGTCCTCTCCATCGCGGGTGACCTTGAGTCCCCGTTGTCGCCGTTCCTTGTGCTCGGCGAGGCGCCGTGGTACATAGAAGAGGTTCCAAATAATTAACATCTAATACGCGATTTAAGGGCCTCCCGGAGATCTCGGTCTCACGCTTAGCAACGCGGCTGTCGGTCCGGCAAAAGGGGCGCGAACCCGCGCCTTGTGACGGCGGCGGGACGCTGCTCCGCTGCAGCGGGCTGCAACGTCACAAACTATACAGGGTGATTCAGAATAAGTATATTATCCTTAAACATACGTATTTCTGACCACATTCTGAGACAATTTTTCCTTTGGCAAAAATTTGTGCGGAGCTTAGTTTTCAAGTTATAAAGAGAAATAGTTAGCGAATTACGGGCCGCGTACGGAAGGTAGACAGGGGCGGCGCAACTTACTGTCCGACGGCAGGCGGTACGCGAGACTCTCGCGACGATCAGCTGACTACACGTGCGCATAAACATGCGTTTACATTTTTTCTCTCTCTCTTTTTCACACACACGCACGCACGTACGCACGCACGCACGCACGCACAAAATCTTACCTTTTAAAGATTTGTCGACTTCTGTAGTTTCTAAAAGAAAGAAAAAGATAGATGAATTCTCATTTCGCTGTGATTTCCACGTAATGAGTGTTTATTTTATTAAATTTTCAATAGTTTTTATGTAAACTGTTAATTCTTTTTTTTACAAACCGTGTCACTTCAACATTTTACATTCGATTCACATACAAACTATTCATTTGAAGAAATCACAATAAATCTATTAATGTATCTACTAATTAATATCCGTTACGTACTTTACAATCACTGTCGATTAATTATCCGTCCACTGAAAAAATCACTCGAAGAAAGAAACACGCGACAATTTTACTGACACA
>NW_012026807.1:2421937-2422359 GCF_000956235.1 Wasmannia auropunctata
ATTTTAAAAATTTAATGTTGGAAGCATTGAGCTTCTTTTGATAGGTCGAATGTTTTTTACAGTTGTTTCTCCAGTTAAAATTGTGTCTCCTGTACGTTTCACCTGCTCATTCAGCACAAGCATCTCACGTTATCGCGGTCGTCTCCGTACGTGCAGCCTCACAGTGATTTCTTCTCCGCGAAAATCGAGCAATCGACCGTATTGATCCACAACGCGGATAGTCAGATCCGATATGCTCCGTGCGATGATCGGAAGGTAAATGATCTGTGCCGGCGTTTCCGATATCTTATATCCTGGCGGCACGCTCGGTGAAAACTCGTGTATCGTATGTACACACTTGTCGTTACTATACGCACCCGCGGTCATGTTACACTCTATGCGAATGATGTTTACATTCATGATATTTATCGGTACGTTTGATT
>NW_012026807.1:2430090-2430386 GCF_000956235.1 Wasmannia auropunctata
GCCACGATGGACAAAGCTGGGCATTTATAGAAGAGGAGTTGTGTATAGATATACAACTGCCGGACCGCGGGATTGTCAGTCGCACTTTGAAATCTGTATTCGAAAGAACGTTTGACAGAGTGGTGCTAGATTTTGACAGAGAGGTGCCAGATTGGTCTGTTGTCTTTCGACTATAATGAATTTCTACGTTCCGCTGAAGGATGAGGCGATCGAGAGACCGTAAGTTTTAATAAATGATTTTCCACGCTTAATTTATATTTTCCATGCTTTAATTCTTTTATAGAATTGCGTCTCAA
>NW_012026807.1:2430406-2431080 GCF_000956235.1 Wasmannia auropunctata
TTGAGGAGCATTACATTGTACCACGAGGCTTGTACCTCTCAATTAACGATCTTATCAAAACAGTAAACGAAACACCATTGAAAAATCATTTAAATTTTATAATAAATAGGAGTGGATATGTTAACGCGCAGCGGTCGTGCACACATTGTATCAACGACGAACATATTATTCAGTTGTCACCAATTTTAGCACAACTGTTCGGATACGATAAGGCTGAGTATAATATATCACACAACGAAATGTCTTGGATATCGTCTAGACCGGCTAGTTTAATCAGAGCTCTACCTACCACAATGTTTGTATATACAGATATATGTGAATCTTATATCACAGGTGACGTACAAACACCGTTGTTACGTACCGTGCCTCTAGATATAAAATCATATGTTTATGGTTCAATTAAATATAAAAGTTTCTCAACGGGTAGATATACTACGCAAAAAAATTAGGGGAGCACTTTAAAAACTGCAAATTTTGTCGATTTTCAGAAACCAATATCTCGGCTTCCAGGAATCGCAAGACATTGTTCCTTAGCGCGTTTTGAAGGGTAAGGCCTCTACTTTAAAATGGCCTAAGTGAGATTTTTCGTCTCAAGAAACTGTTTTTTTCATAAAAACCAAAAGCAGAGAGTGTTTAAGTCTTAAAAATGTTATGACATTGCAGCCTTTCATGGA
>NW_012026807.1:2438207-2438816 GCF_000956235.1 Wasmannia auropunctata
GTGAATCGCTCGTTTTTTCAATCTGTTGCGCTATTCTCTCGCGATCCCCCATGTCGGGAATGTTGCACAATCGATGTATCGACAACAACTAACTACGTTACAGTACCACAAAGTCATTAAATCCTTTTCTATAACGCCCACTGACAAGTGCGCTGTCCTTGTCTATCACTAGAAATCCATACTTTTGTTGCCAGCAATTGTGGCACAATTTACAGAATTCCTCGTAAGACATGTCGGTGTTTACGTGATCGTTGTACACATGTTTCAGATTTGTACCATCCTGTTTGAATAGGATCAAAAAATTCGCGTTGTCGCGTATAAGATGCTTCGGTATCTTTGCATAAGTCTGACAGAGATAGAAACTGTCAACGTCCGCGTGTCGACCCATTGCAAAGTATTCTCTTATCGCATCTTGCTTGTCGCATGCCACGTCATCAAAGATAAAGATGGAATTCGGAAGCGCTTCGTTTGGTGGGACGATGTCGCTATTATTGGAGAATGTATAATAGCCAATTTCTCTATCGAGCTCAATAACTTTTCCAAGTATTGATATTTCGGTTAGCTGCAATGATTTCGAGTACACGTACACGTTCTCGAAGCGTACACCGT
>NW_012026807.1:2441114-2441596 GCF_000956235.1 Wasmannia auropunctata
GGTAATCTTCGTCCGCCGAGAGAATTGGTGCGATATCTACGAGACAACGAGACGCAAATCGAATTCAATCGCACACCTTATCAACGTTACGATCAAAGCAATTGTGGTCAACTGTGTCTACAGTTTTTACAGACGGTAGATAATCTATTTAAAGACAAACGTTGCAACATTTAGACTCAGTATTCATTCAAACATGTCGCTGACGTTTACGCTGACTGGCAAAAGCAGCAGCCTCGCGGTAAGCTACTTTCCACCTGTAGATTTGAGCGATTGTGAATACGAACTCGGTCTGGCAGATTTTGAAACGTATTATACGATACCCAATGTAAATTCGTCGAATAATAAATTTTATTTTGACAAAGACGACAAGGAGATTGTAATTCCCGAAGGATCGTACGAACTGCATGATATTGCAAAATATTTGAAACGTGCAATCCTACATGTTCATCCAAACGATGCTGCGAGAAAGAAAACGAAAAGCG
>NW_012026807.1:2445621-2447378 GCF_000956235.1 Wasmannia auropunctata
GGGACCATCGCCGCGAGCTGCCGGGGCGAGATGTCCAACTCGCCTCGGAACACAAGGGCAAAGGACGAGCCCATCTGATACCACGCCGCCACATCCCGGATATAGGGCAACCTCGCGAGGGCGCGAGGCGCCCACACGCCGAGTCATCTGATTACGCCCGTGCCGCGGCAGGACCCCCGCGGCGCCGTGATTGGTCGCGGCCGACTGCGCCGCTGTGTTGCGCACCCCCGGGCTGGGGGTGCAGGCATCGATCGCGGATCGAACGTGATCTACGCCGCTTTTGCGTGCAAACGACTTGAGCGTGCGGACGGTCCGAGAGCGAGAGAGAACGAGAGAGCGAAAAGCGAGCGAATCTGAGTGAGAGATAGCGAGCGAGAGAGGACGTCCAGCTGCCGGCCCGGACCTGAGTTGGAGGACTCTCTGAGGAGGAGATCGTGTCGGTGAGGTGACCCTCTTGATCCAGTGTAAAGCCACGGGCGGATCGAGAATCTTGCTCGCACTCTGCGGACGGTAACGCTATTTTTGTGTTAGAGTTTCGTCGCGTGCGCCCCTTTGGCGGCGCGTATTTCGTAACTTTTCTTTGGTTTGGCGTACCGGCGTCCGTCCTCAAGTGCGAGGATTCTTGTCGAATTGTGCCGTGAGCTATCGGGAGTGCCGCGTATCGCGTATCGAGCCACCCGGGGATCGTCGTCGCGAATTCGCCGCAAAGCCCTCGCGCACGAGCGCGCGAGCGTTAGAGTAAGTGTGGGAGTACTCGGAATTGCGAGTGTCGTGCGTTGCGCTGTATTGTGATATTGCGCGCGATTTCATTGCGTATCGGTGTAAGCCATTTTTTTTATCTGTTTCGTTTCCGTATGAGTGTCCGACGTGTAAACTTATGATTGACTTTTTCGGTTATACTTGTTGTCGTAGACCTCGGTACTTGCGTCGTGCCGAGCCCCGTTTTTCATTGTACTATCGTGCCGTTTCCGATTTCAATTGCGCTTCTACTGACCGGCCGAACTTCTTGAACTGATTCTTTTCCTTTTTATCACGCCGGAGCATATCGCGCTGTATGATTATCTGCGTTCGATAACGCCAAACCCGACCTTTCTGTTAGATTTTTTTTTTATTACTACCGAATTATTTAAGAATTCCCGCTATTTCTTACCGCCTTGATACGCGGTCAATAAACAGCATCATTATTATTTTCTAAATCGAAGCACGAATTCTTTCGCCCGGTCCGCACCATCCTACCGTCCGTCGCTTAGTTCGCCTAGTTCCGCCCTGCCCCTCTACCGTTAGGTAGAGCCGGCCGGCCCTCGCGCGATCGACCTTGGGGAGCAGCGTCCGTTCGTGAATTTCGGGTATCGTTGTGAGCAATTGCATTCCGTTTGTCGCGCTATTGCCGAAAATTCGCGTTTTGCGAGTGACGTGCCGCCGAGCATGTCTGGCGCCCAATTTTTGCGTCGCTGCTCCTTGTCGGTCGCCGAAGGGACGAAATCCGGAGGGCTGTCATCCCCCCTCCCGAAATCTTACGCGATTTCCACCTTATCGTTTTGATCCGCGCTCGCGCGAACTATCTATCTCGCGGGAGCGCGTGACAATATATATATATATTGTGACGGGACATTTTTTGATCGTCCGTCACAAGGGTCGCAACGCCCGGCCGAGGAGGCGCGGTATCGGATCCTGCGTCCTCCCCGACTTAGGGAGGCGAGCGTATCCGCGCGCATTACGTTTTCGATCGAATTGCCGCGCGCGTTATGTAACTTTTT
>NW_012026807.1:2447398-2447839 GCF_000956235.1 Wasmannia auropunctata
TTGCTGACATGATCATTTTTTATCTTGACCCATATAATATATCCAACTAATGAAGGTCGCGGAATAATATGATTTTCTATATAGTTAAACTAATAGCTGTTTGATAGAACAGACAGGTAGTTTGACAGGCTGTTCGATTGGACAGACAGGCTGTTCGGCAGACGGTTCGACAGATCAGCTGTATCAGTCCGACAGATCAGCTGTATCAGTCCGACAGATCGGTAGTATCGGTTCAACAGATCAGCTGTATCGGTTCGACAGATCGGATCGGTGGTACCGGATCGATTGGTGGGTCCGTAAAAGCGTTTTATAGTTACGAGTGTTTCAGTTTCACTTATATTCTTTATAGCCGCTATCATTTCGGAAGAGCGTGTGTGTGTGATATAATGTATCAATATCATCCTCACGGCATTACCAGGTAGGAGAGATAATTATTTCTAT
>NW_012026807.1:2451224-2452087 GCF_000956235.1 Wasmannia auropunctata
AATTTACATATAAGAGGTGGATTCATCCCTTTAAACCGTTTTTTAGCACCAATTGATAATTTCTAAATTCATCTATTTATGTGACCTCAAAGTGTACCAAGTTTCATTAAAATCAGAATTTGACACTTCGCGAGGTTCCCTTGTAAGAAAAATGGCACGTAAGTCTTTCAAAGATTAAACAAATAGAGCAAAAGCGCCTGGTAAGTTATTTTATTTTGACATATGTGGACCTATGTCAATCGATGCACTAGATGGCTCGAAACTGATGGCACTTTTTGTGAATGATTACAGTGGAGTAGTCGTGGCTTTTCCAATACGCAACAAGTCAGAAATTGTCCAGAAAACAGAAAAGGTTATCGCACTAACGGAGTCGAGCGGGCACAAGATACGTCGACTGCGATCCGACAACGCAAATGAGTTCATATTGGAAGCTTTTCAGAAAGTATGTCGCCGAAATAATATTGTTCACGAGTATTCAACACCGTACTGCCCAGAACAGAACGGTCGTGTGGAACGACAGAATCGAACAATCCTCGAAATGGCGAGAAGTATGTTAGCAGCAGCAAACTTACCAAGAAGCCTGTGGGGTGAAGCTGTGCACACGGCGGCGCACATTCGTAATCGAGTTCCACTTGTTTGATTAAACGGAAAGACCTCGCTCGAGGTATGGTCTGGTAAGAACCCCGACGTCTCGCATCTACGCATCTTCGGAAGCCGTGCTTACGTGCACATCGACAAAGCTAAACGAAAGAAGTTCGACGATAAAAGTTAAGAGATGGTACTCGTAGGGTACGTGCCTGGTCAGAAAGCATATCGACTGTGGGAACTAAGCGGTATTAAGCGTGTAGTCGTGTCAAGAGATG
>NW_012026807.1:2460319-2461493 GCF_000956235.1 Wasmannia auropunctata
GTGTGCTCTTCCGATCTTAAAAATATTTGGAAAAACAATGGCATTAAACTTTTGCTGCATGTATTTTTGGACGGTTTATTAAAAAAATATTTTTGTTTCTATGTTTAATCAAATACTTGGCAACTTGTATGATCTCATATTTGCTTTTTGACAATTTTTATTTATCAAAATAATATTTTTGGTTTAGGAAGGATGTAACGTACGATACCTTTTTATATATTTGGCGTAATCTTTTTCTTTTTTTTTTTTTAAAGTTTTGCTAGATAAATATATTTATTTTATCATTTAGACAATACAAACTAAGAAATCTATACATTTTAAATTTTGATAGCTTCTAACTGATATTGTACCTCCCAAACATCCTTAATCGTTCACGCTCTCATATGATCATTGCGCGAACGCATTTATATTAATCGTTCACATTTTCATATGATCATTGCGCGAACGTATTTATATTCAAACATATATGTATATAACGTTGACAATTAGTTATTTTACATATTATACATGTAAAGATAATGTAAAAAAAACTAAATAATAAATAATAAATTATTAAAAATATAAAAATATTTTATAACAAAATTATTGCTTTACATATAAAATAATGGGTGGACTAGAAACATAATTAGCCTTTAAATTTTTTGGTTTATCTTTACAATCATCATACTGTATCCATTTATAATGCCGATAACTAATAGCAGTGTAATGATCAATGATTTGATACATTGATGTCGACTGTCTAGTTT
Source organism: Wasmannia auropunctata (assembly GCF_000956235.1). Classification (NCBI taxonomy): domain Eukaryota; kingdom Metazoa; phylum Arthropoda; class Insecta; order Hymenoptera; family Formicidae; genus Wasmannia; species Wasmannia auropunctata. The sequence continues at coordinate 2,461,066 of NW_012026807.1, forward strand.
GTTTTGCAGGTGACTTGAAGTTGACTATCCCGGCGAGGGTCGAAGGTATATTCATCCGTCATAAAAGAAAATTTAACTTTCTTTGGTATATTTTTTAATTGAACAGCAAACTCCTCTCCATCACCAAAATTGGAATATGTTTCCATTAAGATGAACCGTCCTGAAAATAAAAAAAGGAAAAAGTAAAAATTAATTTTTTTAAATAATATAAAAAAGCAATATATATATATATATATTGTCACGCGCTCCCGTGAGTTAGATATCTCGCGCGAGCGCGGATCAAAACGAAAAAGGGTGAAATCGCGTAGGATTTCGGGAGGGAGGATGGTAGCCCTCCGGATTTCGTCCCTCCGGCGACCGACAAGGGGCAGCGACACGAAAATTGGGCGCCAGACGTGCTCGGCGGCACGTCACTCGCAAAACGCGAA
>NW_012026808.1:0-409 GCF_000956235.1 Wasmannia auropunctata
GGGGGCGGAAGACGGAACACCGCACTCATATGATTTAAATGAGCAAACGGAAAATGCTCGAACAACTCGCCGCGTCACCTTCAGTGACGAAATAGCCAGCTTGAGCACTGGCGACGGCATGACTAATTTAAGCGGGGCAGCCGGTGCGCAAGATAACGCACGGACAACTCGCGGATTCAATTCCGTCAATGAAACGGATAATTTAGTAGAGCTGATGCGAGAAATGCGTGAAATGAGAACTCAAATGAATGAGCTCATGATGAACCAACGCGAAGGGCACCGCGATCGATGCCGCGAAACATACGATCATAGCTTTGCATTAGATACATCAAGGCCTCTAGACGACACTCGTAATTATTCGGTGCAGAATCACAATAGTTCCGCGCTGAACATTTCGAGATCGCAAGAC
>NW_012026809.1:0-391 GCF_000956235.1 Wasmannia auropunctata
GTGTGCTCTTCCGATCTATTCTAAGGCTTTAACCGATACAAGTATTTGATTTATTTTTAATAATTTAAATGATTTAATTGATTAATTATTTTTAATAAATTTTTTATTTTTATATTTTGCAAACTTTATTTTATGTTTTATAAATATTTTATTAAGTATTTATTACTTTTATTAAAAAGTAAAAGTTTATTACTTTTATTAAAAGTAATAAATACTTAATAAAATATTTTTAAAACATAAAATGAAGTTTGCAAATTATAAAAATAGAAAATTTATTAAAAATAATTAATCAATTAAATCATTTAAATTATTAAAAATAAATCAAATACTTGTATCGGTTAAAGCCTTAAAATCACATGTTCGCGTTTCGACAGCGCTGCAAACGTAACCA
>NW_012026810.1:0-359 GCF_000956235.1 Wasmannia auropunctata
TTTTCTTGAAAATTTCAAAAAGTCCACAGACTAAACGGTGCGAGATAGGAGGTTGGTGCAGAGGACCTTTCTTGTTCCTCTCGTCGAGATCTATAAAGGAAAATTTCCATCCATCTCAATTTAAAAAAAAAATTTCTTTTGAAAATTTCGAAAAATCCACAGGCTAAACGGTGCGAAATAGGAGGTTGGGGCAGAGGACCTGTCTTGTTCCACACGTCGTGATCTATAAAGGAAAATTTCCATCCATCCCAAATTCAAAAAAAAAATTTTTTTTGATAATTTCAAAAAGTCCACAGGCTAAACGGTGCGAGATAGGAGGTTGGTGCAATAGACCTTTCTTGTTTCTCACGTCGAGATCT
>NW_012026811.1:0-437 GCF_000956235.1 Wasmannia auropunctata
TATGCCATATTATATTCGATATTTTTTTCAGATTTTTTATTTGGTGGAACGTGGCGAAAAAAATAAAAATCGGTTTTTTTCTTATTTTTCGGCCTTAAATGTATTCGGTTGACATATATTAAATAGTTGTTAAATATAATTACTTATCTCCGACCTTATATCTGCAAACAATAGTATAAAATTTTAATGTTATAGAGTTCGCGTAGTTTAAACTGCGAGGTTTTAATTTTTTTCAGTCGGAAAATTAATTTAACTGATTTTAGCAGTTATTCCACTTTTTTTAAACAAAGATCAATTTCTAACTATATCATGCACATAACAAACATGATAAACAATAATTAGGATATAGACCGCGTAAGTGATAAACACAATTCAATTGAGAGTGCCTTAATCGGTCGAGGCTGGATCTTGGCACCTAATGATATTTCTATGTAAAA
>NW_012026812.1:0-3219 GCF_000956235.1 Wasmannia auropunctata
TATTTAATTCTTTTAATTCTTTTTTATTTCATTATGATATGTTTTGATGACATGTACAAGAGAGATATCTGCAAATTAAAATATATATATAAATCAAATTTATATTCATAACAATAACCAATTTTTTCTTAATTTACTTTCTTACTTGCTTCCTTGTTGTCAGATAAATTATTGCTTTCAGATTTCTTAGTTTGAAGACAGCTATCATTATAATGAGATTTTACAAAAGATGAACTTTTGCCTACAGCAGAAGAAGATTGACTTGACAAAGTATTACTTTCCTTTGATTCATTTGGTGACTTACAAACAAAATCCTCTTCCGATGAGCTAGACAAAACAACTTTGGAACTAGAGGATGAGCAGAGTTCAGAAATAATTGGCTTCTCTGAAGTTGTTGATTCCGTAACATTTTCAACAAGTTCTTCAAAACTTTGATCCATTCTCTGATTTTCATCCAATAAACCACAATCGTCCACATCTTTAAGTGTTTCTTTATCTTGATGCAAGGATGCTTTACCTTTGCAAGGTTTTTGAAGTTTCTTATTTGATAATAATTGACGAAGTTTTTCAGAAAGCACAGTATTTTCTTTTTTTTCCTGCATTTTTTCCCTCATGTTAAGGATACGTTTCATCGCTTGATTTTTATTACTGTTTCGAGAACCTTTGCAAATATTTATCTTTTTAGATAATTGTTTCTCTAGCTGGGGAGTTTGCTGCCGCATTAACTCCTGTGGAGATACAACAAAATTTCGTCGTGCAAAAGGAACTGAAGGAGGTGCTGGTACTGTTTTCTTTAATTTTGAAAAACTCTTGTTAGTTGGACAGGTCTTTGCCTTTTTTACTGTAGAATTTTGTGATCCAAAGTCCGATTCATTTTCAGACTCAGAGTCTAAACGTTGTACTCTCTTTTTTACTCTGTGTCCTCTACCTAATTCACGATGGTCTGTTTCATAATTGGAATCTTCCACATATCCCTTGCATGAAGCAATAGTCTTGTCATATAAATCTGTAACAAATATCAGAGTTTAACAAACAGTAACTAAACAAATAGTAAACTAATTCAAATTTATGCCACAAGAATATTAACATCTCTTTCGCGCTTTATTCATAAATAATTACTTACCATAAAATCTCTTAACCAAAACAATTTCTTCTCCCCAATTTGGATCAGGTGGTTTCTCCTTTCTTACTAAACTTCCTGCATCCACAAATTTAGGAGGCCATTTGATCTGCACTTCCATGTTTTCATCTAATTCACTTGTAAACCATCGGGTAAGACCAATAGCGTAGAACACATCGTCATCAGGAGATAGTCTCTTTCCTTCATGTGTTATAAAATTTTAACACTAGAAACTGCAAAAAAAATGGCAGAATTGAAGTCACAATTAAGAAAAAACAACTGAAAACTGTATGGAAACATGGTCTTCACGAAACGATCATCACTAAAAATTCAAAAATACCCTGACAATTATCACAAAAGCACTAAGTTGTTCTCATTAATAATTTAACTATTCTAATTTAAAATTTAGAATCACAAACAGCATATATACACGTAACTTTATTGTTTTTTTATTTAGAATAAGTATAAATTTTTTTATATTATCCAAATTATATGTAATATAAAAAAACTTGTACTCTGCATCACACTTATTCTAACTAAAAAACAATTTTGCTACATAATAACTCAATTTATTAACACATGCAAATACAAAGAAAGAAAAAATAAAATAAAACATAAATCATCTCGATGAGAATTCTATCAATAATCGAATTAAAAAATAAGAATATCAATAACTCATATTAGTGCTTACCAAATATATAGATGCCATAATAAGGAAATAAAGAAAAATTTTGAGAAGAGGCATAGTGTGAAGCAATGGAAAACATAAAAAAAACTCTCCATTAGGTATAAGCCAACATTTAGCAACAACTTGGACAAGAGGAAAAACACGTCTTTCTTCACTTAAATCTGATACTCGTACAATGCCTAATTCTGATGAGGGTAGAGGATACTCATAGACATTTTCCATTTTTGTAAAAGAGTATCCAACAAAAAAAATTTTATCATGTCTTTGTACAATGTTGTGGAGAACAGTTATTTCACCGGTATGTTACGTCCGGCGTGCATTAAGTCACAATATTCTATAAACTCATCAATCTATTAGTTCTTGTATCATATTAATGGCACGCCGTTGCAACCGCCCGAGTGCCAGCACACCTGACGGAATGCGCGTCAGCCGGGGCGCGCGCTCGCTCCACTCGGTACACGCGTGACTACCGACAAACAAGTCCCTTTATTCTCTGATAATCCAGAGATTTAATTTCAATTATTCTTTTGTATTTCTATTATGCACAACGTGCGAATAATAATTATTGTAATATTCCGCGAAGTGTTTGTGCGGAATAATTTCTCGGAGATTGCGACGAAAATACCCTCTCCACCTTCAAATCAGGGGTATATATTCGGGCGATTTTGGAGCCCGGGTGTGATTCGATTTTCGAAAGCCGAGACGATTAGTCGTGTAGTCGGTACAGTCTTTATACGTCGCTATACAGTCGTTATACGCGAAAGAGCATAATCAAACGGTAACTCTCCTTTACATTTAAACAAGGCTTTCGAAAGTCGGGTCTCGCTAATTGTGTATATTCCAGGGTGTTTCCGACGCAGTGATCTCCGAGTAGCGAATTGTCGAGGATTTTTCTCTTACGCCAATCAATAAAGGTGAAATACATTTCTTTTCTATCTTTCTTTTTTTTCTATATATATATATCGAGTGTATTTGCGATACCGGTGCGTGTGGGTTGCATTCGGAGCGCCGCTAGATAATCCTTAACAATACTCTCTTCGGGGTGCGCGCTCGCTTACATCGAGCGACTCCCGTCTTCCTTACGCTACCTTCATCGGGGTGCGCGCTCGCTTACATCGAGCGACTTCCGTCTTCCTTACGCTACCTTCATCGGGGTGCGCGCTCGCTTACATCGAGCGACTCCCGTCTTCCTTAACAATACTCTCTTCGGGGTGCGCGCTCGCTTACATCGAGCGACTCCCGTCTTCCTTAACAATACTCTCTTCGGGATGCGCGCTCGCTTACATCGAGCGACTCCCATCTTCCTTTTCTATACTTCCGTTGGGGTGCGCGCTCTTTTACATCGAGCGACTCCCGCTTTCGATTTTCTTTTATTACGACCACACGCTCCACCGTCAGTCGCGAATACACT
>NW_012026812.1:4001-4481 GCF_000956235.1 Wasmannia auropunctata
CCCCAGCACCTCAAGGTCGGAGCCGATCATCCGTTCGGTCGAAATAGTCCCTCCCGAGCGCCGTGTGACCTTCGTTCGGAGGAACCCTCCTCCCGAGAGGACCCGAGTGCCTCACTCTCGTCGGCCGGGTCCTAAAAAGGAACCCCCGGCAAAACCGGCGCACAAACCGCCCGCACCGCGTCCCGTCGCCGCGGTCACTCCGACCGTCGTGGCCCCCGAAAGGAAGCAAACGAGGCCCGCCCCTCTGGGGGTATACGCGCGCCGTCCAAGGCCGTCCGCGACCGGTCAAATTGTACTAGTGGACCTTACTTGAATAAAAAAAGGGAAAATAAGCCAAGAACTCTCTCTGTCTCTCTCTGTCTCTTACAACCCACCCTCCGGGGCTCTTTCAGGTGCCGGTCTCATGTGCCTCATTGTAAGGAAGCGTCGAACGAGGCTGCACCCCCTCGTTGCCCTGTCGTGGTGGATAGATCAGGCCGC
>NW_012026812.1:4531-5311 GCF_000956235.1 Wasmannia auropunctata
ACCTATTAAAAAAGCTAACTCTCCTTTCCTTAGCCTCAATCCATCCATTCGAGACTTATACAATAGAATTGTTTTTTATCTGAAACATGACTTATCTATCAGATTCACTTGGTGTCCCGCACATGTGGGCATTGAAGGGAATGAAAGGGCTGACCATGTTGCCAAATCGGCAGGTCAAGAAGGCACTCCCATTAACAATAAAATATTCCTTTCTGAGGTTATCTTAAACTCTTACGAGGAGTATAGGGCCATGACCCCTATCTTTTTGAATTCTCTTAAAATAAACATGGATAATTTCTATATTAAATATCTCGATAGCATTACAATTTCCAGCATTGTTAAATATGGTCTGAATACTAAAGAAATAGGCCCAATTATTCGTTTGATAACAGGTTATGCCTGGACTAACGCTAGGAAATACAAATGTAATCTTAGAGATTCTCCTGCATGTTCATGCGGCTATGATTCTCAGGATTTGGACCATATCTTCTGGGGCTGCCCCCTGACGGATCCGCATAGAAACGTCTTAACCAATAAACTGCGTATATGTGGGTTGCAGGAACCTTTTAGCGTGGGTTATGTTCTGGGGAATTTAGATTGTAGAATTTGCCATACCATTGTTACATTCATGAATAAAGCACAGGAATTATTAAAGATTAATCTATAATTAAATATGAGCTGGGACTTGGGAGACTCTCCCTCTTTTCTTAGATCGTGAAGGTGACGCTGACCTTCCGTGCTGGGAAAACAAGAAGATCGAAATAAGGACTTCCAACCCCA
>NW_012026812.1:7443-8466 GCF_000956235.1 Wasmannia auropunctata
TTTTGAAGAAATAATAGATGTACCGCTTAGGTTTTATTGTTTAATTTTGTACATCTGTTTTTTGTTAAAAAGAAGATCATAAACATCAAATTTTGTTCGATAATAGATGTACCGCTTAGGTTTCATTGTTCAATTTTGTACAATAATAGATGTACCGCTTAGGTTTTATTGTTTAATTTTGTACACCTGTTTTTTGTTCGAAAAAGAAGATCATAAACATCAAATTTTGTTCGATAATAGATATACCGCTTAGGTCTCATTGTTCAATTTTGTACAACTGTTTTTTGTTCGAAAAGGAGATCATAAACATCAAATTTTGTTCGAGGAGCACGCTAACACTTGACACTCTTTTTTACTTTTTCTAAAAAAGTCAATTTTGTAACGATTTTTAATTACGTCAATCTAACCATTTTTTTCATCTTTATAATGTTCATTATTTTAAAAAAACTTTTATCTAAAGATTTATTTGATAAATTTTTATCAAAACATTTACGTTTGCTGTTTATATAATTATTTATCTCAATTATATAATATAATAATTGAATTATCTCGTATTCGTTTTAAAATCATTTTCAATAATTATATCATTTATTCTTTTTTAAAAATGGTTCTATTTATTTTCGTAAACGTTTATAGATATACAATGTCGAATTTATGTTTTTATTCTTTCAATATATTCATATATATTCTTTCAATATATATCTTATATTAGATTATATATTCTTAAATAATTAATTTATTTCCAGGCTTTTTTTCTTTAAATTTTACTCTTGTGGAACATTTTTTAAATAAATCATGAATATCCTAAACATTGTGTTTCTAAACTATACTTTTTAAATTTTTCGTTGATTTTCAAATATCTACATTTCGCGTCTTATTTCTTCTGCAAACCGCACAATATGACATCTTCCTGATCCTGATAGTATGTATATAAATACATATTTACTATAATTTTACTTTACGTACCATCCGTTAATTTTAATTTATAATATATTTATTAATACTATTTTGAAAGACAATTAA
>NW_012026812.1:8516-9359 GCF_000956235.1 Wasmannia auropunctata
TAACCATAATCTATTATTCTCTTCAAATTCAACTGCGATTAATCAATTTCTTACGGCTTAAGGCTTACAACACCTATTGTGTTTTGGGACTAATGAAGCATAAGTAAAGCATAAAGCGGCTAGATCAATGGGCAGCCAGCATAAAGTCATCATATTGATTTACATAAGACTTTCATTGGTCTAGCCACCTTATGCTTATGCCTTCTTGTGCATTTTATGTGCTCCCGGCCTTAAAGGCCGAGACTTTTGCATAACGCTTCATAACGCATAAGACGTAAAGCATAAGAGAATCAACCAATCAGAGTCTTTTTTTTCATATTCTGATTGGTTGATTTTCTTATGCTTTATGTCTTGTGCGTTATGCAGCGTTAGGGCCATCGCACACAAAAAAACTGAAGCAGTAAGACGTAGGCAGTAAAGAAATCAACGTGTTGGATTTGCTACTGCTTACATTATAGCCTTACATTATCGATTGTGATTGGTCGATTCGCTTACTGATTACGACTTACTGCTTAAATTTTTTTATGTGTCATGGCCCTTATGTAAAAGTCTGTGTCTCGGTCTTAAGCCTGAAGCACATGAAATGCATAACAAAGCATAAGCATAGCATATGCTTGCAGGACCAATGAGAATCTTATGTAAATCATGGCGACTTTATCTTAATCTTATGTAAATATGGCGACTTTATGCTGGCTGCTCATTGGTCTAGTCGTCTTATGCTATGCTTATGCTCTATTATGCATTTCATGTGCTCCAGGCCTTAGGGCAGAACACAGATTTTTGCGTAACGCTGCATAAGGGCGAATTCACACCTTGACAAAAAAGATCGGAAGAGCACACGTC
>NW_012026812.1:21394-21860 GCF_000956235.1 Wasmannia auropunctata
TGGGGGAGGGCGAAGCCCCGTCCAGTAGGTAGTATGGGCGCAGGCGGGGAGAGGGGGTGCAGGGGGGAGGGGCGGAACAATAATTCATAGTGACTCGTGGAAAGCGTATAAATCATTACATAAACATAATTACATACATCGAATGGTAAATCATTCCGAAAATTTTGTAGATCCTACAATAGGTGCACATACTCAAAATATAGAACGAGGGGGTGAAATTGGGGGTCGTGAAATTTTGATGTCTCAATATCCAATAAATTTTCGCCTTATACAATGTATGAGTCTACAATATACTAAAAATAATAGATATCGAAAAGATTAGACAGACCCCTACGCAAGGTAAAAATATTTATTAAATCTTTGCCTTACTAAATAAATGAGTCTACAATATACCAAAAATAATAGATACCGAAAAGATTAGACAGACCCCTACGCAAGGTAGAATGTATATTAAATTGAATATCTA
>NW_012026812.1:21880-22783 GCF_000956235.1 Wasmannia auropunctata
TTTTTCATAAAGGTTGGCTAGGGCTCCTTCGTTCTTGTTTATTGTCTCTTCAAGCCGGTCTACGTGGTTTATTGTAGCATTGACCACCTTCGGCTGATGCTTTATGGCGTGTCGAATTGCGGCGTTTGAATCATGGAGCAGCGTGAATTGCTGGTTGATAAGCTTTTCGTCCTTTGTGTCCATGATACCGAATAATGCCTTTGCCATGTACTTTAGTGCGTCATTTTTTTTCGTCAAGATGTACTTGGATTCGATGGACTTTACGGCCTTATTTGCGGGTGAGCTGCCTGCTGAGGACCTGTTGATGCCATTTGCGGATGAGCCGCTAATCGAAAACTTGGTGGCTCGTGCCTTTTTCCGCGAGTTTTTTCGTGGAGCGCTTGTGATACCGGCCGGTGCTGAGTCCTCGGACGAGTTCGAGGGCGAGGCCTGGGACTTTGACCAACCCGAAGTGGACTATTTTGAAGATCCACATAGATCCGGGATCTTATGTTACTGGTGCGAAACAGATGACGGCGAATGTGTGCGCCCCATCATGGAGTTCCCCCCCGACCTATTGAAGAAGATATTTTCCTTTGCCCCCGAGGAACTTTCGGAGGGGGCGATCGACGAAGATGCCGGCGCAGGAGATTACGTCCTGGATGAGGTTTTCGCGGAGGCCGCGGAAGAAGCTGCAAGCCTGATAAAGGTTATCCCCGAGGCCGATAGAGCCTACCTTAGGCTGTTGTGGGAGTATTTCGGCGAGGGACTTGATGACTGAGGTAAGTGTCTCTTTTGAGTGTGACTTTATTTTACCGCAGCAAAGACAAAGTTACAATTTGTTTACCATCTATAGAGAAATATATGAATACATATATAAAGAGTATAAACTGCATCACTGTGAAAAGAGAATTAAATTATATT
>NW_012026812.1:22803-24602 GCF_000956235.1 Wasmannia auropunctata
TGTTTTCAAATAAGAAACTCAATTTCGATAATTAGATATTTTTGCGATAAGCGCATCAATTATGTCAATATTTAAATGTGAGTCAATGGACAAGGGCACCCCGCAAGCGCGCGCGCAATGTACCATGCCTGAGCGCGCGAATTTCAGACGCCGTAATAGGATAACTTTAATCGGTTATAATTTGAAAAGTATTATAGCCGTAAAAGTATTATCGACATTTTCGTATAAGAGTTTTCGTCTTAGAATGCTCTCTAAAATCTGCCAGTGAAAGGACATACGATCTTTCTGGGACACCCTGTATATATATGTATATATATGTACATAGAAAACAATTATACTACACAAAATTCTTATTATTTCAACGTTAAATAGAAAGCAAAATAAAATATTTTACTGTTACAGATATGTTAAAGTAATATATGCAAAAAACATTTATTCCACATAAAATTCTTATTATTTCAACGTCAAATAAAAAACAAACTAAAATATTTTTATACTATTACAAATATGTTGAAGTTATGTAAATAAATATATCAGAGCAACATTTATGAATATTTGAAATAATATTACAAAAACATTTTCTAAATATTCTAAAATATCATATTATTCGGAAACATTTAAAAAACACTTATAAAATATTGTATAGGAACGTTGATGAAATTCATATAAAATCAATATTTTAAAATGTTAACCTAATGTTCCTTGCTTACTGGGAAGATATCAAAATGTTAAGATTGTTTAATCATAATTCCGTGAAAAAAATTATTAATTTTTTGTGTACATTGTTGTATCAGATGCTAATTATGGCTGTGTTAAAACTAAACGAAACAGCTAGATTGCTTGTCGAGTGGTTGAATGTAATTAATTGTATCTATAAGTATAAGAATCAATCTTGTTCAATCGTTCGGCGAGCAAACTAGTTGCTTTGCTAGTTTGAACGCACCAATGAAAGATGAAAAGCTAATAACTATTTCTACTTTATAATAATATTCTATTTTAATAATACTTACCTTGAAAATGTTGAATAAGACTATTCTCGAAGCCCCATGCTTTCAAGAGATTAACTGTTTCTTCATCGACTATTATATCGGCGATACCGATGATATTTATATAATCTTTTTATCACAATTCAACAATGCTCACTCACTGCAAATACACTAATAGTATTGTATCAACACAATTATAAGCATACTAAAATTGCAAAAGAACTATCAGACACGCAGTACGCAACGATGTAACCGGCATCAACCAGCATAGCACAATGGCGCGTGACGCGTAGAGAGTCTTTTTCTCTTCTTCCTTCTTCTTCCAGTCATTTGTCTTCGAGTGTTACGAAATATCACTATAGTTTTTTATGTACGCGTTATAACGCGTTTTTCACGCGCACGGTCTGTTTGCGTTTATCTCTCTGTATGTTTGCATTGCTCGTACTTACTTTTTGCACTCAACATTTTTAATTTATATATTTATTTTTATATTTTTACTTAACGTAATTGTGAGTATTAATCAAATATATATATATACAGGGTGATTCAGAATAACCCCGGTGTCCCTGAAAAGACGTATTCTTGACTCAATTCTAAGACGATTTTTCATTTACAAAAATTTTGTTCGAAGCTTAGTTTTCAAATTATAACGAGAAATAGTTAGCAAATTACGGCCCGCGTACGGATGGTAGGCAGGGGCGGCGCAACTTACTGTCCGCCGGCAGGCGGTAGGCGGGACCGTCGCGACGATCAGCTGACTACACGCGCGCATAAACATGCGTTTACATTCTCTCTCTCTCTATGTTTTTCACA
>NW_012026812.1:31781-44911 GCF_000956235.1 Wasmannia auropunctata
ATCTTTTATATTTATTTTATTTCCGGTCTAATTTTTGGGTGGAAAGTGATCCAAAGGGAGTCAAGATGCTTGGATAATTTTCTCTATGCTGTAGCTATTGTGCAGTTTGTAAAGGTCCCTTGTAAGCCTTGAACTCTAAACGCGGTATTTTCGTAATTATAATAATCAAAACATAATCTTAGTTAAGCTAGTAGCAAACCGCGATTGTAGCCTTACTTAATATTTTAAATAAAGTTAAATTACTAAACCCGTTTACTTAATTTGTCACTCAAATTTGTTAGATATTATGGATCTTGTAATAAACGCAATTGTTATGTTTAAATTCAACTCTCTTTATTTTAATTAAACGACCTCACCCACCTCACATTTCTTTCCGCCCCGGGGAGTCGCACAGGTCCGATCCCAAGTCTTAGGGATTAAGGTCCCTGACTAAAACAGGACCAACGATCTCGCTGGTTAGTACAAACAAGTAATATCGACCTTTTCAGGTCGTTGACTCATTTTCCTAACCCGTTAAAGCGCTTTCGACTCGCATCGTGCGCTTCTATGCGTACCTGCGAGAGAGTTTATCTAGTTGCGTCCTTCCTTACGCTCTCCACTTCTAGTTTCATCTCGTTCTCAGACTCATTCTCTCACTCAACAAACTAAATTAAATATCCTGGGGTTTGGACGTAACACCGCATTTATTCAATACTCGTGCTAATCAGACATACGTCGGGCCGTTACCGGAGGTTAAATATTACGCTCCCGATACGATGCAACTGGAGGAACGTGAATGTTTTCTCTCCTGGCACGCAAAAATGTCTCGTAAAAGCATTGCATTTAACTTTCAGTGTGAAATACTCGAATATTGCAGTACCGACATCAATATCCTACAACGTGCATGCATGGCGTTTCGAAGGATATTTTTAGAGCGCGGAAATGTGTGTCCATTTGCGGAATGCACGACTATCGCCTCGACGTGCATGAGGATTTTTCAAAAGAACTTCTTGCGCAAAGAGACGATAGGTATCATTCCGACAGGCGGATATAGATATAAAGATAATCAGAAAGCCGTGCAATGGCTGGTTTTGAAGGAACGTGAGATCGGCCGTCGTATAATTCATGTGGGTCACGGTCGGGAGCATCGTTTAACGGAGAGTATGTGCGTCGACGGGTATTACGAGTGCGACAATAATAGAAAACGCAACGTCACGTGTTGCAATTTCACGGATGCTACTTCCACGGGTGTACAGCATGCTATCAGGTTAATCGCGAAAAAAGACCGAAGCCAAAAGATACGTACGATGATCATTTTGAACGAATGCTTGCAATAACAGCGCAATTACGCCGGAATGGATACATTGTGACAGGAAAATGGGAATGCGACTTCAACGTGGAATTGCGCGAGAATCGCGAAAGGCGAGAATATACCGAAAAGCATCCTATGGTAAAAATCACGCCTCTTGATCCTCGCGATGCGTTTTTTAGCGGCCGCACCGGCAATATCGAGACCCGATATATGAGATTACAGGTAACGAGAAGATACGCTACATCGACGTATGTTTTCTGTACCCGTACGTTCTCAAGACCGGCGTTTTTCCAATCGGCCATCCCGATATCTATATCGGCGATGAGTGCAACGCGCTGATTGGAACTTCGCCGAATTTTAACTTCATACAAGTCGAGGACCTCCAGCTAAACCATCTTATCGGTCCACTACTCGTACGCTGCCAGGTATTCCCTCCACGCGATCTTTTTCATCCGATATTACCGTACCGGATGGACGGAAAATTATTATTCGCACTTTGTCGTGCATGCTGCGAGGCATTTTCTCAGCGTACATTCACGACGACCCTGCGGAACGCGAGATCGAGGGTACATGGGTGTCCTGCGAATTGCGTAAAGCAATTGAGAAAGGATATCTCGTGACTCGGATAGACGAGATCTGGCAGTATAGAAGTATGCGCTACGATTCCGGTATGCGAGAGGGAGGATTGTTTGTCGAATACATCAACATCTTTTTACAGCTGAAACAAGAGGCAAGAGGATGGCCGAACGAGTGCGAGAACGACGATGCTAGTAAAGAGCGATACCTTTAGAAATATGAAACGACCGAAGGTGTCGTTTTTGATAAAAACAATATCGCACGAAATCCCGGATTGCGCTTGGTCGCCAATCGCTCTGTCTCAATTCATTTTGGGGAAAATTCGGCCAACAAACCAATCTGCCGAATATCGAGGTAATAAAAACTCGTCAACAACTCTTAGAATTATTGTCGAGTCCGGAATACGCGAGATATCCAGCATATTACCAGTCAACAACGAAGTGATGTATGTTTCGTGGCGGCTGAGACACGAGGCGGTAATACCATCACCAATTTCAACCGTAGTCATCGCGGTGTACACGACGGTACAGGCGCGATTGAAATTGTACGAGTATTTGGAGCGCTTAGATCATCGCGTTTTATATTACAACACCGATTCATGCATTTATACAAGCAGCAGTGCGGATTCCGATGATGATGAATACGAACCGCGAACGGGGAACTTTTTGGGATATGACGGACGAACTCGAGAGCTACGATCGCGATAGTTTCATCAAAGCGTTCGTATCTGTAGGTCCAAAATTTTGCGCGTACACGGTTCGAACACCGGAAGGTCATCGGCATAAAGTTTGTAAAATGAAGGGGATAAAGTTAAATTTCAAGAACTTATGGCTGCTTAATTTGAATAGTATTAGAAATTTATTAATAAATAAACAAAGAGAAAAAGAAAAGTGCGAGGAAATTATACGGAAATGCGAAGAAAAGTGTGAGAAAAGTAACAAGGAAAGAGCGACGACGGTGAAAATAGAAACTAGACAAATTCGCAGCAGCGCATATCACGACATAACGCGGACCGAAATAAAAACATGTGCTCCGGTTCTTCTGAAACGGAGATTTATCAATAGCCACTATTCTCTCCCGTATGAATTTATATAGATAGCATATTAAATAAATAAGTTATATAATTTTAAATTTAATCAATTTTATAATAAAAATACTAATTTTTAGGTTAAATATAAAAAATACACATACACAATAATACGATACAATAAAGATGAAAAAAATTAGTTAAAATAAGATTCGAACCAGCACATGCAACATCACAGTCAGGCGCCTTACTCGTTATGCCACGCTGCTTGTTGCAGATTCACTCTTACCGATGAATACATTACCAACATGAAAATCTTTAAACGCGTTTTTCTCACGAATGCTTGAGAGGTGCGTCGTATCCTTTTAACACGAAATGGTGGGAAGAATAAACTATTATACAGTATAAAATTTAGTCAAATCGGAGAGGGCCATGTCTGGTGTTTCCCTTGTTAGGACATTCTTTTATTTGACTAATAAAGAAATAAACTAAATATAAATTTGTTTCATAAGAAATTATGTATTTTGAGCTATATATTAAAGCATATTTTTGCATATTTCATCCACGCATGCATAATATTTACATATTTTATTTATTTTTATTGTACATTTCACATTGTCTTCTGATTTAGGTTTACGATTAGTTTTTTCTGACATAAATTACTTATTAAATTTAAAAATAAAAATGCAAACAAATTTTCTCAAGTATATTCTACTTCGTTATCATAAGAAACTTAAGTAATATTTGAAAATTTTTGCAATAAAAAGTAATTTTTAAATGCATATTTCTTTTTTATAAGTATTTTTTCAATTTTATAGGGCATATTTTAGGCGCTTAAAACGGGATTTTTACAGCGCAATTTTGATTGCCCTAATTATAACACTTTTAGAAATTAAATTAACGGCATTTTGTTGGTGTAAGACTAATCTTGAATCTCCTCCTTAGTCATGTGTATGATTTTAAAATCTATAGAGAATATAGACTTTTTTCATCTTATAAAAATCCAAAAAATGTTACTTTTAGCCCTGGCCTCCCCTATTCTTTAAACCGTACTTTTGTTTAAAAAATGTTTTTCTATCGTTTATACTTCCGACGAAATTTACCACGAAAGAAAAGAATTATTTTTTTTTCAAAAGGGTGTTTCACTCTCTAAACATGAAATTCCGCACATATAAAAAAAATACGTGTCTCATGGTTTTCTGTGTTTAACAAAATATTTCAAATAAATCAAATCGGTGCCGGACAGTTGTGACATATCCCTTATTATTATAGATGACATATTTATGCAGAATCCTTAAAAGAATCCATAAACAAAAACTTAACCAACTTTTTCGACAATAATAACGATTGAGAGAAGCAGGTCTTAGTTTACAACCGGACAAATGTGAATTCTTCAAAAAGGAACTGATTACTCACGTAATCTCGAACAAAGAAGTAAAACTTAATCTAGAAAAAGTAAAAGCAATAAAACATTATCCTTGTTCCTAAGAACCATAAAAAACTGAACAATTTTTAGACTTCATAGATTATTACCGACAGTTTATATTAAAAATTTCAGTTCAATTACTACTTACTCCATCACTTTTCTGACGTGTAGACTATTTACATACTATGTATTATTTAAAAAATGGAAGTTAAATGCATAAATACGAGGTTCCTAAGCAGTGAATCGCTGAAAGCAAAATACAAATTATCAAGATGGATTCTCCAAGATATTTCTTGGTCTATCTTAAAACCGTACGAGAGGACTTCGAGGACCTTTCACATAAGATTACGCGGCAAAGCCAATTATTACTCTATCGATCCGATCACATGCTATCGGACAAAATTGTCGCAAAAGAAGGAGATGGCAGAGGGAGATCATAGTTCAGCTCGAAACAGGCAACATAGTCACGGTTGCCTTACGAGATCGGGGATGATTTGTACGGCGATCAAAAATGAGTGGATACATGTTTGTTTTAAAAGATAACTCGTTCTATTGTCGCGAAATCCAACTTTAGTCAGAAAGATGGAAAAAAGTAATAGAAAATGATGAAAAATATTTTGATTAAGATATTGATTTATATTCTTATTGAAATAAATGCGTTTTTCAAGAAAAAACAGCAGAAATTAAGTTTATCACCTAATAATTATAATTTTTTATTATTTTAAGGGATGATAAATTTATTAGTAATTCTTTTTATTTTTATGTTAAATTAACAATATTTATTTTAATTTTTATTTTAATGTTAAATTAACAATATTTTTGGACAAGAATTATCATCTGAACATAATTAATGGTCAAGTCACTTTAGGGGTAGAAATTTCCAAACAGATGCATGACATTAAAATAATTATCAACGATGATCGATGGCTGCGGATTAACGGCGAGCATTGCGATGGTTATGAAAGAATGTAATCAGAATAAACAAGTCATCATAAGTGTGCAAGTGCTTTTTATTATTTTCTACTTACAAATTATTCTTGCTAAACAATAAACAATTTAATATATACTAGCTCGTTCTTACAAAAAGTAAACAAATTATGATTAGGTCAGACTAACGAGCTTATTTGAACGAGGATGACAGCATTTTTTCTATTATAACAAAATTTTTAAATAACTATAAGCATTACACATAAAATGATTAATGCTGCTATACGTGGATGCTATACGTCCACGGTACATGTTTCGACCTAGATTGGTCTTCAACCACCTGTCTTCAGCAACGAATTACAAATAAAATATAAAATAATATATAAATTAATATGTTACATTCGTAGAGTCAAAGGTACGTTTTTATAATAAATTTGATAATATTATATTTATGATTTTTTAAGACCTCTAAATCTTTCACATGTTGGTCAAAATTTTTAAAAAGGTTATTAAATGTTAGATTTTGTAAAATGTCATTGAATATTTTATAATAAACGTTTTTAATTTTTAATTTATCTTCCAATTTATATAAATTAAACATTTTTTCCGTTATGGAAGTAATAACAAAAGTATTTGCTCTTGGATACCTCAAAAACCCATAACTCTTACGGCTAAAGGTGCCATTTTATGCACCTTTAGTAAGTGTGAAGTCGCAGCAATTCGTTACTATTGGTTCAAAATTTTAAGATAACGCACTTCCGGCGTAAAATACATTTAGCCGCATCTTGTTGAAGTTCAAACAAACGAACAGCAAAAGCGAACAAGCGGCAAAACCGAAAAAGCCATGTCAGTCGTGTGCAAGCCATGTGTTATAAACTAATTGTGATATAATTAACAAAATATAACTTGTAATACTATAGATTTTTTATAATATCTTTTTTTCTCTGATATTTCTGTTGTCCACGCTGTAATTGCATCAACAGCTGCCATAATCACAATTTTTTTCTTTTATGTTTTTGAATGATGTACTGCGACATTCTCTATGCCACTAATACAATTTTTGATCGTACGACGTTATCAAACTCAATTTTAATTGTGTGCAGACCTAAACTCTTTTAGAGAATTTATCTCAAGAACAAATTTGATTTTAAATCACAATTAATTTACGTATTTATTTTCTGTTTCGTCTCGTAAGACACGCGATGTCAACCTGCTCGGAACGGATTTTGCGATTATATCGCTATTTATATTTATACTTATATTTATATTAAGGTCAAATGTTTTAACATGTTGCTGCAAATTCCTTTTCATGCGCAGCAAATGCGGCGGAAGAGTTTTGAAACATTTGAATCACGTGACATTTTGCTGCGTGCTGCGTATGAAAAGGCACCTTAATAAATTACCAGAGCTTCTACTGCTGCTACCTTTATTGCTTCCAACTACCGCTTTGCCAAACGGTGTCGCCACAGATCTTGGCTACCAACGTGAAGTTGGCATTAGCGGTCCATGATTATATAGTCAAAAGTCTGAATGTGGTATGAAAGGGTAAAAAAAAAGTAAAAGCCATTCGTAGTTTATTTTCTTCAAAAAATTCGGAAATACCGTTTGACCATAGCGTTGCAATTGACTTACAATAACCGGTGCTTAGAGATGACGATATTAACGAAAACTGTTACGTGCCGCAACGCAACAACGCCGCATGTTATCAATGGGTCCTCTTGAGTCCCTAAGTTGATCATATGTTTGGGTCTATACCCTAACAAAAACCTAGTTTAGCCGTAATAAAACATAAGTGCTCACAGGATTCTTCCTGGCTTTCTTATCTTAAATGCCTAATCTTTCCGTATCTACTGTTTACTCTATAAAATGCTCCACCCGCAAGACTCAAAACAAAGATCTCTCTTGAAACAAAAACAAGTTAGTTCTGTGTCGTCTCTTGTAGCGAATACACCTCGCCTTGTACACTATTCAAAATAAAGTATTTCGTAAGTGAACGGTTGTAGATTTATTTCGATATTCAAGCTTACGTAGCTTCTGCACATAACAATTGGTGGCAGCGGTTACCCAAGTGTCCCGAAGACTGAAGACCTTTATCAACGCTCTGTCCTGCTACATACGCGAAGTCAGAGGCATCTGATAAGGCACGAAGGAAAAGCATACGGTACAAAGCCTAAGTCAAGTAAACCTCACGACGTTGAGGGAGAAGACAAAAGGCTAACAACAATTGTTCCTGCTGGACAAGTGTAAAGTGGCTTAACAATAATCTGTGATTCGGTCTACCTACCGATAACCTCTTGACGGACTACGGCCCAATATCTGAGGAAAAAGGCACCAGGAAACCGAACTATCGCAGAAGTACAATCAGCCAGACGAGCGAGAGAAAAAGCACAAGACATGAGGACAAAAACCAGAGTACTTCTCAAGTCAACCGGAGGGCAACGGCAGCACGATTCCGTGGGCGGCTAACATGTAAAAGGGCTATCTCGACTGGACAACATCTCGGACCAGCGACAATCATTCTGCAGATAGACATGCTTTACGTTATTCTGCTTCTGTAAGTCTTATGAGCTATAAAAATCCTAAAGCGCATTATAATACAGATAGTTTCGATAGTAATTCAGCGAATAGTAGCTTCGAATCCTAATATATATTTTTAAGTAAAAACGCGATAAGCATGATGGATAACGATCAAGCGTCATTACCGGCAGATCTTCTTAGGCCGAATAATTTCAATAACCAACAAAATCGAAGGTCTTCCATCTCAACAAACGCAAGTTATTTCTCTATTCGGAATAGTTTGAATCATTTGCCAACTTTTAATGATACAAATATTCCAGTACATCAATTCGCGTCCGATTGTAAAGGAGTCTTAGAGTTAGTGGAAACGGATGAAAGAGAATTCTTTTTTAGAGCAATCTTACAGACAAAATTAACAGGAGACGCCGCATTAATTAGGATAATATATACAATATCGAATGTCAATGAATTATGCAACGCGTTAAAGAGAATTCGTAGTTGTAAGACATATGAGGGGAATTAGATTTGGGAATTAGAAGTTAATAATTTGAGGCAAAATAGAGACGAATCCATAGAGAATTATGTGACTAAAGTGAGAAAATTAAACTCAAAGATGATTGTTGCAATATCTAATTATCCTGATCCGGCAGCAAGAGCAGGACTAAGAATCTTTGCAACCAATAAATTAATAGATCACTTTGTAAGCAGTTTACATAGAAATATCGGACAACATTTGTTAGCACAAAAATTCAAAACATTAGAAAATGCGATAGAAAACACCATTAGCTTTATTAAAAAAATCACGGTATCACACAGACAGATTTAAGAACACTAATACTTGCAATTATTGCACAAAAATCGGCCATTCAGAAAGTGAATGCCGCAGAAAAACTTTTCACAACCGTAATCAAAATTCCAATACTCAATATAATAATTACAGACGTGAATCTAACATTGCAAAATTTTTGTAATGGTCAAGATAATAATCGTAATAGGCAAAACAATCGACCGATAAATAATACACAAAATTATAATAATCAATATTCTACAAATAATTCAACTAATACATCGCATAATTATAATCGCCATAATAATTATCAGATTAACTCGTCTTTAAACTATCAAGGCTAGGCGAAGAGCGCGCAACGCCAAGGCCAATTCACGAGCCGCGCGAATCCAGTCCATTTAATCGAGGAATTAAAACATACACAATTAGAACCACCTCGCGAAACGTCATTTCCATCCCTTTCAATCAACACCGAAACCCATTAGATAAATTTTTACTAGATACAGAAGCCGATATAAATATAATAAAAGCTAACGCTCTACATCGCGATACATTATATCAAGTATTAGTATATCGAAAAGTTAAAATCCAAAGCATAACATAAGAAAAACAAGAAACTTTTGGGACCGCGTATTTAAATTCTGAAAACTCACGAATGACGTACTTGATCACATAGTATCAAGTAAATTTCCGTTAAAAGAACAGGGGATTATAGGTTCAATCTTTTTACGCTGTGAAAACGCGAAAATAGACTTTGAAAAACAAATCGTTACAATCCGAAATAATAAAATATATTCTTTAGAATATAGCAATTTATTAACACTACCGGCTAACAGTGTATGTTCATGTTTTTGGTGCTGCAATAACTTGAAAACGATGAATCAATTTTTGTCCGAAAAAAATAATGAAATATTGTCGAAAATTAATAGTTCTTTAATTGAATTGAGAAAAAAAAATGATTTCCTTTCTACATCAACACATAAGACAGATGATTTTCAATTTAAAGCGCTCTCTGAGAACAATTTGCCCATGAATATAGAATTACTTCAAACTTCGCACTGTATAAGACAAAATATAACAAAAATATCCAAATCAAATAATAAAGTTATCGAATTTTATCGGAGGCAAAGTCGACTTCGGAGATGTTAGGCGTGCAGTTAGAACAGATGAAAAATTCAGACACAAATCGTCCAATGCCTCCAATTCAGATACAAATGCGTGACACTGATTTGACATGTGAACAAGCTGGGCCATCTACTTCTTCTTCTATGTCAAAGAAGCAAATCCCAGACATACAAGAAATACAAGAAACAGTAATACAAACAGCAAACAGCGATAGACAAGTAGCAACAAATTGAGATACAAATCGTCCAATACGTCCAATTCAGATACAAATGCGTGACACTAATTTGACATATGGACAAGCTGGTCCATCTACTTCTTCTGTTATGGCAACTACAGCAAATACCAGCTGTCCATCTACTTCTTCTTCTATGTCAAATAAAACAAATGCCAGCCGCACAGAAGATACAAGAAACAGTGATACAAACAGCAAACAGTGATAGACAAGTAGCAACAAATTCAGATACAAATCGTCCAATGCGTCCAATTCAGATAGAAATGCGTGACATTAATTTGACATATGGACAAGCTGGTCCATCTACTTCTTTTGTTATGGCAACTACAGTAAATACCAGCCATGCGATAAGGTAATTTCTCGATTGTTTTTAGAGAAAATAATCATAAATTTAAAGAATTAGATTATAATATAAAACAACTTCATAAAATTATATTAAAAAATGAGGAGAAGATGAATGAAGCGCAAATGAACACTATGGTTAATTCATATTTAATAGAATGTTCTGAAATAATATTTGAATATAAATTAGAATTAGAAATATTAACAGACGCTATTTTACTGGCACGTCAAGAATTGATTCATCCTAAAATACTTTCACCCAAAGAATTATTCAAACATCTAAAAGAAACTCGTTTCGTGAATAATAAACAATTTCCTATACCCTTAGAGCCTAATCAATTTACTAACTTGATAGATGTAAGCAAGGTAAGTATATTTTATAAAAATTATCGATTAATTTATGTTATTGAAATACTTTTGATCAAACAAAATAATTTTATTTTATACCACGCGATCCCGTTACCAATCAAGCAGAGCAAGAGGGGCATCTATGCACTCATAAGTTCCTCTTATACCTACTTATTTAGGTCTTAGATCTAATAAACAATTGTACACACATTTGACGAAACACGACTTAGCTAAATGTAAGAAGATTAATAATGTAAGCAAACAGATTTATTATATCAGGATTCAGCGGTTCATAATTGCGAATCGGAGTTATTAAAATCAGCTAGATTAGAGAATATAATAAAAGAATGCGACATTAAAGTTATGCAAATTCATAATACTGTTTGGTATTAATTGAAAACTACAAATTCTTGGCTTTACATAGCCCCTCGTAATGAAACCCTTCATATTTCATGTAACGATAATAAACCACTAATAATGTTTTCTACCGGACTTATTAGATTTTCGGCTGATTGTTATGCTATTTCGGACAATGCATTGTTACGTAGTCAAACCATAAGCGCTACAAACTCTGTTAAAAAAGATTGCATTCCCGACGTTAGACTTAATACTAGCAAACTGTGTGAAGATCTTAAGGAGCATGAGGTACACATTTCGGATATTCACTTATTAAATATTGGGAAAACCCCTAATTTATACATTCATGTATTAAAAACAGCGACCTCCGCTTTAAATGAAATTTATAAAGAAGCAGATGAGATAAACAAATATCACCGCACTCGAACTCTGTATTAAAAAGCTATAGGACGATTTTATTATGCGTTATACACCATAGCTGGTTTAGTTACTTTATATTTGACATCAAAATTTTCTTTGATAAATGTATTAATATTTTTAAGTTATGCTGCGTACCAAAGGAGGAATGCGTTCAGTATTTTAATAATTGTTTTAATAACAGCGTTAGTACTCGTAGAGTACATCCACAAACAACCCGCGACAGGTAGTCACTTTTACTGCGGTACCTATGGAAATTATAAATGAAATCCCTCAGTACGATCAAATTCAGGAACTTTAAAAAAATATAACGATACGCGACGTCTTCATTCTCGTTTGCATAACAACCGACTTACGAACTTAGTGTAACTTTACTTCCATTTATAAAGATATTATGCGTGCGATTATAGTATGTAAGATTATATTAGTTTAAGATTATATTAGTTCAATTATATTCAAAATATTCCAATTTTTCTTTTATACTAATCAACAAAATATATATATTATATAACAACTAATATATGTACCATCAGATTAAAATTTATATTGTTACTTTGTAAGTTACAACTATTAGATAATAAGAATTTGAGTTTTGTCAAATCAAGAAAGATCTTCAATTTAAGAGGGAAGGTGTTATGTGCCGCGACACAACGACGACGCACGTTATTAACGGGTCCTCTTGAGTCCCTAGGATCCGTACCCTAACAAAACCTAACCGTAATAAAACATAAGTGCTCACAGCATTCTTCCTGGCTCTTATCTTAAAATGCCTAATCTTTCCGTATCTACTGTTTACTCTATAAAATACTCCACCCGCAAGACTCGAAACGAAGACCTCTCTTGAACAAAAACAAGTTCTGTGTCGTCTCTCGTAACAAATATTCCTAGCCTTGTACACTATTCAGAATAAAGTATTTCGTAAGTGAACGGTTGTTTCTACACGTAACAAAACGTGCAGAAAGCCCCGTATCCCATGCTATATAAAATGGAACAGACTCACCGCGCACAAAATGGAGGCTGTCACGTGGCGATGACTCGGGAATTCCTTTGATGTGGTCGGTTTCCACGACATATCCGTTGTTCCACGCCACAAAATTCATCATAAAGTTTGGCAAACTGAAACATTATTTCATAATAATAACGCTTAAAATTGTGTTCTTAAAATACTAAATGACGTAACTTGTTAATAATGAATAGAAAATGTAATTAATCTTAATTATTAATAGCAATTCAGTTTGACAATTGACAATGGTAATCGATTAGTAATTTGATGGGTTAGTAATTAGTAATGTTCCAGTAATAGAATATACAGGGTGATTCAGAATAACCCCGGTGTCCCTGAAAAGACGTATTCTTGACGCAATTCTAAGACGATTTTTTCTTTACAAAAATTTTGTCCGAAGCTTAGTTTTCAAATTATAATGAGAAATAGTTAGCAAATTACGGGTCGCGTACGGATGGTAGGCAGGGGCGGCGCAACTTACTATCCGCCGGCAGGCGGTACGCGGGACCGTCGCGACGATCAGCTAACTACACGCGCGCATAAACCATAGAACTTACATACATGGAAGGGGACTGCCCATAAGTTGAACAGAGAGATCCACGTCCGATATATCTCTCCTTCTTGCGATGTTGATTTTCGCAATTACGCATGCGCGGCCTGCGTGCACACCTTTTTGTTTGGCCCAAAAGTGAGGTAGCGGGAACGACGCGCATGCGCATTTTCAAAAATCAACTGAGTGAGAGAGAGGAGTATAG
>NW_012026812.1:44961-46715 GCF_000956235.1 Wasmannia auropunctata
ATATATATATATATATATATATAAGTTAAGGCTTCTAAGTATTCGGATATCCAGATATTCGTATATCCGAGATCGGTTTCAATTCGGATTTCAAAACCGGATTATTCCGATTATTCGGATAACCCGAGTATCCGAATTATTTGGATCCGTATCTGAGTTTGGATCGGAATCTGAATTTGCATCCGAATCTTAATTTAGATCCGAATCTGAATTTGGATCTAAATTTAGATGCATATTCGGAAAAAGAGGAAATGTTTTTTATGCATTTAATAATTTTTATAGTAAAATATTTTTTTCATAATAAATACTGAATGTTTATTTTACATATAATACATATAATTTAATATAATCTATTTATTAAAATATTTGCCAAAATGATTAAAGAATAAATAAAGCTAATAAAATTTAATTTAATTTTGTTTAAAAAAACGATTATATAATTATAATAAGCATGGATTAAAAAGCAAGAAAACAAAAGATAAAAAAATTCAAAATCGCATAAAAAATTATGATCGTCTGACTATAGTACGCTAACAATAGTTATAAAAAATATTACAATATTAATAAAATATAATTAAGACAAATAAAATGTGCTTGACTAAAATAAAAAAATCATAAAAAATAGAACAAGAAGTTGTGTTATTACAATAAATCACAGAATGGCCATTGGTAGCTTTTAGGTCAGGCTACCAAATTAATCAGGTTTACTAAAAATACTAAAGATATAACTAAATTAATAATAGATACATATCTCTTTCCGTTAATATTACAACATAATATAATATTTGTCAAAACTAATGTCAAAATTAATAAAACTAATAAAATGTAATAAAACTAAATAAAAGATACAATATCATCTAATTAAATAAAAAGAAAAGTCTAAGTATCTAAAATATTTCTTTAAGTCAAAAATTGTTGATTTTGAAACAAAAAAACGAGCATATTGACATTTTCAAAAGATAAGGTACTTCGTTTAGCCGCGTAACGATGTTTCCTGCTGTCGAAAATACGCGTTCAGCGCTAGCAAAAGTCGATGGGATTTCTAAAAAACTTTTTGCAAGCGATGCTATGGCGGGAAAGCGTTCTTCATTTGATTTCCTCCATTTAAAGCAATCTGACTTATGTCCAATTTGTGAATCAGCTAAATATAATTTAAATTGTGAATTTACGTCGCGCTTGTTCGATCGCATTCCAAAAAAAAAAATCAAGTGCACTGTTCAATGTTAGCACATTATTGAGACTCTCTCTCTCTCTCTCTCTCTCTCTCTCTCTCATCTCTAGTTTTATATTGTTCACATAGTTGTCGTACATGTGCACGAATGGTCTGCTTTGTTTTTTCAAGTTTACTTTCCAGATTTTTGTAACGAGGGTCCAGGAGCAGAGCAATTTGTCGAGCTTGAATTGTATCAAAATCTACGTCATTACGATCAAATCGTACTTTCAAGTCAGCCGCTATTACATGCTTTAATTTGTGTATGCTTTCACACTCTGAGTCAGTATATGCCAAGTGTACGTCAATTAGACTCCGAATTACTGGGCTTACCATTGAAAGAGGTGTATGGGAATCACCGCAGCGAAAAGTAGTGGCTACTTGCAATGGTTTTAACCCTTATGTGCACAACCGGGTACCCGTGTATCCACCGCACCATATTATTGCTCATAACTTGATTAAAAATTGAAATATCGATTTGTCCCTCCGGATCCCCATTATTTAACTCTTTTAGAATATAAAACCACAGATCGGAAGAGCACAC
>NW_012026812.1:46735-48342 GCF_000956235.1 Wasmannia auropunctata
GCTCTTCCGATAATTGCACAAATCACCATATCACAATACACGAAGAACTTTCTTGCAAGAAGGAGAATATATGGATTATATACACATATCTTATCAAATAATTCTAAATTATGAATATTATTATATTTTTATATTAAAAAATATTACAAATATATATACATACGCTATCTAAGGAAATTTACTAATATGCACGCTAATAATGTTAAATGCATATTTTATTTTTATTGAGAAACCAGATATTAATTTTTCTAATTATCCTTTTAATATAATATAATAATATAATGTGTTTATCTAATAAATTGTTAAATTATTATATTAGGAAAACGTCAAAAGAAAAATTAAATAAAATATGTGAATAAAATATACGAATGGAATATGAAAAAATTGTACTTTACAATGATAATGCTTGTTTTAACATACAGAATTAAAGTAAAATAAAATGTATATTTCTTTTTTACTTTACAATTGTAGTTACATTAATTTCTTGCCATTACACTCTGTGATAATTTTCAGACAATAGTGCACTTGTAAGCTTACAAGTGCACTATTGTCTTGTTACGTCCAGATCCCAGGATATTTGTTTGGGCTTGTAGATAGAGAGAATGAGTCTCGTGCATGAACGAGATGGAATTGGAAGTGGAGGGGGTAAGGAAGGACGTAACTAACAAAAATAAGCTATCTCGCAGGTACGCACAGAGGCGCACGATGCGAGTCGAAGGCGCTTTGCAAAGGTTCGAAAACGAGTCAATGTCCTTAGAAAGACACTATTACTTCGTTTATTGAACCAGCGCGTTTGTCGGTCCTGTTTTAGGTCAAGGAAATTAATCCCTATGACCTAGAATCGGACCAAGCGCGTCTTTCGTTTAGGCAAATAATGAATGGGGATGAAGGTCTTTAAAGAAGTACAGAATTTAAATTAACAAAATCATAGTTTATTCTTAAAGCTAAAGATACAGAATACTAGTTTCTTAATTGCAAGGCTAAACTAGTGCTATCGAACGGGAGTGTATTCGTAAATGTATATAAAGGCATAGTTGATTGTCAAGGTTGATGGAAGTTTGTACAATACAAGAAAGAAATGTTGTCACAGTTACGGCAGTTATTTTTATTATTGTTAATGAGGGAAGTGAATCGGTACAAATAATATTTTGAAACTTAAAATAATTGATATAGTGTTGAATATTGAAATTGAATTAAATTAAATTTGACATAATGTGATGTAGTTACAATGTAAATCGATTAGTACACAGATATGTAACAATAAAATTATAACGGGGGAGTGTAAATGAAGGTTAATCGTGGATCTCATAAAGGGTTGCAGTTGAAGGGGGGAAGAAATTATAGAAGAATTCAATAGGGACCTGGTATGGGTATTGGGAGTGCGGCAGGTAAACGGGAAAGTATGAATTCCGGGGGACAGTTTTCACGTGCGAACGGATTTTGTCACGGTCAAAGAAATCCGGGCCTATTGTGAAGATTCCCCGGGGAAGAGGAGTCGTGAGTTGGTCAAATTGTGAAAACAATGACTCTAAGGTTCGATGGTTGCCGTAATTAAAATAAAACCGGGGACGTGGTGCCGGTATTTCGTCGACAATTTCACAAAGGGA
>NW_012026812.1:48362-48971 GCF_000956235.1 Wasmannia auropunctata
AAAAAAGTATATCTTTCTTTGATCATTGCAAACTAACCAATATAAAACTATATTTAAACTCTGAATTTGATCCATATGATGATCTGAACGTAGACTTTGACAAAAATAGAGTCGTCATCTTGTATGATATGTTTACACGTTTCCGTAAATCTTATTATTATCAACTGCGTCACAAAAACAGTGAAACGCTATTCAATCTGAAAGAGTTTAAAAAAGGTTATACTGTAATAGTCATTGACTGTTCGCGACAAAACGACACCATCAAGAGCGGTTCTGTGGATGTGCGTTTAGAATTTGAACTGAAAGAGAACGCGCCCGAGGATACTTGCGCGTATTGCCTCATCATACACGATCGCGTGGTTGAATATAACCCATTGTCCAACGTAGTGCGCAAGATTGTATAAATTGCTGTGCTGACAAACATAAAAAAAGCGAGATGTTTTCCAATGAGGCGCAGTCTCAAAAAATCGCTCGTCATGATCGTACCGACGTTTGTCGATCTGCAAGGTTTCATCGTTGGAGGAAGATTTGTTGTGAAGGAAGTGGCGGTATTGAAAAAGGGGTATATTCTCACGCATTACATTTTTGAGAACCCCATACCATGGAAAT
>NW_012026812.1:49021-49752 GCF_000956235.1 Wasmannia auropunctata
TAAAAGCAGTTAGCTAGCATTATTAGTAACAAAGCTATGAATTTTTGAAAAATAAAGTAGTCTAATTTTTAATTGTTTATATCTCGATTAATTTTGCAATAAGAAAAAAATCTTTTGGCACAAAATTCTATCTCCCAAAGTACTACCTTTGTGCAAAATTAAAAAAATTTCTGAGAGATGACTGATCCGCTTCACGTGGAATGGCCCATATATATATATATATATTGTAAAATTAATTATTACTACGTTGTTTTCTGTTTCGACATTGATAAAAATTTTTCTTTTTCTCTTGGATGACTTCGAGATTGTTTCAGATAAGTTTTACTAAACACATTTTTATTATAAAATTTCTTAATATATATTTTGCTCAAAAAGATTGATACTTTGTGTGGTATTTTTTTTAGGTAGCAGTTTTTGTTTAACATTATTAACATTATAATCTTTTGTAATCAACAAGTATGTCGAAACATATTCTTTACCATGACTAAGAAAAAAAGAACAGGAACGAAGTAACGATTGAAGGAATGAAAGAATGAGAATTAAAGAGTAAATAAGAAATTGCAATAATGAGTGAGAAAAAATCTGTATGTGTATATATGCATAGGGTAAGTGTCCCTATTAGTGTGCCTTTAAGAAAAGTTGTTTATTACTGAATTAATTACTAAATACTAGCTTTCAATTTGTCTGTTTAAAGTTACTATCGATTTTTCAAATATTTCTTTTTCTTATGA
>NW_012026812.1:49802-50224 GCF_000956235.1 Wasmannia auropunctata
CGTAATCGATCGTTATAGTGGGCAAAATGTCCACCCAGATAAAAGAAAATTTTGTGCTAAGTTTCATTTCAAAAGACCCACACAATTTCGAAATATCATAAGAGATTTGATTTTTTTTGATATTTTTTTTCTCCGCCAAATTTGAATTAATCTTTACAAAAAAATTCATGATTACAAAGGTTATCCATATACATAAGTTTGAATTTTGTTGTCGTTCTGTGCTGAAAATTCTGTTTTAAAAAAAATCCAAAATATTTTAAATAGCATTTTCTCTAGATCTAAAAAATTGGTCACTTTTAAAAAAATTCAGTAGATAAGTCTTATGCCATATTATATTCGATATTTTTTCCAGATTTTTTTATTTAGTGGAACGTGGCGAAAAAAAATAAAAATCGGTTTTTTTCTTATTTTTCGGCCTTAAA
>NW_012026812.1:50274-55341 GCF_000956235.1 Wasmannia auropunctata
TAAAATTATGAGATAAAAGTTTCAAATGGCGGTTACACCCGTTACACTTGTCCAAATTTTATTTTCGATTTTTTACCCAAAATAATTAATATGCAAACAAAATAAAAATAGATGCAAAAATTAGCAAATGACTAGCAATCGAATGACGTATTCGAAATTATTGAAATCGTTAGTTCGACAGCTGGCTTCATACCGGTCCGCTGTCCGCACTCAAAATCCTCTCTGCTGTGGCCATCGATGGCGAAAAAGGAAAGTCCCTAGCAATAGACCGGGTATGCAGAACGGAACCAAACGGAACGCTTTCTCGTGAATATTAGAAAGAGAAAATAACACTGGTCAAAGTTTCTTTTCTCTTTTCAAGTTACGTATATAAATGTTCGATCCAAACACGCCGTCTATCACGTCTATAGCCTCATAACGATTGATGTAGATAAAGATAGAACTCGGTAAAGCCAATCAGTAAGTAACTATTCCGGAGAGAACATTGAACACTCCATCCTTATCGGTGCGGGGTAAAAACCTTTGAAACATGAACAAAATACGACTTCTCGCATGATTTCAATATACATAAGTGCATTATACAGAGTGTTGCATTTAGTGAAAATATAGTTTGCACGTAATTTCATATGAGAATCCATCGAATCGTTCAGCAGCAATTTTCAATTATGAAGGCCACTCGCAGTCGTTGTCACGCTCTCGCATGATACATAAAGAGACTACGTTTGACGTATAGAAAGATGGTGACCGACCGATAGCGAAGTTTGATAACGCAAATTCCCGAATATTTCCACTTGTCCTCGCCGCGATAAGATCGTTGGTCGTGCGAGGAATGGACGACAGATCGCTGGGGATGTCGTGAGCGGTTGGAGGCTGTTAATTTCGGTTCGTATT
Organism: Wasmannia auropunctata; assembly: GCF_000956235.1. Classification (NCBI taxonomy): domain Eukaryota; kingdom Metazoa; phylum Arthropoda; class Insecta; order Hymenoptera; family Formicidae; genus Wasmannia; species Wasmannia auropunctata. The sequence goes on from NW_012026812.1 coordinate 51,166, forward strand.
CGCCAATATTGCCAGCCAAATTCGTTCCTTCGAATCATACGGTGTCGCGCACAACGAGCTCGGAGCTCGTCGAATGACAGCACATTGATAAGCCGTAGGATTGTAGAAAGGCGAATCTTCGCAACAGTCTCCGCTCGTACGTGTCTCGCGTGTAAATAATTTCAGTCGGAAAAAAATTGGTCGTAGGTAAAATTCTGTGGTAAGGTCATTATACGCGCCGATTGCAGCGACTGAAAAATTCCACTTTTCTGCGTTTTAATACTTTTGCTAAAGTATTCTTCGTTTTTATATACATACTCACCTTTACTGGACTTTTCGTCAAGATAAGATTGAATGTATTTATATGTAATTATACTACTGATTTCATTGTTCTTCAAAATAACACCGAAAATACTACTTAAATTTTTTTCAAATGACTCATTTTTTATGCGACTAGTATACACGAGATTCATACTCAAGCTAATTATTGTTAATAGATGTTATTATACAAATATAGTGTGTTTTATATCATTGATATGTGTAACTCCAAGAAGTTAACCTATAAACTATACTTCTAGAATCCGCTTGTGCACATCACAGATATTGCAAAGGAGCAATTCAGTGAAAGAATTATGAATTCTTTAAAGTAGTCACCGTGAATTGCAATAAATTTTTTACAATGTCTCATTGCGAGGAGGATGCGGCGTCTCCTGGTTTCCACCAATTGAGCATTACAAGTAAGTTGTATGGGATTCCAGACGCAATAAGATGTTCTCAAAATGTACATCGTTAACATTTATTTACTCTAAATGTTCTGTTGTATTGAAAGAAATATAATTGTACTGAAATATTTCTGAAAGAATGATAAAAAAAGAAAAACAGATAAAATTACTATTAAGTAGGTACTATAAGTTACTGTTATTGCTTTTTCTTGTTTTTTAAATTCTATTCTTATCATTCATTATCTTTAATCAAATGTCTTCTTATCTCTGCTTAACTTATGTTTTTATGAAATTGATATTAATTATCAGGTTGGTAACTGTAAGTCAAAATATGCCATGTTGTAGAAATAATAGTATCATAAAAATAATACCAATATAGAAATAATCAAATGGAATAATCAATAATCTATTTTCTTTTATTAATGTTTTGTTTGATAATGTTTTATTAGATTGTTTTTACTACATGAATATATTTACTTAAAAAATATATATATAATAAATGTGAAATTATTTATTTTGTATTATTCACATTTTTACAAAAAATACGACGTATTTTTTTATTAAATATTCACTATTGTATTTTTTAAGAAGTTATTTAAAAATTATTTTGATAAATTGTCAATATATGTAATGCAATTATCAATTAATAGATATAATGCAACTATGTTGCAGGATTGTTTTATCTTATATTTAATAATTTGATATTTGATTATTTTAGTTGAAGCAGCAATATTGAGAAGTTCAACCTTTTTAAAGCCTAATCCGTATATCGAATTCTCAGTCGATGATAAGAGCCCTCGTAAAACAGAAGTATCAAAGTCTACGTATCAACCGAAATGGAACGAGGAATTTACTATACTTGTTACACCATATTCACAATTGCACTTTCGATTACTTGACCATAGTACATTTCGCAAAGATACGTTAATAGGAGAAAAACGGATAAACCTATTCCAAGTGTTATCACATTATAATGGGAAACTAGAAAATTTAGAATTAACATTTGACTTAATGAATGAGAGCAAGCACGATTCTCAATTGTGCAAGGTTGGCGAATTAATCACGGTATTTGATGGACTTAGAATCGATACCGCTAATGAAATGCCAATAAATGAACCATCTTGCCAAATACAATCTGATGGTAAGAAAAGTATTACAATGGTTGATATACAAAAAATTTTAGAAATATATTAATTTTTAGAAAGCGACAGGAGAGTATATTTTTTAAAATATTTATCTTAAGCTTTTCCTTTTAAGTAAGATTCATTAAGTCATAAAAATTGACCTATTACAAGTCGATTATTCTCGCATTCGACTATGATTGGTCAATTTTTACGGCTTACGGCTATAGTAGAGTAAGTTTTATAATTTATTGTATTCCTTGCCTTAAAATGGCTTAAAATATGACATTGTTTCAGAGTCACTATAGTGGCTCTCTCGTCCTGTAAAGATTAAGATCTGTAACAGAAGTTTGTTTAAAACAGATATATGTATAATCACTGTATATTACAATCTATTTTTCTATTTATATCAAATTATATCTCATTTTAGGTGCCACAAATGATACAATCAATAACCGAAGTATTCTCAACGGCGGAGTCCGTGCACGTATGAGATTACACAGTTCGGAAAATCTTGCACCGTCTATATATCGTGGCTTAACAAATATCCACTTTAGTCCCAATTATAATGGTGGAAACAGTCAAGCAAACAGCAACAAAAACGTTGGGCTCTCTACTACGATCTCGAGTGCGGATGGTACGTCGGGTAGCAACGTTGGTAATAGCGCCAGCAGTAGCAGCCTCTCCACAAGCATTCTGGTGAACGGTCACGCAATTCCCATGACAGATAAATCTATGATGTCACCGGGGAATCGGCACGCCACAGACGTGCGAAACTTTAGCGAGTAAATCGACCGTTAAAGAGCTATCATCGGCGTCAACTAATTCATCAGAGGGTCGTGGGTACACATGGAGCAATCACAGCAACGCGGATCAATCCGCAATGATTAAATCGGATTCACGTGGCCCGTCACGATCAGAGCAATCTCCCTTGATGATACCCGGGCAACAAATTTGTGCAGATGTCCGCGGAGTTCCACGGCAAGATCAATCTATGCTTCCTAATATGGACGGTTCCAGTGCTTCTCAGACAGACGCGAATGCATCGTCGCATGTGGATATGTGCGGCAATGCGAATGTCCTGCGGATAGAGCAATCGATTGCCGCAGCGCCTCTAGACGGTCGTGTAATGGCACGTTTAGAGCTACTGGTGAATAATATACCTTTGGATTCGGACGATTTATTGTGTCCGAGACAGCCAGATCAGTCGGCAAACATTCGACGAACAAACACGACCAACGAGGATCAGCGCGTGATGAGACAACAACCAGAACAATCGACGAATATTCGCGCGGTCGAGGATCTACGGGGAATGAGGCAACTGCCTGAGCAGTCCACAAACGTTCGCGTTGGTGAGGATCTGCGAGCGATAAGACAACAGTCAGAACAATCCACGAGTGTTCGCCAGCAAGAGGAGATACGAACTCCGCGTGCGGAGCAATCGATAAGTACAGCGCCACTTCTAGATCTATGCGGAGTTTCACGCGGTCAGCAGAATGCGAATCCTCCACTGACGGATAATCGGGCTGTAGTGTTTCGAACGGAACAATCAGCGGTGATTCCTCTCTCCGATGGACGAACGATTCCTATTGTGGAACATATGTCGCCTGTCACGCTACCAGATTCCCGTTCCAGTGTACCGCGTATTCCGCAGAGCGCATCTTCATTGTCAAGTCAATCTATTGCTGCATCCGTGCCTGGGCAGTCTGTGACGCAACCAGGATCCTCCGTAGTGCTCAGCGAAGATATCAATCATTCCGAAGAACCATTGCCGCCTGGTTGGGAAATGAGATACGATTTATACGGAAGAAGGTAATGTATATGTTTATTGATTATCACAAAAATATTATGAACCTCTTATCTCTCTTATATCATCTCTTTCTTTCTTTCGCGCGCGCGCTTAGGTATTATGTTGATCACAATACTCGAAGCACGTCTTGGGAGAGACCACAGCCTTTGCCTCCTGGATGGGAAGTTCGGCGAGATCCGAGAGGTAGAATTTATTATGTTGATCATAATACAAGAAGCACCACGTGGCAAAGGCCAAATACAGAAAGATTACAACATTTCCAACATTGGCAAGGTGAAAGGCAATACGTTGTCCAACAAGGCAATCAAAGATTTCTTTATCCTCAGGTAACTAAACTGATTGATTTTGAATCGAATAAAAAATTAGGTAATATATTCTGTATATATATATACAGGGTGGACCATTTTAATCCATCCAGTCGAATATCTCGAAAATCAAGCCCGGGAGAGAAAAATTTTTCAAACAAAAGTTGTTTGGTTTCGAAGGGGACATAAGATAATATTGGTTTGACCCTGAGTGGCGTCAAGGTCAGGACAAGGTCACT
>NW_012026812.1:55391-59748 GCF_000956235.1 Wasmannia auropunctata
ACATTGAAAAAGTTTCAGCCATTGTTCGGACACCTTGAATAATGCTATTGTCGACGGTACTGTAACTTTCAAGCTTCATAACTCAAGATTTACTTACCGAAAATACATTTTACCTATATGTTTTGGAAAGCTCTCGAAATAAGCTACAAGAATACGTAACGAAAAATAGGGGGTTCCGTTTAAAAAATTTAAAGTGACCTTGTCCTGACCTTGACGACGCCACTCAGGGTCAAACCAATATTATCTTATGTCCCCTTCGAAACCAAACAACTTTTGTCTGAAAAATTTTTCTCTCCCGGGCTTGATTTTCGAGATATTCGACTGGATTAAAATGGTCCATCCTGTATATAGGGCATTCTCTGTTAAAAAGGTCACCCCCACCTGCCTACTTCAGTTTTTGAAATAAAATACTTCAGAAGGTCTTAAAATTTTCGTTGAAGTGTTTACTTTTTGATGCCGTATGGTCTTTTTAAAAATTCAAGATAACAGATTCATAATCGCGACTAAAATGGAAAAAGCTATTGGAAAAATTAACATTTCTGTGAATAAAAGTGCGGGATGTGACGTAACGGAGGTATATTATTGCATATTCTTGTAGCTTATCTCGAGATCTCATCTTTTTAAAACATATAATAAAATATTTTTCCATTAAGTACTTTTCGGTAATTATTGAGAATAGGAAAACCACCTCCGATGACCTTGATCTTGATATATGTTATCAAGGTCATGAGGGATCCTGAGTGACCTTCAAAAGATCTTAGCTGTCACTCATCCTTTGTCCCTTAAAAAGTTATTAACAAATAAAGTTATTCAAATTAACGGTAATTATTTACTTTAAGAGAAGCATCTTCGATGATTTTGACCTTAACATTTGATTCTGAGTGACCTCCCAGAAATTTTAGCGTTCTTCGTTATTCGTTAAAAATTTATTATCATAAAACTCATGTGGAATAGTACAATTATAGATCTTGTTTCGCTCCGTAAGCAGGGGTGGGTGTAAGATAAACCTCGCTTTGTGTGAAAAATCGCAAACATGTAGACGTGTGCGTGCGTGCGTGCATAATACAAGAAAAGAAAAATAAATTTTTTTTATATTATATGTATAATTGTGCTGTCGGTTACTATATAGGCTCACAGTAATCAAGCTTCTGCTGGTCCATCGACATCCATGGTTGATGATGACGACGCTTTGGGACCATTACCGGCAGGTTGGGAAAAACGGAAACAACCAGAAGGGAGAGTTTATTATGTAAATCATAAGAACCGTACTACGCAATGGGAAGATCCTCGAACACAGGGTCAAGAGACTGGAATGGATGAGCCACCGTTGCCGGATGGTTGGGAAATACGATTAACGGAAGATGGGGTGCGGTATTTTGTAGATCATAATACTCGAACAACGACATTTCAGGATCCAAGACCTGGTGCACCCAAAGGGTTAGTTTTAAATATGTTACGTCAAGCTGTACAGTCGTGGACATATCAATTGCAACACTTTTTTCATAGGTATTTAGTACATGTATATTTAATATATACAGGGTGTCCCGAAATTCGCAAATCAAAAAATATTGTAGCAAGAAAGTTTTCGAAAAATTAAGCAAAAAAATTATTTGAAAATTTTTATTTTAAAGCGATCCTAAACTGGAATCAAACTCCAAGAATATCGCTGTTTTACCGACGATTTGAGTATGTATGCGTGCGATATTGATGCAATAGTGTGTAGTGATGTGTTCATGTTTACTACCATATCGATATCGCACGCACACATCGTAATAAATTTTCAAGAATATACATCTTTTTTATTAGGCATCCAAATCTAATTTTATGAACTCAACATTATTTGCACATGTATAATTTGTAGTTCCGGCTGGTATCACTTCGTACTAACACACTTCCAAATTTTTGTACATACATACATACGAAGCAAATATTGGCACATGTTGACAGCTCTAGTCACCATGTTGGACTAAGAAAAGGTAACGGAGATTAAATTTCTCAAATTTTTTTCGTTCTCAGCATAACCTCTACCAGTCGGAACTACATTGATGCCTATACTTTAATCGTGGAGAAGGATTTTTAAATCTATTGCCTTTTATTATGTTTATTTTGTCATAGAAAATAATCACGTTCGGTCGATAAAACAGACAACTTTAGGATCGCCTTAAGCAAAAGTTTTTGAGATATAAGGGTTTAAATTTAGCCAATTATAGATTAGTCTCGTGTGAAATGCACGACCGCTAACGACGCGCACACGGACATGTTTCCGTTTAATCGCAATCTATAATTGGCTAAATTTAAACTCTTATATCTCAAAAACTACTGCTCAAATTAAAAATTTACAAATAAGTTTTTTACTTAATTTTTCGAAGACTTGCTATGATATTTTAATTCGCGAATTTTTGTTGTATAAAATATATTTTATAAGTAACTAATATTATGCAAATGCGAACCACGATGGTGTACTATCATTAATTTAGAGACATTACACCAATCGTGGTTTGCATTGGCAAAATATTAGTGCGTTTCAAAACCTATTAAAAAAAGTGTTGCAACCGATATGCCCACGACTGTATACATAGTGTAAAATAACAAAATATTACAACTACATATCCTGTTTTTCTCATGCAGTCCGAAAGGTGTATATCGTGTTCCGAGAGCATACGAAAGGTCATTCCGATGGAAACTGTCTCAATTCCGATTTTTGTGTCAGACTAATGCATTGCCTAATCACATTAAAATTAGCGTTAGTCGGCAGACACTGTTCGAAGATTCTTACCATCAAATAATGAACGCGGAAGCCTTTGCACTAAGACGGCGATTATATATAATATTTAAAGGAGAAGAGGGTCTGGATTATGGAGGTGTATCTAGGTATAATATACAAATATATAATAAGGAAACTTCGTAATAGAGAAAAAGAGGGAATGAGAGTACATTGTCATTCATATCAGATATCAAATCTTTCACTACATGGAGTCACTGTGTTTCGTATAATCATATTATACATTCACTTTGTACGAAAAGCCATAGCTTATTTATATAGCGTTATTATCTGTTGTTATGAAGAAATGAAATAACTCTGCTTTTCAGGGAATGGTTTTTCTTATTAAGCCACGAAGTTTTAAATCCGATGTATTGCCTATTTGAGTATGCCAATAAAAGCAATTACAGCTTACAAATAAATCCGGCATCATACGTCAATCCAGACCATTTGCAGTACTTCAAGTTTATAGGAAGATTTATTGCAATGGTATGTTTCTATTTCATAGATAAGGATTCTTCTGTCGTTTTTTTTTTGTACTATATTACGAAAAAAAACTATATAATTTTTTTTTTTCAGGCCCTTTATCACGGCCGATTTATATATAGTGGATTCACAATGCCGTTTTATAAGCGCATGTTAAATAAAAAATTAGTAATGAAGGATATAGAATCCATCGATCCAGAATTCTACAAATCCCTCGTGTGGATAAAAGAAAATAACATCGACGAATGTGGCCTAGAATTATATTATAGCGTGGATTTCGAGATTCTTGGTCAAGTGATACATCACGAGTTAAAGGAAGGTGGTGATAAAGTTAGAGTAGGCGAAGACAATAAGGAAGATTATATTAGGTATATTCTCTTCGTAACAAAGATAATTGTGATATAGAAATTTATAAAAATAAATCTGTATATGTGTACGCACGCATGTATGTAGCAAGAGTTTCATCCGTGAATATTCAATAGGTTGATGACTGAATGGAGAATGACAAGGGGTATCGAGGAGCAAACTAAAGCATTTTTAGAAGGCTTTAATTCGGTCGTGCCACTTGAATGGCTCAAATATTTCGATGAACGTGAACTGGAGCTCATGCTTTGCGGCATGCAAGAAATAGACGTTGAAGACTGGCAACGCAATACTATTTATAGACATTACACTCGTAACAGCAAACAGATCTTATGGTTTTGGCAGGTACGATATTCGTAATGTTATTCTATCAAACTTTATCAGCAGTTATGTCATGTGCAAATATGCATTATTTACATTTTAGTTTGTAACGAGAACGGATAGTGAAAAAAGAGCTAGATTATTGCAGTTTGTAACTGGTACTTGCCGTGTGCCTGTTGGTGGATTTGCTGAACTAATGGGTAAGTTATAAAGAGACAAGATTACTTTTTCTAATTGATAATATATGAAAATGATAATATGTAGATTTATTCCATTTTATAAATGTGGATTTAATAAGAACGTTTATAAAAAGATTATTAACTGAAAAATGAACTGATTAATATTATTTACTGATTTAAGCTATGAATTAATAATTAAAGTTTGATAATGATATGGATTTTGTATTATTGTATGATGTGTTGTAAT
>NW_012026812.1:59798-63340 GCF_000956235.1 Wasmannia auropunctata
CCCCTGCCCCGCAACCCCGTGACGTCACCCTCCCCCTGTGACGTCAATTCCCTCCCCGCAGAGACCCCCCTGCCCCGCAACCCCCTCGCCCCCATTTGGTCCAGAAGCGGCCTAGTATCACTACTTATGTTACTTATTTCTCTAAATAATTCAATAAAAAATGTAATATAAATTTGATATTGTTAATTTTATGTGTAATCTCTTTGAATTTTAAAAGTAATTTTCTACATAATTGATTTATATAATCTGAATAAATATTTTTGCAATTTTAATTTTGAAGATAATGGATTCAATCTTTGGAAACAAAGCTTTTATGGTGCCACCTGCAATTGCATCGAGCGAAGGTCCACCTAAGCCAATAAATATGCCAGAACAGTGTCAAAATCGACAGTGGTAGAATCGACAGTGGTAGAATCGACAATGGCAAAATCGACAGTGGCAGAATCGGCAGTAGCAAAATCACCCTTATTACTATCTAGTAAATAATAATAAATTAATAAGATTTCGATTCTTTATAATGTGCACATATTTGATTAGTAATTAATTTCTATTTTAGATCTATGCAAAAAGCGGAGAGTTGAAACTATCTTGGAGACTTTTATTGAGAATATAAAACAAAATAGAGAGGTAATAATGACTAAAAAGAAAGAAAAGAGGAAAGAACATGAGAAATTAAAAGAACAGCGGTATGCCGAGCGTAAAGAAGAACGAAGGAAGATTCACGAGGATAAAATGGAGATCCAAAAATCGTTGATTGAAATAATGAAAACTTTAGTTGAAAAGAAAAAATAATTTTAATATTCTATATTTATTCATATAATAACTCGAAAATATTGTTGATATTATTTCTGTTACAGCGTTGCTTCGGTATGTGCCTTATATTTTATTTTCTGTGTGATAGTTATCTAGTTTGCAATAAGTCTGTGATCTATCTGTCTGAAGATTTAATTTAGTTACTATGTTAACACTACCATATACAATCAATTAATAATAGTTTATGTTTAATGGAAATTAAAAAATATGAGAAATTAACTATTAAGCATACTAAATGCATACAAGTGATATTAATTAGTAAAAATTTGTGATAGTACTGTTACGTCCAGACCCCAGGATATTTGCTTGGATTTGTAGGTAGAGAGAGTGAGTCTCGTGTGTGAACGAGATAGAGTTGGAAGTGGAGGGGGTTAGGAAGGACGTAACTAAGTAAACTATCTCGCAGGTACGCACAGAGGCGCACGATGCGAGTCGAAGACGGTTTGCAAAGGTTCGAAAACGAGTCAATGTCCTTAGAAGGACACTATTACTTCGTTTATTGAACCAGCGCGTTCGTCGGTCCTGTTTTAGGTCAAGGAACTTAATTCTCTATGACCTGGGATCGGACCAAGCGCGTCTCTCGGTTAGGCAAGCAATGAATGGGGGTGAAGGTCTTTAAAAAAGTACAGTATTTAAATTAACAAAAACATAGTTTATTCGTAAAGCTAAAGATACAGAATACTAATTTCTTAATCGCAAGGTTAAACTAATGCTAGCGAACGGGAGTGTATGCGTAAATGTATATAAAGGCATAGTTGATTGTCGGGGTTGATGGAAGTTTGTACAATACAAGAAAGAAATATTGTCACAGTTACGTTATTTTTATTATTGTTAATGAGGGAAGTGAATCGGTATAAATAATATTTCGAAACTTAAAATAATTGATAAGGTGTTGAATATCGAAATTGAATTAAATTAAATTTGACATAATGTGATGTAGTTACAATGTAAATCGATTAGTACACAGATATGTAACAATAAAATTATAACGGGGGAGTGTAAATGAAGGTTAATCGTGGATCTCATAAAGGGTTGCAGTTGAAGGGGGGAAGAAATTATAGAAGAATTCGATAAGGACGTTGTATGGGTATTGGGAGTGCGGCAGGTAAACGGGAATGTATGAATTCCGGGGGGCAGTTCTCATGTGCAAACGGATTTCGTCACGGTCAAAGAAATCCGGGCCTATTGTGAAGATTCCCTGGGGAAGAGGAGTCGTGAGTTGGTCAAATTGTGAAAACAACGATTCTAAGGTTCGATGGTTGCCGTAATTATAATAAAACCGAGGACGTGGTGCCAGTATTTCGTCGACAATTTCACAAAGGGAAGAATCAGATGAGGTGGAAGGTGCGGGGGAGGGAGGATCCTCTATGATTTGCACTTCGTCATCATTGGAGGAAGGAGTGGGAGATGGCGAGTTTTCAAACTGTTGTTCGTTTCGGAAACGACCGTGGGGAGATGGGGGAGAGAGAGGATTCCCATCGGAATCGTAGATGGAGATTGCTGGAGATCCAGGAATCAATAGATTTTCATAAGGAGAAGGTGGATTTAGCCAATCTCCTATGTCGGGAAAATTATAAGGAGGAGAAGACTCGGGAGAAGGAGAGCGAATTGGAGGTGAAGGGTTAGAGTGGGGAGGAGTATCGGGAAAGATTCTCTGCGTTGCGGCAGAGGAAGAAGGAGAGGGCGGTGGGGAAACTTGAGGTGAAGGTGACTTCTCTGGGAAAGGAGATCGGGGGTTAGAATTTGCGCTAATCAGGCCCGCGTGTTCCGCATCTTGGAAGGTTTGGCGCCACTCCTTAAAGGCTTCGTCAAGCAATTGTCGCGCATTTCTCCGGGCTAGCTGGCAGGAACGCCTAGGCTGACGGCTCTGCGAAACAGTGGGGCGAGTGAACTCTCGGTTGTTCACTATAACATGTGTAAAATAGTATCCGAAATTGAAGAAGGGACGCGAGGTGGCAACGAAAGATTTTACGACTTACTGATTCGAAAAAGCTGGTATCTGTCTGAGGTTGAAATTCAGTGAAGGCCGCTTGGCTGCTCAGGTCGTCTGCTCAAGGGTCAATCGGCTGGCTCAGGCGATCAGTCCGGTCACTTAATACCGGGGATTCGAACTTAAACGCGCACTGGCTCTAAAAAGCTGACTGATTTCTGACAGACGTCAGACCGACTGAATAGACTCAGGATTTTTGAATGTCAAGTTCGGGAATGTCTCGGCTTATATAAGGAAACTCATGGGATGTGGGAGGTCGCAATTTGAGGAAAAAATGAATTTGGTTGGGAGATTCGATTTGGGATCACTCCGCCCGTTTCACAGTTATCAATTCCTAAAGCTACCCATTGGTGAACCACCTCAGATGCGTTGCCGAATTTTAGATTTCGCACCTTGTTATTGGTGGGTCCCTGATATGATTCTTATTTGGTAGGTGATCGTATTTATCGGGCCAAATTCGTTTGATCCGACCGCGGCAAAATCAATGTTTATTCCGAACGTGAGATCTTGAATTTTTTGCTGGGTTATCTTGTCTTTGGTAAATGTTCACCTTTACACAGTCAGCCCCAAATGACTTCCGACTGATTTTGATCTTGACCTTGACCCTTAAGAAGTTTAAGGCCACTGACGTTTCCCGTCGCTCATTATTTATTAAAAAGTTATTAACATAATAAGTTATATATGCTCATTTAATCGTGTGTCATGTTTATGGGATTTAGTGGATTATTCGTTAAATAGT
>NW_012026812.1:63360-63869 GCF_000956235.1 Wasmannia auropunctata
GACCATGCAAAATTTCAGTACCAATTAATATTTATAAAATTAAAAATAAAGATAAAATAAAATATCCCACATGTCAATTTTATAATTAAATCATTTTCAATATATTATAATTGAAGGTAGACATGCAAGTCCCGAAAAAAAAGTATCGAAATCTATAAATATGATAAATGAGACAATGTTCTAAAATGTCAGAATAGAATAATAAGAACGATCGCTCGAAATGTTAAAGTATCGAAAACTAAAAGCTGAGACAATGTCCTGAAATGACATAATAGCGAAATTTAAAAAACTGAAACACCATCCCGAAAGTTATAATTGCAAAAAATAATGTGTCAAAATAATATCCTAAAATATAAATTTATTGAAATATTTTTTTTTAAATTGCACAAATCACCATATCACAATACACGAAGAACTTTCTTGCAAGAAGGAGAATATATGGATTATATACACATATCTTATCAAATAATTCTAAATTATGAATATTATTATATTTTTATATTAAAAAA
>NW_012026812.1:63919-65685 GCF_000956235.1 Wasmannia auropunctata
CTAAACCTTCTTGATAGTCACTCCTTAAGGGTCAAGGTCAAGATCAAAATCAGTCGGAAGTCATTTGGGGCTGACTGTGTAAAGGTGAACATTTACCTTGTCTTTTGATAGAATTTCATGATTCAACATGTGGGTTGTTTATTATTCTATTTTATGGAATTTAGAGTTTCCTTTCGGTTTTATCATGGATTTAGCCCAAACATAATTTATCTGTTAGCCTTTTTTTAAAAGGTACGTTTCAAACTTAAATTTTTGTCGCGGATAGATTGTATAATGCGAGATACAACTTATCTGTTTTTTTGGTAATAAAGATCCCTCACGTTCGGTTCCATACTGTTTGCTTAAAGCGAATTCTTCCGAAGGAAACCGACAAGGGTCAATTTCATTGGGTCGAGGTACTTTGTTGATTAATATCCGTTATTATATTTAAGAATTTACCTTATCGCATGTTCACAAAACGAAGAAATCGTGGAGTCCACCGGACGTAACAATATATATATATATATATATATATAGGTTGGAAACAAATATTACATGTATGTGTATAAGAAAAATGAAAAGATAGATTGTATATTAGAAACTATAAAATGTCGAAAAACGATACCTGATACTTTTAAAAAATATGCCTATATAACATGCAAAGGAATATTCATCAAGATTATCCACAAAAAAGTTTAGGATTCTATTGTAAAGAATCATAAGCTTAAAATATTATATACATTACATTTAGATATTATATATACCTATGTATATAATGTACGTAAATAATAATATACACTTACATGTTATATCTAATACATATATAACTAAAATTTACTACGCTATACAAATTTGGAAAATATTGAAAAAAAACTATGAACAAAATCTGAGTGTCATTACATAATAGAAAGATTAAACTTTACAATTAATAAAGTTGTCTATCCATCGAGTGTATCGTATAATAGAATATATAAAAGTACAAAGGAAATCATTGCAATTAATTTACCATTACGGAGAGCCAACCTCGATAACATTTTATCTACCACTTGCTGACAATAGCAATAACCAACACCATACCCGACGAAATTAGACGGGACTCCAACTCTAAAAAGAAATGGCTCTCAGCTCACAAAGTCGATTCGGCCAAACAATTACTAACACCAGATGACGCTCGAAGACAACGTCGTGGCACCAGCAATATGACACCCCTCCCGTCTTCTTAAGGGTGCGTTCCCATTGAGCGCATCACGCGTCGCGTTAAGGTGCTATTTCATGCGTAATGTGAAGTCGCAGCAATTCGTTACTATTGATTAAAAATTTTAGTTAGATGACGCACATCCGGCGCAAAATACATTTTGCAGCATCTTTTTGAAGTTCAACCTAGAGTCCTAGATTATCAGAAAAGCGCGACCGGCTTATGGCAGTATCGCAAAAGTACTAGAAAATATTAAAAATGGCGTCGAATGGCCAATCATAAGATTGATTTATTCGGCAGCCATTTATAATAGCAATAAATCAATCTTATGATTGGCCATTTGCGAGTCCAATCAGGACTCGTAACACCGGTCGCGCTTCTCTGATAATCTAGGACTCTAGTTCAACCAAACGAACAGCAAAAGCGAACGAGCAGCAAAACCGAAAGAGCCCATATATATGACCGGTATGAAGCCAGCTGTCGAACTAACGATTTCAATAATTTCGAATACGTCATTCGATTGCTAGTCGTTTGCTAATTTTTGCATCTATTTTTATTTTGTTTGCATATTAATTATTTTGGGTAGAAAAAC
>NW_012026812.1:65735-66498 GCF_000956235.1 Wasmannia auropunctata
CGTATATGTGCCGATGATTTCTCTCTATACTGGATCCATCGGACGTTTCCAATTTGTAAGATCTAGGCCTATCGCAGATATCCACAACTTCCGCAGGTTGTAGTGAATTGTGGGTATCTTTCCTAATTAGAACCTGATCACCTGTTTTAAAGGAATTTAAGTCTTTTGCGGATTTGTTATAATATTTCTTGTCATTTCTTGAACATTTTGTCGTTCTTCAAGCATGTGTCGAATATCATCTGGTTTAAAGTTCTGTTTAGAGTTTCTTGTACTTGGTAACAATATACCTCTAATTTTTCTACCGAACATAAGTTCTGTAGGAGAGGGTATTTTGTCACTTATAGGAGTGTTTCTATATTCAAGAAGTGCAAGATAAATATCTTTTCCGTCATACTCACATTTTTTTAACATTTCCCTGGCGGAAAAATTTCTACAAATTTTAAAAAAAAATTAAATATTCTATGAAAAACTACAGAAAATAACTGATAAAATCTATGAAATTTTACACGATTTTAAAAAATATTACAAAAATCTACATAAAAATGCTAGAATTGGAACACTTTTGTCAATTTTTGTAGTTTTTTATTGCATTCTCAGACGGACAAATTCTACATAATTCTACATAATTCTACAAAATTCTAAAAAAAAATAAAAAATATATTACAAAAATTGCAGAAAATAATTGTCAGAATTTATAAAATTCAAAAACACGAATTTAAAAAAATGATACAAAAATCTACATAAAAATGCTAGAATTGGAACA
>NW_012026812.1:66548-67276 GCF_000956235.1 Wasmannia auropunctata
AAGATTCTCGATCCGCCCGTGGCTTTACACGCGATAAAGAGGGTCACCTCACCGGCACGATCTCCTTCTCGTCCTCGCGAAGTTCCTCCGAGCCGGCAGCAACTCGTCCTTCTCCCTCTATCTCTAGGGCGCTCGCTCGCTATGTCGCTCGCTCGACCTGTCCGCTCGCTCGCAAGGTACGCACGCAAAAGCGACGTCGATCCCGATCGATCGTGGATCGATGCCTGCACCCCCAGCCCGGGGGTGCGCGACACAGCGGCGCAGTCGACCGCGACCAATCATGGCGCCGCGGGGGCTCTGCCGTGGCACGGGCGTAATCAGGGGACTTGACGTGTGGGCGCCTCGCGCCCTCGCGAGGTCGCCCGATATCCGGGATGTGGCGGCGTGGTTTCAGATGGGCTCGTCCTTGGCCCTTGTATTCCGACGCGAGTTGGCCATCTCACCCCGGCAGCTCGCGGCGATGTCCCCGGGCCCTGGGGAAAATCGCCGGCCGTATCGCCCTTCGCGGGCCTCATTCCAACGCCCGCCGTCCCGGTCGCGCTCCTGGCGGATCTTGCATCCTTGCGCGGTCACGCGCTCCGCGTGTGCGCTCTCTGCCACCTGCTCGCCGCGTGCATGCCCCCTTTGCTCCTGCGCCAGGTCGCCCGTACTCCACGCACTTCCTGCCGTCCATGGCCTTGACTCCTTTCCTCCGTCGCTCCGTTTGCCCGGTGAGGTGCCGCGGTACA
>NW_012026812.1:67326-69874 GCF_000956235.1 Wasmannia auropunctata
TTGAAAAGTCAGAAACCATAAAAGTATAATTTTCAGAGACATCACTGAAATCTCTAATTTCAGCGAAATTCAACAACTTTCAGATACTTTGTAAATGATTTTCGGAGATATTGCTGAAAGTCTTTGAATTTCCTTGAAAAAGGCTCCGAATCTTACTAAAAATCCCTGAAAAATGTTTTCAGGCATTTTTAGCGAAATTTTCAGACAAATTCAGAAAAATTTTTTTACCAGGGCGGCCTATAGATATGTATACATTTATGTATATATTCAATATATATGTATGTATATGTGCCCCTGCAAATTCAGATGGCTAGGCATTTCTGTTCCCATGTATACACGTAGAATGTATTTTCATATGTTGCAGTAAATTTAATTGTTTATTTTATATTTTATAATAAAATTTCGTATATACATATAAAGAAAATTCAATGCCAAACCGGACAATATTCATCGTTTATATATTTCATAGATCGAATACATGTATACTATGAAAACGAAAAAATTACATTATATTCTTCCCTCAAAATTTCGAAATTTGCTGCAAAAATCTAATAAAATTTTGTTGTAATTCTCACTATTTTCAGTTATTTAATTTCTACATGAATACTAATTTTGAAAAAAAAACTTGGAAAAATTAAGATAATTTCTGTTAGTCTTTCAAAAATGTTATTATTTTTACGTCAGCTAATCTAAAAAAGATGTCATCATTTTTATTAATTAATAATCTGTCGAAAATTTTGTTTTAGTATTTCAATTTTTTCGGAATTTACAATTTTGAAAACCTTTACAATTATTTGTAGATCCTTATGTCACATTTTCATGAAATAAAAAAAAACAGAGAGAGTAAAACTTCAAAACTTACAAGAGAAACAATAAATGAAACTACAAATTGTAACTAAAAGTTTTACTGCGTTCGGTTTTTTACTTCATAATAATATGACTTCATGGTCTACAAATAAACAAATTTTTTTTTAAATTTTGGCTTTTAGAAATAGTTCAGATAGCACAGAGAAAACAAATTTAGTCATATGCTATCAATTCTAAGTTTATTTTTAAATGCAAAAGAAATTTTTTTCTTAAAAATGAGCTCAGAATTGATGACATGCAACTAAATATACGAATAAATTCTTTTTAAAGTCTATGTGCAATCTGAGAGAAAAATAACTTTAAGTAAGAAAAAGTTTTTATAAAAAAAGTAGCGAAACTTTTAAAAAATATATTTTAGTTTTAAGGAACCTTATTGATTTTGAGAATTTTTTAAGAATAAGGTCGAGAATTTACGTAGAAAAATTAAACGAAGAAAGTTAAAATTGAACCAGGAACGTTTTTAATTTGGTTTTCTCATTAAATTTCGAAACTGAAATTTAAAAAATTTGAAAAAATTTTTGGTTTTTTTTTGTCATACACTTTCAACTATTGAAATATAATAAAAATGGAAGACATGATGACGAATGTTATCCGGTTTAATATGGAATATATCATACATTGAAATAATAGTTTATTGCATGGTAAACTATAAGCAAAAGAAATAATTATGATCATATTCGAAGTTTATGAGTGTATTTATTGCAGGATCGAGAAATAAGTTCAAAAATGTCGCAATCTGTCTTTGCAAAAAAAATATTGGATGAGAAAAAAAAACAGATTAAAAAGTCCATTGCTGATGATGCATGTAATTTAGAAGATAAAAATGAAAAAAATATAAAAGACTTACAGGAAGAAATTTTTAATTTAAAAAAACAAGTAGAATCCTTAACTAATAAGTTGACAACTGAAACTTTACATAATAGAAAACTAACTAAGGAATTGAACGAGAAGATTAATTCTAATAAGATTAATGAATTAGAAGCAGAAAATAAAATATCGAAAGGTACATAGTTAAACTTATACATTATAAATTTATAGATATATAGATATTTCTACAGCTAAAAATTCTTCGTAATATAAGAGTGAATTATATTCAGAAATTTTTATTAATATCTATCATTTATAAAACTTTTTAATTTTCTAATATTATACTATCACAATTCAATTATTATATAACTTTTTAAATTATTTGTCTACATACAGAATTCCAAATAAGTCAAGACCTAGAAAAACATTTCAAAACGCCAACGAAAGGCATTGCAAAATTCAATGATGATACTAATGATAATCCACAAATAATTCATACACCCCCTCCCATGAAGAGAAAATTGGAGCTCGAAGAGGAAGCGTGTGACAAAAATCTTTGGAAAAAGATATCTATGATGAAGAGACCGACAGAAATAAAAAACGAAAGTATCACTCGATACGTGGCGATTAATGATAAGGTACATTTTCCATTGAACATAGATTGTATATAAATATTTTTCCACTTACTAAAAATAAATCTAAGGATTAAGAAGTATCCAAAGAAGGGCAAGTGAGCCTTGCACGAAATTAGTGCTAAAATTACATATATTTAAACAATAATCATTGTCACCCAAACGTTTCGGCTCCGCATTGAGCCATCTTCAGTGGGTAAAAAATACAAAAATTATTTCTTCTAAGATCGGAAGAGCACACG
>NW_012026812.1:69924-70470 GCF_000956235.1 Wasmannia auropunctata
TTATTGATAAAATAGAAAAAAATACTTATATATACGGATCTAGCAAATGACTAGCAAACGTTTTAGCACCGAAATATTTATAAAATTATGAGATAAAAGTTTCAAATGGCGGTTACACCCGTTACACTTGTCCACATTTTATTTTCGATTTTTTACCCAAAATAATTAATATGCAAACAAAATAAAAATAGATGCAAAAATTAGCAAACGACTAGCAATCGAATGACATATTCGAAATTATTGAAATCGTTAGTTCGACAGCTGGCTTCATACCGGTGGGATATTGAGCTGCGGATTGCCCGGGCGATGGCGGGTTTGCCAATCCCGGACGTATTACCACCGGAAACAGAAAAGGTGGAGGAACCGAAGATTGTGGAGGAGTGAGAATCCGAAACAGACATTATATTATCATTTATTCAGTTTATGTTATATTCTACTAAAGTTATTAGTTAAGGCCACAGAAGATGCGAAATAATATATTGTTTTAATTTTTGGTTAGCGAAAGATTTTAATTTGTGGTTTTAAGGTTGTAAAGACCCGTTAGGG
>NW_012026812.1:70520-71081 GCF_000956235.1 Wasmannia auropunctata
TTAAAATTATTATTAATGATTATACCTGTTTGTTCCAGTACGTTCTGTGTAATTTCTGTGTGTAGCATTAGATTCTAAGGAATTAATAACTGTAGAAACATCTTCCAGTACGTCGTTTTGTGTAATTTGTGTAGCATCAAATTCTAAGGAATCAATAACTGTAAAGTATCTTAAGTTACATAAAGTATTAAAAATTTAAATTATTTAACATTCTATTGATTAATCATACCTAATGATTCTCTTACATGTGTTGACACATTTGGTAAATCTATATCTTTTTGTACAACAATGTGAAGCAACAATAGCATCTATAAAACATAATAAAAAGATATTTTTTATAAATATATATTGCGACCGCACGCGTAAATGCGAGGCAATCTTGTCGGGAGTTCGCACGTCCGGGTCGAGCAGAGTTTCGCGTCCCGATCGGAGATACAAATAATTCAGACGTTACCGTAACCGTCTCCGCGGATGTAAGCGGAATTTGGGCGCCAGGCCCGCGTGAGCGAACCAAATTTATATAAGATACGAGTTATCTCCGATTCTCGACGCACAACTCTA
>NW_012026812.1:71131-71617 GCF_000956235.1 Wasmannia auropunctata
AATAGTCCTCTCGGGCGCGAGGCCGAGAATCGGCTGTCGCTTTACATTGGCGTGTTGCAAGGAGGGATTATCATTCGATTCTGTCTCCCCGTCCGAGATCACAATTCCAAGTACTTGCCCGAGACAATCCGGATGTCCGAGGTACAGCGGGCGCGAGGACGGCGATCGGCGCGCGGGCGCACGCGGTTCACGCGTTCGCGGCGTGCACGGGCGCGTGGCCCGAGACCGGCGGCGAAGCCCGTTTATCGCGACACAAGAAAGTTAACGCTCTCGACACCGAATATAATTTACGATACACGGAGACTCTAACAAATCCGACACACGCAGAACGGCAAAACGCACGCTCTCGCGACTTACAATTACACGATACACGCACGCGATGACTCGGCCGGGCGAGGGCGAACGCAACGGCGACAATCGTAACGACTCGAAACCAGCGTAATCGAGCGGGCGGTGTGATTTCGGATTCTCGGCACAAGCAAAGTA
>NW_012026812.1:71667-72292 GCF_000956235.1 Wasmannia auropunctata
TGCCATAAGAACAAAGGCATTTTTTGCAAGTATTGGTAATTTATTATTACCAACATCTTGAAATCCTATTATTTCATCTCGTGATACATTATAAAATAAATGAGATTTTAAACTCATTTCGTCCGCACACAATATACAATGTCGCTCTGTAATAGGTAATGAATTTAATTTTACTTTTAAAGCATCAAAGAGTTTTATATTAATACCAGGCACAACATCCCAATTATATGTAAAAGATTGTAAAGTGCGGACAGAAGTTAATGCAATTGATTTTCTTAATTCTTTTTTAAATTCATTATTGTATCGTATGCCACGTTTGCCTCTTGTTTGCGTGTCTACTTGTACTGACAATAACATATTAAATTTTTCGGATGACAACGTATTTCCTAATTCTTTTGTAACAACTGCCGTTATTTCGTCGCACGGAGTAGCTCGTCGGAAACGGGCGGCGAAATTGGCTCAGGGCGGAGAGGGAAGAGCAATTAATGAGACTCGGTTTCCGTATAATATATACAAAAGAACTGGTTTATTAAATACTTAGATCTATACAACTCGGTATGCTCGGACGGACGATATATATATACATATGTACAAGTTAGCGCGAGCGTCAGTTAGTGCTCATCGG
>NW_012026812.1:72342-80445 GCF_000956235.1 Wasmannia auropunctata
ATTGATAATATATGAAAATGATAATATGTAGATTTATTCCATTTTATAAATGTGGATTTAATAAGAACGTTTATAAAAAGATTATTAACTGAAAAATGAACTGATTAATATTATTTACTGATTTAAGCTATGAATTAATAATTAAAGTTTGATAATGATATGGATTTTGTATTATTGTATGATGTGTTGTAATGTATATGTGTTGTAATTACAGGAAGCAATGGGCCACAAAGATTTTGTATAGAGAAATTCGGCAAAGATACCTGGCTACCAAGGTCACATACCTGTTTTAATAGACTAGATTTGCCACCTTACAAAAGTTACGACCAATTAGTAGAAAAACTGAATTACGCAATTGAAGAAACGGAAGGTTTTGGCCAAGAATAATCATGAACATATTAACTAATGATTAATGTGGTAGGTACACAGCATTTGTGTATGACTAATGGATGATAAAAACAAAATTTAACATAGTGTCGCAAACTGATGATAAACGATTCTATGCTATATTCGAAATCTGTTTGGGGCAGCTATAATTAACATTGTAAAAGTTGCAAATAATTGAAGATGTGTATAGATATATTGTTCCAAAAAATTTGTATGAAATATCGTAAATTATATGCAAATAATGTAATAATCTATATCACTCGATTATAATTTATTCCAACATATTTCATATTTTATCGACATTTTTAACCATAGACATTGAATAGAACGTTAATAAAACATGAAATTTATAATAAAATTAACAATAATATAAATATACACGTAAAGAAACTAGATAAAAATGTAAAATTTAATGTTTCTTTGTAGTATACAATATTTACACACACACACACACACACACACACACACACACACACACACACACACACACACACACACACATGCGCAGAGAAAGTTCCAAAATTTTTGAGAATAAAAATAATATAGCAAAGATTCTTGGAAAACTAAATAATAAAGGAAAAAAAAAAAAATATATATATATATATATATATGCCATTTCTTATTGCGAGCAGTAATTTTTAAGATAAAATTGTTCAATCAAGATCCAATCTACGAATTAAATAGTTGTTTGACCATGAACCGTGAATACATAATTTAATAATTATTCAGACATTGTGGAAAAAATATGTTATATATTTTTTGCATATACGTAAAAATGTTCAGTGTTAATCTGACACGTGTTATTTATTGTTTATTATCAGTAAATTAGATTGCATATTTAGATTGCATGACATTTAATGATATTTCAAAACACGGATAATCCGCAAATTTGCGTAGCTCTTTTCTGAAGAAAACATCCGTAGAAGCCTGAAAAAGAATTATAGTATTTTTAATATATTTTTTTCAAAGTTTCTGAAGTCAAAAACTTGAAATTCCAAATGACGGACATATAATCGACGTTAAAATGAATGAAAAATGCAAATGTTACTCAATTTTCATTGAATTTAGGTTTTTTTTTTTAATTGAAATGATTTTTTTTTAATATATAATATTTTATTACATGCATAATATTTTATTTCATAAATGCTATATTAATAAAAGCACATGTTAGGTACTTCGTCAGGTTCTCAGGTCATGTTAGGTACTTCTCTTTTCCGTAACTGACAATGAAGTTGTCAGTACATTGTCAAATAGTTATATAATTTTTTATTAGTCTCCTAAATTAACTATGGCGTTCACATAAGTGTCTGCATAACTGATAAAGTTAAATCGCAATTTGCCTGGTCTGTAGTTTCCGGTAGAGTTTTTAAAACTTTAGGATTATTTACTACATCACTTATATCTGTTAATGAATTTCTTCTTTTCCTTTTCTGAGCCTGACTATTCGGAGTATAATTTAAGTTTTCAATTTCACTTTTATTATTTGTAGTTGATGCTTTTGCTATTTGAAAATCAATTTTTTCAAAAGCATGTTCGTACAATACCACATAGTGTATGTAATATCAATCGTGAATTAACGTTCATGAATAAGTATAACAAAAGCAAATTTCTAGCTCATTACAGTCATATTGCTAGTAATGCCAAATTTTAAAAATTATTTAAATTACAATTTATTCCAATGTAATAATATATAGAACGTAAGTAGAACTCGAATAAATAATTGCAATCTAATTGTATATGTGCCATGATTTATTATACATATGTTAATATATATTTATTATAATTTCTTTTAATCTTTTTTAAAATTTATTCATTTTTTAACTTTAAGTCACTTTAAGCCACAAAATCTACTGCTCAAAATAAAAAAAAATGATGACATACTTTTATTATTTAATTTTTAAAGAACTTTCTTACTATTTTAATTCACATATTTTGGAATAACTTGTATATACAGAGTGTCTCAGAAAAAGGACAATCTCTCACGAGCATACAAATTGAATGAAAATAAACTATAATTCTATAATTTTTTTCTACGACATACCAATGCCGCGATATTCGTCTTCAACTTGAGATTTTTGGAAAGCATTTTTTTTAAATAACTCATACTTTCCGTATTGTATAGCTTGTAATAATTATTTTCATATTAGATAAACATTTTTAAAATGGTGCGAGAATTTTAATATTGTAAGATACGTAGGAAAAATAGAAGTACCGAGAGACGAGTAGTTGTGTGACTCAATGGCTATCTGAGAAAGGGAAAGACTTGGGTTCAAATCTCGACAGTATCCATAAGCGCCCTGATACTTTTCGTGTTATCACCTATAATACACAAAACTATTAATTAGTTTATTAAAGTTATCAACATTGAAAATTGCAATTGGTGCGTCATAGAAAAAAAGTTCATAGAAACTTATAGGGTTATTTTAATTTAAACTGTGCTAGTGAGAGGTTATCCATTTTTTCCGAGACACTCTGTATAATGTTTTATAGATGGCTAACAATTTTATGTTTTATACTAGGAAGTTTAGAACGGAAATGACTATAATTATATCAATATATAAAATATAGCGAATATTAATAATTATACTAATTTAGATACATTATGAATATTTGCTATATACAAACGGCCAATTTTATTGTAGAAAGAAATTTCTGGATATTTTTATTATCGGATATATATTCCTCACATTTTTGTATTGTCATTTATTAGAAGAGACTTATTGACACCCTGCATATTACCTCACAAATGAAATTACCTAAAAATATATTAAATATTTTTTGCTGTATTTATAACAATGAGGTAAGAAGGCATCAGAAATCCTGCGATTGTAAAATTGTGCATTTGTTTATAACTAATATTTTATGTATATAACATAATCTATGCAGTATGAACGCGCAATTATTTACATGTATTACTGCATAAAAAGATACATAATGTATTTAATATTATTTAAATATCCATAAGCTGCTTGGATTTATTAAGATTAATCAGGGTGAAACATTTATTTAAGTACCGAACAAGTAAAATAAAAATACATGCTTACAAAATGTTGAATATATTGCTATTACAGTAATATATTAATATTTATAATAGCATTTTGTTTTTTTATGTTCTCTTGTATAATATTAATTCATATAAATATATATTTATAGGTAATTTGAATTCAGTACTTTATCGTATGCATCTATTGTTTTTCTTAAATTTTTTTATTAAAAAAAGACAAAATTTCATGGAATTAAATTTAAAATTCGGAAAAAATGATGTAATTTGGAAACTATATGCACGATTATGAAAATTTTATGTATAAATTGAATTATATTTGTTGTTGCCTATACAAAGAATTGTGTGATCAATATTTTTATATTTAATATTATATTTCGCGCATGTTCAGAAAAGAATATTGTCTCAAAAACATTCACATATGTTAAAACAGTTAAAGTATAATTAAAAATAAATGCAAACGCGATACACATTACAATTAGCATTGGAACATATGAAATTCACGTAATGTAAAGGTCAACTCTTTAATAGCATACCACTTCTAACATTATATTTTTAAGCAAAACGATTTGGTTGTGTAAACTTAAAAATATTTTTGGCATAAATGATAAATTTTATTAGACACATGTATGTATATATTAAATGTGTATAGAATATATTCCATCAAATAAAGAAAACTTTACGGTTAAAAAATAAATACTATCATTGAAACTATTGTTGATTCAATTAATTTATTGATATTCGTATGTTACACACAGAAGGCATATTTTAATCTATTAAACAAAGACTATGACTTTATCTATCTCTTGCTATAATTTCGGATTGGGACCGAAAAACTTTTCCCAAGGAAAACGATTAAAAATCGACTTGGAGCTATCTATGTTGTCTTTTACAGAGGCTTTCCACTTTTGATTAAACTCTGTCAGTTCGCCTGTAATTGAAAAATTTATTTTATATTATTTGGTATTAAATTATAGCAAGAATAGGTATAAGATTAATTATTGTAAAATATATATTTTTGTATATATGTAAAAAATGTTCAGACGTCAAATGTATGTATACCTACATCTTTCCATTAACCAAAGAAAATCTATAATCTCTCTTAAAAATAAAAGTTGTTTGATATATTTTAAAATTAATAAAAAAAACGTTCAAGTTTTGACAGATTTAAAATTTGATGCTGTTCATCACTCATTGTCAGTAGATAATAATTAATGAAGTTAAATAAAAGTTGATATAAAAAAATTATCTTTTATAATTTATATAATTACAATAAAATTGGCTAATTTTGTTACTCACAATTAACTTTCAAATTAAACAAATAATTTAAAAATGAACAAAATATTAGAAACTATAATTTATATATTTTTATTTATAATTATTACAAATTTAGTGCATTCCTCATAAATACTTACTTTCATCCATGTTAAATAAATCTTCGGATTTTGTTTCAATGCCATTTTTATCTTTTTTTATAGTAACAACATATGTTTTGTTGTCTGCTTCTTTTGAAATGATTGTCTCCTCATTACCTTCACTATCTCTGATTACTTGCTTTTTCTCAATAGTTCCATCTGATCTACGTGTAATCTCCTTTCTAACAAATCTTCCAATCGAAAAATTATTTTGTACGGAAGGTTTTGTTATTTCCGTATTCCCTTTATTCCACATTTTTGAAAATTCTTCTGTAGAAACCCTATAAAATAAATTTTATACATGACGATGCAACATGCAATTGCATACTTTTTTGGAAAATCAACTACGTATTTCTTTCACACTATTTGATTCATTTCATTTTATTCTGTGCACACAAATATATTTAAGGATAATTATTTACTCTAAGGGACTCAGTTCTGATAACCTTAACATATATGTACCTATATGTTGTAAAGGTCAATCCTGAGTAATCTTTCAGGTTTTAGTCATCATTCGTTATTCGTTAAGTTATTAACAAATAAAGTTAATATAAATATGTTTAACTTTATACTTTGCCTGATATAAATACTTCTATATTTAGGTAAATACTTAGGTAAATGCTTGAGCGGGAGAAAGATGCCTTCTCTCCTCTCCCACTTGAAATAAATAACTTAATCTAAACCATATTTCAGTATCCATTTAAAAATATATATAATAATATAAAACTAAATATATGTATTTGAATTGAAATCTATGTTGCATAGAAAGTTGTAAATCCAAATCTATTTAATGCAAAAATAAAATATCGATTAGATTTTTTTTTAAGGCTGAAGCTGTTCCATAGGGGGGCGTAACTCATTACATCTATGCATACATTTTATAACGTAAAGCAAGGTTTCACATGGATTTAAATTATAAAGTTAAACACAACTTGTCACTGTCAACTTTATTTGTTAATAACTTTTACCCTAATAATTAGGGTAAAAGAATCAATTTAAAAAAAATAACTATTTTTTTTAGTGACACTCTTCATGCGACCTTAAATAATCGATTTTTTTTTTCGAATTGATTTAATCAATTTTATCATTTTGTCCCCCTTCAGACATACTTTTGTTTGAAATACTTTTCTTAAAAAGTTATTTACGATCCTCTTATTACAAAATAAATAAATCTATTAAGTCCTATTAAACACTTACATAAGATATATTGTAAGTAAAAGATTGAAAAAATAAAATTAGTTTTACCTTCCATCTAAGTCTGTGTCTACTTTGCTTTCAAGTGATTCATTTGCAAAGACAAATGCATCGGGCTTGGATTTTAATGCCCTGTCCCGTAAATTACCATCCTTCTGATCAGGTCCAGCAAATGGTACTGCTGTAATGGCTTTATCGTCTGCAAGAATTATTCTCTTACTTGGGATTCAGAATTTTTAACAAATTTTTATAAATTGAAAAATAATTTTTTATAATCAAAATAAAATTCTGTGCTTTATTATATCTGCACGCTTTATTTATAAATAAATGCAAAATGACAAATTTTCCATCAAATAAACATACCAAAAAAAGCATTATTAAATCCAAAAAAATTTTTTAATATATTATCTATCTGGGATTCAAAATAAAGCGTCATTTCAAGTGGATTGTTAAAGATGTTGAAGTGCAAACTGCTCTCAGGATGCCTAGAAAATATAAAAATTAGTATTAAAATTTATCGAAATGTCTCTGAATAAAAATATATTCTTCTCTTTACCGAAAGCTATCATCGTCATCATCATCTTCATCACTCTGCCAAATTGGATTTCGAAAACTTTCTCGATGTGAATTATAATCGTCAAATCTGAAAAGTATGTTGACATGATTGTAATCTAAAATTGCAGATGTGCAACCTCTGATAAAAAATTTCTTTAGAATGCTTCATTGCTATGTGCTTAATGCTATAATTGTTTCATGTATAAATTTTCTACATTTCAGAGTTTTTAACAATTTCTATACAATTTTATAACCCTTTAAAAAATGTCTGAGATTTCTTATACAAATTATTTTTTAGAAATACTAAGAAAATCTATATCTTTTATACAATTCTTTATATATATATATAAATCTAAATTTAAAGTATTTTAAGATTTCTCATTTTATAATTTTCAAAGGAAGCTTATAAAATCTAAAAAGACATAAGATTTTTTTAAAGAAATCTTCATAATTTTGAAATGTACCATTGTTTTAAATATGAGATATAATAAGAATTTTTTCACTAGAAACATACTTATATTGATCTTGAAAGTCATATACTTTTATTTTTAACTAGTGACTCCGTAACGACTTGACGTGCTTCAGCCAAAATATATGTATTTAATTTATTTATATAAGATAACTTTTTAATAATCCTTTTCATTTATTTATTTAAACTCTTATATTTGTGACTGTCGACATTTGACTGCATATGTATATACAAGATTTATAGGACACCTTATATATCTTGAATTAATTTACTAGCTTTTGTATTTATTCCCAAGAATATATTACTTTTCTTATTTCTTTTCCAATTTTTCTTATTCTTTTTTCAATTTTTCAAAAAAATTTATAAAGATGATGCAATGTTCGAATAAAGCGAACCATGTCCACCTCAAGGCATCATTGCGTCAAATCAGAATGTTCAATATTACAATTCAATATTACAATTCATATTACAATTATTGTTTTATTATTGTTTTGTTATTTTTATAACCCATACTTATATCACTTTATTTATCAGTGATATAATAAATTCTCTAATCTTTCTTCTTTAAATACATCATCTTTAGCATTAAACTGTTTTTAGAGTATTGAATGATGATATTTATTTTTCAAATCTGTTTTTACATAAAAAAATCAAATGATGTATTTTTATCAAAATATAAAATAAAAGATCTATAAACTTAATATCATATATATAATGTATATTAATATTTTTTATGAAACACACTTACCCGCTTGTACTAGGCTCATTTCGTTTCACACCGAGAAAATTTCGGAAAAAATCGAAGAATGACATCTCTAAAGCAATTAGAATTAGAATAACTATCGAACTAATGCAACAATTAGCAAATTAACGCAATTCCATGTTTTCAGTTAG
The DNA here is from genome assembly GCF_000956235.1 of Wasmannia auropunctata. Classification (NCBI taxonomy): domain Eukaryota; kingdom Metazoa; phylum Arthropoda; class Insecta; order Hymenoptera; family Formicidae; genus Wasmannia; species Wasmannia auropunctata. The sequence continues at coordinate 80,258 of NW_012026812.1, forward strand.
CGTAATGAAAAACCATAGACGTACAAAGTACTTGGACGGAAGCATGGTATAAGAATAAGGGTACACAGTATAACCAGTAGGTCCACTCAGCGAAAAACTGAGTCTTCGCGCAGGTATCGCCGCGCAACTTTTGTTTTGGGTTGGATCCAATGAAATGCAAGACGATAGGAACAGATCGGAAGAGCACA
>NW_012026812.1:80495-81511 GCF_000956235.1 Wasmannia auropunctata
TAAACTGCATCACTGTGAAAAGAGAATTAAATTATATTCTTCCTGTTGTAAAGACATTATTAAATCGATTCTTTAGTTTAGGCAACACTTTATTAATTACGAAATCTGATATTTTTTGCCAAGCAGCATACAGTTTTAAAAAATAGTCTGGATAGTCTTGCTAAAAGTATCTCGTCGGTGGCTCATATTAAGAATGAAATTTGGAATATACATAGGACTATGTTACCGACAGATTTGGATACTTAGTTCCATTTTGCCGGATGTCAGTCTGCGTGGGCGCCAAAACGCTGTCTCCCAAAAATACATGGGAGTGAACAGGCCCTTCAATACAGATTCCATTATTTCCAATTTGAAAAGCAATAATATATATATATTGTTACGCCCGTGTCTAAGTCCGCGTCTAAGTCCGCGTCATCCCGTATGTACGAACGAGCCGACGAGAGGAGATTGTTTCCTGGACGACGGACTGTCGGCTGTCAAACGGACGCCATTAGAGAGAGAGAAAGCTGAGCTGTCAGTGCGAACGGACGTGCTCTGATCTACTCTGTGTTTCTTGTATTACGTGTGCTCTTGTGTTGTGTTCATTAAAGAGTTTATTCATTTTGTAAGCGAGTCCCCTTTATTTCCGCGAAAGCGTCGGAACGCGAACGCGAGTGCGCGAGTACGACTCCCGGGCGTAACAATACTCTTTCCATTTTACCAGCACGTTTTCTGTTATATATTTGCATAGAAATTAATGTACTTTCACCTAGAGCTAGCCACACATCATATGAAAATTTTTCTTTTAAAATATTGTATGCTTCACGTCTTTTATTATTTACATAATCATAAAGCTTTCTGATATCGCTTATACTTGGAGCTACTTCTACTTTTTGTCGCCTTAGATGTGCTCTTGTTTCCATTACTGTTTTATTAACTGAATTGCCATAATCTTCTTTACGAAGAGAAAAAAAATCTTGAACAAGATTCTTTTTAATAGGATCTTGATTTTTAATACATTGTGATAACCATAATTC
>NW_012026812.1:81561-84071 GCF_000956235.1 Wasmannia auropunctata
GTAAAATCTCGATGAGCGTGTGTCACGCGTCGGAACCGAGCAGTTCCAAGTAAATATAAAGTCGGTAAATATTGTAAGAACGTTGTGTGATTGTGTCGTGTGCGTGTTTAATTATTTGTTAATAAATTCGTTGTTAAATATACACGAATCATTCTCGTCATTTCGACGCCCTATCCTCGCGAGTGTTTCGAAAAGATTTCAGCATCGCAAAACGAGGAAATTCCTGAGCCACGAGCACACCAACGAGACATCCCGAACGAGCGATCCAGCCAACGAGCGACAGGGATCCAAGGGAAATTCAGTAACATCCTTGTTATTTGGAGGTGAAAATAACTGGCGACCTAAGTAGTAAGTGATTTTAATCATTATACGGCATTGTCCGGTCACAGAGAGAATAGGGGGAAGTGAGAATTGACATTCGCAGTAATCGCTAGCCCAATGGTCAAGGAAGAGCTGATGCGGGGTGATCGCACCCGACGGGGGAGGCTTTGGGTTTAAAAACGAAGTTCGATTACACGGTTAACACATTTAGAATGTCGAGAGTGAAGAATCTGTAGTTTAAAGTAAAGTCAGTTCGGAGAAGAGAAGGGATCGGCAATTTGAATGTGGCAACTTTGATTTTTCGCCTAAAAACGGGAAGTCGAGTTAAATTTCTCTCCGCGCTGGCGACCGTGACAGGACCATTGTGGCCAATAGTGTTTATCGCGCGTAGGCAGTAGTCTCACACGCAAAACCAATAAACAAAGGGTTCACAACGTCATTCGTCCAAGGAGAAGAGCAAAATTTGCACACATAATGTCGAAATAAATAGCTGACGGAAATTTCGAGTAAATTTAGATTCATTTCATTGCGTATTTCACAAAGGAAATAGCGCGTTGCATCAGAAAACCGTTTCACGTGACGTCATAAGGCGGCCATTTTGTGAACACGTTCGTACATGTTGCATGAGATATATATGTTGCATGATACTTATCACTAACTGCATGAATGCATGTTAATTAACAGAGTCTACAGTCTCAAAGCGAGACAATCCAATTAAACTCAGTGCGCGAAATTAAAGTAAATAAAGTAAAGTAATGCCAAAGTGCATAATTAAAATAAAGAATTGCCAAAGTGCAAAATTAAAAGAAAAATTGCCGACGGGCGAAAGTTAAAGTAAACTTTCATAGAAACGAGTGAAAGTAAAAGCGCGACACTAAAAAAATTTATGAAATACATTTAGACTCACAAAAACTCAGTAGAGTTATTAATTATTTTGCCAATTGAGCAAATATTTTCCGAAATCTTAAATTTCGAAGCGCGAAACGCGAAAAGTTTGAAGAAACGCGAGTGCACTTAAAAATAAATGTGATTGGCTAGTTACCGTGAAACGCATTGCGATTCCGAGTGACTACTCATCACGGTTGCTTGATAATTAACCGCGACAATTGATTTTCAGAAATAATTAATTCCGAGTGAAAGTTAAGTGCGGGAGTGACTAAGTCGTGTGAAAATTGCTTGAAAAAAAGTAAAACAGCTTAAGCCTAAGGGAACCCCTGCGCAAATTTTTTTTGAGCATAAGAACTTAGAAAATTCACAGAGAAGTAAATTTTCCGAAACCCGTTAATTAGTAAAGAAGTAGTTAGGAGTTGATTGGATGAGACTCTTACGCTTTGTAGTATACGCTTTACTAATATCTGTGCATGGTGACATAATTATTTGGCTCATTTTAATAATAACGATAATTCTCGTCAGAATTCTTTTTGGATTGTACGAGGCATTGATAATTGGAAGATTGTAATCTTTTTACAAGTTCTATTTTGAGTCAAACGATCGGAAAAGTAACGCTAGTATTTTTTACGAAAAGCGCGAAAGATTGAGTTATACTTGCATGAGAAGCGTCACACTGCATGTACGCATAGAATATTCTTTTATTATATGTTGCGACCGCACGCGTAGGTGCGAGGCAATCTTGTCGGGAGTTCGCACGTCCGGGTAGAGCGGAGTTTCGCGTCCCGATCGGAGATACAAAGAATTCAGACGTTACCGTAACCGTCTCCGCGGATGTAAGCGGGATTTGGGCGCCAGGCCCGCGTGAGCGAACCAAATTTATATAATATATGAGTTATCTCCGATTCTCGACGCACAACTCTATAGATCGAGGCAACTTAGATTTGCGCGAAAGTCCGGACGGGCGAACAACGACGGCGCGGAAGGCCGGCTAACCAGCTCCGACAAAGGCAGAGGGGCGGTTCGTTAAGGCGAGGCTTAGGAGAGCGACAGGAAAAGAAAATAATTGCTCCGGTATTTAATAGTAGTGAAGGTAACATGTATTTTCGGTGCTCTCGCAGGCGAGAGAATACAGTGGCGAGTACCTCGCGTGGTACTCGCGGGACGCGCGGGACGAAGCGCGTATTACGGCGCCGATCCTTGGCGGACTAACGCCACGCCAGGATGCCTGTGCGAGTTATGGGCGATCGCGGGTGAGATAAATGACACGGGGTGTGTGTCGGATAACAGATCGGGAGGAC
>NW_012026812.1:84121-84619 GCF_000956235.1 Wasmannia auropunctata
ATAAAAAATTTATTAAAAATATATAATCAAATAAATCATTTAAATTATTAAAAATAAATCAAATACTTGTATCGGTTAAAGCCTTAGAATCACATGTTCGCGTTTCGACAGCGCTGCAAACGTAACCAACAAAGTCAGTCGACTGCTTGCTATCGTCGAGTGAACGCTTCGTGTGTCAGTAAATCGTCGTGGGTTATTAAATAGTGCGCGTGTTTCTTTCCTCGACTGAGTTTTCAATCGACGAATAATTAATCGACACGGATTGATAATTATTAACTACTTAATACATTCGGTATTAAAGTCAGTCGACTGCTTGCTATCGTCGAGTAAACGGGTCACGTGTTAATAAATCGTCGTGTGTTTCTTTCTTCGTGTGATTTTTCAGTGGACGGATAATTAATCGTCAGTGATTGTAAAGTACGTAATAGTACGGATATTAAGTAAATACATTAGAAGATTTCTCGTAATTTCTTCAAGTACATAATTTGTAATGTGAAA
>NW_012026812.1:84669-85363 GCF_000956235.1 Wasmannia auropunctata
CGAACCTTCCTCTGACATTTTGCTGACTCACGCAAACACGGTGGCCTAAATATTTTCGATAATACTTCCGGCGTACAACCAGCGAGAAACAAGGGTACTCGGTACGAAATTCAAACACGTCGGCTTGCTGCGTGCTTTCCTCTCCCGGTCGCTTCACGGTCACGGTACAGCACGATGCGGCACGTGAAACAAACAAGTATTCGCGAAAACAGAATTTGAAACGACCGATACTCGCAATGACAACGCGTGAAACGTCCAACGCGAAAATACAGAAAAACTCAGGAATGTGTTAAGTAAACACGCGCGCGACGCACGGATGTAGCGGGCGCGTGACGACACTCGAAACCGAATAATTTCTCGCGACACTAATTTATCGGGTCGCCAAATATCCTGCGAAGGCTTTGCACACTCTCGTAATTCCACTTAAATTCTCCCGAAATAACGCGCGCACGAAATTCTCAGGACCCTTTTCTTCTAAACTAACGTAATTCGCGAAGATTTCACGCACACGAAATGTCACTCGCGGCTGAAAATAAGGAAAGTTAGCACACACAAATAGATCGAAAAGTACAAAAAGAAAAGAAAAGAAAAGCAAATCTCAGTAGACAATACAATAGAGATATCTTATCCCCAACACGAAATTTCTTTATTCACTTCTTCGAATTTCTCTCAAAATCTCTAAATCTCTCAAAAT
>NW_012026812.1:85413-85854 GCF_000956235.1 Wasmannia auropunctata
CCAACAAACGTTGAAACGTCGCTGGCGCGCCAGTCAATCCGTATGGCATTCGCGTAAAATGGTATAAACCCTTTCCCGGTACACTAAACGCAGTAATCTCGCGACTCCCCTCGGCCAAGGGCACCTGAAAGTATGCCTGGCTCAAGTCGATCGTAGAAATGTATCTCGCGGAACGCAATTTATCTAATATGCCGGTCATGTTAGGCAGCGGGTACGCGTCCTTCTTCGACACGCTGTTAACTTTACGAAAGTCGAGACAAAAACGATACTTCCCGTTCGGCTTTTTAATCATCACGATCGGATTTGACCACTCGCTAAACGACGGTTCGATTATTCCGGCTGTCAACATCTTGTCGACCTCTTCGCGAATCGCCTCTTGAACCTTCGGCGACACTAAGTAGCATCTCTGCTTGATTGGCGCGTTTTGACCGACATCTATTC
>NW_012026812.1:85874-91371 GCF_000956235.1 Wasmannia auropunctata
TCCGGGCGAGGGCGAACGCAAAGGCGACAATCGTAATGATGCGAAATCTAACGCGATCGAGCGGGCGGTGCACTCTCTACTTCGCGGAACAGGTAATGCTCGCAACTCTATCGTACACGGCACTCGCGGCCGCTACGTTGAAGAAATCTTTACTCTTGCACGGCCCTCTCGTTTCGCGACACTTGGCGACTTTACAAATTAGCGACGTTCGTCTCACCGAATGCTCTCCTGCTCCTCACTCCTCTCGCTTCTCGATACTCTAAGTCGGCCCTCTCGGTTCAAGGCTCGGCGGTGGACCCTGCGTCCCTTACACAGTCCGTCAGGTCGCCAAGACGGTCACGGCACGAGTGTCCGTCCCTCGTAGCGCCGGGAGCACGTTGGTAGCGGGGCCATCTGCCGGTTTCCGCTATCTCTTCCCGTCACGTGAGTCCCTCTTTCGCGACCCCCTGCGCCGCAGGAGGGTAGCGTCAGTCGCGGGCCCCGTGATAACGGGCGCGAAGTTTTAAAGTTGACTTGCTGGGAGGGTTTCAGGCCCTCGATACATGGAGCGAGCCCTCGTGTCAGCTCCCCTGCGCCCTTGCACTATCGGGGCCTCCTGGCAGGGCCGTCGGCTCGCTCCGAAAACTCTGTAAAAGATAACAGTAGTAAGAGGGCTCCGTGACGGAAGAAAGAAAGAAGAGTAATTACGTGACCTGTGCTCCCGTCTGGTTCCGCGTATGCCTCGTTATTCCCTCGTCCTTGGAGTCCGGGTTGCAGGGAGCCGGTGAGACGACACTTTACGACAAGCTTTTCAGTCGAACAGTCGCCATCCCTCGCTTATGTCGGTCGTGGCAAGGCCTATTGCTTAATTCTAATACAAAGTTTTAAGTCGCGAAACGCGGCAAAATCGTAGATGCGCTCGCCCTCGAAAATCGGAGGACGCAGGATCCACTTAGCCAGTACGGTCGGGCTGATGAGCCCTTGTGACGGACGATGTCGCAAAACGTCCCGTCACAACTCCCCCTTCCCCGGGGAGGACCGAGGAGGTCTTGGCTGTCGACGAACGTCGCCAGCCCTTCGTCGCTCAATTACCATTGTCGCCAAAACAAACGAGAAAAAAAAATATAATCCTGTAAGTAATTTCGTGATACGTGGCCGGTGCAGCTTGCGACGCGAGTGAGCAGTTGTCTAGTGAGCTACCTCTCGAAAAACTCGGGGCTGCAGTCCCCGAGGATAGCCGTTCGGGCTACTCCCAAAACGAAACGGCTGTGACTCCAAAAACGGTACGGTACTCCCGCGATCAGTCCGGTTGCGCCGCTCAGTGGCCTGGAGGGAACGGTTCCCCTAGCGGGCCCCCAACCTCCGAGCATCCCCCTGCCAAGGCCCAACCTGTGCGCGCGCCTCCAGACTGGGCGTCTTTCGTCGTGGCTGGCAGTGACCGGGAGCGAATGGCCCTCAGTCTGAGCTCACCCGACTCCCACGGCCCGCCCTGCGAGCGTCCGACTCCGACGCAACTCGCAACTTCCTCGACTCTACTTTAACGCACAAGAAAAAAAATTTTTGGGTACTCTACCGAACAGCTCGCTCGCGTTTCCCCCCCCTTCCTACCGGAGGTGCACGGCCGCACCCTGCCACTCCTCTCCCTTACCCCCTGTCGCCCTGTTTTCCATCGCCCTCTCCGCCGAGTCCCCTCCCCTCCCCCTTCTTACTCTACTTACGCTAATTTCGGAGTACTTTGAACGGGACAACACAAGGACAACGGTACAGTGACGTGGTAGGACTCTTAACGCCTAACTAAACGTGACATGGGGAATGGACACCGCTGATAAAAGGGGAAATAACCAACTTGAAATCTCGGTACGACTTTTATTTCCCTGTTGGGCTTTAAAGCAAAGAAAAAAAAATAGAAAAATAGAAAAAAAAAAACCAAAAAATAAGAAAAATAAACAAACAGGGGCTAGTTCCTCTCGGAACGGGTCAGGTATCGTGACTTCCACGCTCGGCTATGAGCGCTTGAAGGGGTTCGGGTTCCTTCGTCGCTCTTCCTCCTCCCACTTATCCCGGCAGTTTGGGCAGGTCCGCCAGGTCCTTCCCTCCCTTCCGCAGGCCATGCAAAAGGTGTGGCCGCTCTTCTCCCTCCCTGCCTCCTCCCAGTCGTCTCGGCACCGGGGGCAGTTTCGGAGTGTTACTCCGGACTCTCCGCACCCGTAGCAGAACGGGTCGTGTGCCGGGCGCCGGGACTTGGGACAACGCGAGTAGCGATGTCCCGTTTTGCCGCAGTTCCAACACACGAGCGACTGTAGGAACGGGTGGACATCCTCGTGGAGGGAGCGAGTCGGTGGCGGCGTCGGTGATCTTCTTCCGCTTGAGGGCCTCTCCGGTTCCTCGGTCTCCCGCCCTGGTGCCTGCTCTGGTGGTGGTAGGGGCGTTGTTCCCCGCACGCGCGGAGGGCTGGTCGGGGCTGGCCCCGGCTCCCCGGTCGTGTCGCGACGTCGTGTGGGGACCGCTTCCCAGTTTCCCGGAACGAGCTCCACCGGTTGAATGGAGCGCCCGCGACCTCGAGCGCCCCAGGGTACCGGGGATGACAGCCGCGATCGCTCGATTGGGCGAGCCAGGTTTGCCCGCCACCAGTCGAGGAGGTCCTCACCCGTTGGGGGTCGGTTCGCCGTTAGTACGGTCTGGGTGGCGGCGTCCCGAGTCGTCGGCCACTCCGTGACTATGGCCCCCCGGGTGGTGTTTTGTTGCCCTCTGGTCTCCTCCACCAGGTCCTCGAGTTCCGTCCAGAACCCCGGGTAAGCCTCGTCAATCTGGCGGAACATTTTATTGTACTTTCGCTGGAATTGGCGTCGTCTCTCCATCCTTCCAGCAGCTCCCTTCTCTCGTGGCTTCGGATCCTCAACGCTCTGCTTTCGCGACACTCCGGGCTGTGGGAGGGGGGAAACGTCAAGTTCGGTTCAAGAGGGGACCTGATACGGTTTTAAGTCTTTAACGTGGGTCCTACCTACAGCGGTGTCGTCTAGATTGGCTAAGTCATATACTACGGGGGAAACTACACGTGCAATACGGAAGGGTCCCTGGAATTTCGGCGCTAGCTTCGCGGCAATGTGCTGAGCCGCTGACGAAAGAGTGTGCTGCCTTCGCAAGACTAAGTCTCCTACTCCGAATGTTCGATCGCGACGTTTGGCGTTATAGTAACGGGATTGTTTTTGATAGGCTTGCTCGAGGTTTTCCGACACCCACGCATGCAGCGACTGTAGGGCTTTCATGCGCTCTGACCATTCAGTGGTACCGCGAGATTCCACCTCCGAGACATTCCGGCAACGACGACGCAGCGAATGGATAGGCTCTAGCTCACGACCCAGATTCAGAAAGGCGGGTGACGTTCCTATTGAGGAATGGTGCGCGGTATTGTACGCAAAGCGAAAGTCAGGCAAGTGCGCATCCCACTCACGGTGATCGCGGTCCAAGAAGGCGATGATCATCGTCTTCAGGATGCGATTCACGCGTTCTACGGGATTGGCTTGCGGATGATACGGCGGAACCGTAGTATGAACGATACCGCGTTCGTGCGCGAAAGCTCGTAACGTGCGATTAACAAACTCGGTACCGTTGTCGGTTAACAGAAATCTGGGCGTGCCCCACCGCGCAAGGATCAAATCTTCGAGAGCTTCTACTATCTTCTTCCCGTTCGCGGCCCGTAGCGCACAACACTCGACCCATTTAGTAAATAAATCTTGGGCCACCAGAATATACGCGAATCCGGCCTTGCTCCTCGGGAGCGGCCCCATTATATCCGCGGCGACCACGGTCCACGGCGTTTCCACGGTACGACGGCCCATCAATCCCGCCGGACGAGCTTGTTCTACTTTGGTACGCTGGCATGTGTCGCACTCGTTAACGTAGGTCGCGACGTCCCGAAACATATTTTGCCAGTAATACGCGGTACTCAATCGATGGTGGGTCTTTTCAATGCCGAGATGTCCGGACTGCGGATCGTTATGAGCTTCGCGTATTGTCTCCCTCTGTAACTCTCGCGGCACGACCAGCTTCCACTCGTCTAAGTCGTCCACCACGGCCGAAGTGGTGGCTCGCGGTCGGCAATAATACAGTCGTCCCTCTACGATTCTCCAACCGGTGAAGGATCTAGGCCTTTCTGAGACCTCGCGAAACAGTCGGCGATACCAGGGGTCGGTGGTATTCTCGAAAACTTTCACCTCGTCAGCAAGCATTAAGGGGATTTCGGGGGTCCTCTCAGTCGCGGTACACGGAACCTCGGTGTCACCCTCAAACATACGCGATAAGGCGTCAGGGACGTGATGCAACGCACCCTTTCTATGCACGATCTCGTAATCATACTCTAGTAATTCTAACGCCCATCTAGCGAGTCGTCCGGTCGGGTTTTTAAGGTGGTGTAGCCAACGTAGGCTACTATGATCGGTCACCACGGTAAATCTATAACCTTCCAAGTACGGACGGAACTTCTGAATAGACCATACGACCGCGAGACATTCTTGCTCGGTCACCGAGTACTTCTTCTCCGCGTCGGATAAGGCGCGACTGGCGAACGCGATGACCCTTTCGCCGTCCTCGGTTTCCTGTAGTAAAACCGCGCCCAACCCTACGGAACTCGCGTCGGTCTGCAGAACGAACGGAACATTAAAATCGGGACACGACAGGGTCGGAGCTGAAGCCAAGTGAGCGCGAATTCGTTCAAACGCGGTACTCTGTTCGACTCCCCAATGCCATCGTTGGCTTTTCTTCAAGAGACGCGTGAGTGGCTCGCTTATGGTAGCGAACTGCGGGATAAACCGGCGGTACCACGACGACATTCCCAAGAAGCGACGTAATTGCTTTAGATTACGCGGTGCTGGGTACTCTAGAATGGGTCGTGCCTTCTCGGGGTCGACTGTCAGACCGCCCCTCTGCACGACAAATCCCAGGTACCGCACTTGAGATCGGCAAAACTCACATTTGTCCGGATTTATCGTTAGACCCGCATCTATAATTCTTTTCAATACCCGTTCGAGCCACTCTAAATGTTCGTCAAACGTAGGCGTAACGATCACGATATCGTCTAAGTATGCAAACGCGTATGGCTCCATCTCCGGCCCGATGAGGCGGTCCAACAAACGTTGAAACGTCGCTGGCGCGCCCGTCAACCCGTATGGCATTCGCGTAAAATGGTATAAACCCTTTCCCGGTACACTAAACGCAGTAATCTCGCGACTCCCCTCGGCCAAGGGCACCTGAAAGTATGCCTGGCTCAAGTCGATCGTAGAAATGTATCTCGCGGAACGCAATTTATCTAATATGCCGGTCATGTTAGGCAGCGGGTACGCGTCCTTCTTCGACACGCTGTTAACTTTACGAAAGTCGAGACAAAAACGATACTTCCCGTTCGGCTTTTTAATCATCACGATCGGATTTGACCACTCGCTAAACGACGGTTCGATTATCCCGGCTGTCAACATCTTGTCGACCTCTTCGCGAATCGCCTCTTGAACCTTCGGCGACACTA
>NW_012026812.1:91421-97249 GCF_000956235.1 Wasmannia auropunctata
ACAATGGCATCATGAAATCTATCATTTAACATTGAAAACAACCACTTCAATCTTCTAGGGGGAGGGGAGCAGGGGAAAAGGATCGAAAATCTTAAATAGCATGTGGGGTCGAGTGAGGACTTGTTCGAAAGAGCTTTTTGAGACGAGAAGAACTCGAGATGCGTCGTCCTCAACTTGGATCCTCGCTAGCGCTAATTAACACCAATGTTCAAATGCGCATAACTCTACGAAAAAAAATCGTAGATTTCAATGACGTACCTCGCGTTCTTCTCGTCTCGAAAAGCCCTTTCGAACAAGCCCTCACTCGAACCCACATGCTATTTAAGATTTTCAATCCTCTCCCTCCGCTTCCCCCCGTCTCTGGAGGATTGGATGTTTTCAATGTTAAATGATAGATTTCGTGATGCCATTTGTAACCCTATAAATTTCAATCCATTATCTCTAACCATTCAAAAATTATTTAGATGGCCCCGAATCTTTGGCAGTCTCTGTATATATCTAATGTATGTACATAATTTAAATTATATTATCAGAACTCTCAATATTCTACTATTTTTAAAAGTTTAAATAGAAGTTATTCAAGTATACCTTTGATAATTATTGTCTTATTTGTACAGCCCTTGGCGCTTCTATCCTGGGGATGCAGATTGACCATGTCTGATGTGAATCCCACGGTGGTGAATCATTTCATACACGAAAGGGCTCTCCGCGGTCCAGAGAAAAATGCTGACGACGGTCAATTCGAAGACGGTCTGCTGAGCCGATCGAGTATTGTGTCGGACAAAGTTGATTCCGCGCTTTGTCCTAATACGTAAACGAATGTACATAATAATATAAGTAGCGTAATATCTCTTTCATTTAAAAAACTCGCAATTTGCGTTTATATTTTGTACATATTATTTATTAAATGCATCTAGCTGTATTATCGTTAATTTTTTTTATGTGTAATATTTATAGTCAATGTGAAATTTATTTATTTGTGATTTCAAAGTTACAGTGCTTGTTTCCTACATAGCTTATATAAATTGGATCTTAAGATATTTTAATAAATCGTACATGAGTACAAATAAGGTCTTATTTTTTTTTTTACTACTGTGTCACTTTCGTCGTGATGCATCTTGCAAAGGATTGGGAGGGGGAGATACTGAGAGGACTCGGAAAAACTAAGCCTTTCTCTCCTTTCTTTTATTCCCCATATATTCTTCACCCTTCGAAGAAGATCATTAAATACATTGAACATCGTGTCGGTTTTTTTTTAATTCTTGCGGACCGCTTATCTACAGATGTATAGTAACTTCACTGCAGTGCTGGTTATAATCTTTATTTTTGCGGATTACTTATCTCCGATGATATATAAAATTAGGGGTCCAGACGAGTGACACGCTACTTATACAAAAGATTCAGTGTTAGATACAGTCTTTAGATACAGTTCTTTTAGATACAGTTCTTTGTTAAGTATATGTGCTCATGTGTTCTGTATATTATAAAAAAAGTTTGTGGATGTAATTTCATCCATTGAAGCATTATTTCTTTTTTTTTGTAGTATTCATTTACAATAACATCTATCACGATTTTAAATTATTAAAAAATATTTTGCATATAGCGAAAGACTGCGTAAAATATCACCAATATGTATCACTATACTATATATGTAGCAAAATACGCTTATATCACTTCACTTTTAATCACATCGATTAATGGCTAAAAATGTCATAATCATATTATGCGCATGTTTATTCCCTATTTAAAAACAATATAGTTAACATATTGCTAGTGAGTTTTGCTTTGTCACATTACATGATTGATTAAAATTGTTGTATTAACATAAATTTTATTTGTAAAAATAAAGTGGCAATAGTGTATTATATATTATATGTTATATATTATAAACGCGAATGTATGTTAAATCAAGCTATTATGATTATTACAAATATTGCTAACTTTTTCACTTTTTATGATTTTATCCTAGGGAAAAAAAACGTTATCGCTAGGTAAAATCAAGTTTACGTTAAAAGTTTCATGATCAATCCCCAGGGATGCGATTATATTCTTATACTTATGACCCTTGGTACCCATTATTTGACTCCGCGCGCTCGCGTCGATACGCGTTTGTAGCTAATAGAATACTCTGATATTTCCGTAGATCATCGTGTGTAGGCAGCTTCATTGGGATAAAACATGAAAATTAATTCGTAAAGTCCTGGTGTTCCAGCATAACTTTTCTATGATTATTGTTGAGATTTTTTTACAACAGTGAAGAGCACGCACTTTTAAATAAATATTCGGTCAAATGTTTGCATCAAAGAGATATAATTCGTCATAAGAAATTGTTCTTCATATAATCAATGTTAAAATAATTCAATATAAGAAAATTCTGTTTGCGTGTATCTTATTAATTATGACTGCTCAGTAGGACTGCTCGCGCACAAGTGAGCTCCTTTGTTCTTTCCTGATTCTTGCCGAGTCATAACACAAAACAGGTAAATATATATATAGTCTCGCATTCTTTCGAACCGCGCTTTACGCCAATTAACGCTCGATACCGCCGCACTGATTTTAAATTGAGATTACTTACTATTTTCAACATCCCCTTTTAATCTCAATTCTTTTGGTAAACAAAATATCTAATTAAATCAAAATGACTAAAAAAATGATTAATAAACGAAAAATATTAGTAATACTATGACATAATTCTATTTCATTAGCATGTCTAAATTTCTTAAATTTAATCGCACCTAATTTTGTAAATATATCCGCAGCCTGATCGTTAATATTACAATAAACGACGTTTATGTTGTTTTCCTTAATCTTCTCGCTTATAAACTGAAAACGTACGTCTATATGCTTTGACCTTCGATTGAATACTCCTGTTTTAATGAGCTTGATAGTACTTTGGTTATCTACATACATTTCAGCAGCTACGCTTTTACTAATTAGTTCTTCTAGTACGTTCTTCAAGTACAATAACTCTGCAACAATCGGCTGCTGAGATGAATTCTGCTTCTGTACTTGACAGTGCAACAATAGGCTATTTACATGATGCTCAGCTTATAGGGCCCCCGCAAAACTCTATAACATATCTTGATGTACCTTTCCTAGTCTCTAAATTTCCCGTATAGTCTGCATCGCAATAATCCTTAAGTGTTTCAACATTTTCTTTATTATTATACACTATTCCTAAATGTTTTGTTCGCTGCAGATATCTTAATGCTCTCTTAACGTTAGATATATCTATATTAGTGGGATCTTGTGTTTTTCTGCTGCTGTACGTTACTGTGTAGCTCAGGTCTGGTCTGGTTTTGACAGTAAGATATAAAAGGCTTCCTACTGCTCCTCTAAATGGAAAAGCCTTAATTGTACTGCCTCCTTTATCATTGGTTTCAGTATTTACCAGGATGGGGGGGTATATCGCATTGCTTATGCCGTAAGACTCCAAGACCTTCTCCGAGTAATTTTGTTGATTGATCTTAATGCCAACCTTCTGTTTCTCAATCTCTAAGCCTAAAAAAGATCTGGGATTTTCATTAAAGGTTATTTTAACATCTTTTAATTTAAGGAGTAGATTTTGCAGCTCATGTATATTTTTACCAAACAGTAGACCGTCATCTACGTAAATTGCCAGAAGTGCCGGATTATCTTCCCTTTTGAGTATGCACTTTTCAGTAAGCAATTGCCTTAGTCCATGTTTTTTTAGTGTCTCCGTGAATTTCTTGTTCCAACTATGTGACACTTGCTTGAGACCGTACAGCGCTTTTTCGAGCTTGCAAATTTTGTTTTTCTGTTCCTCATATCCTTCTGGTAGGTACATAAATATTTCTTCTTTTAATGCTTTATAGAGAAAAACGGTCTTTACATCAAATTTTATGAAATTCCAATTGCAGAGAGCCTCCAAAGCGAATAACATTCTCAATATAGCATTATTGACTACAGGACTATATAATTCTGCATAATCTATGTTGTTTCCCTGATTGTATCCTCTTGTTACGAGTCTGGCCTTATATTTGCCTTTTTCTTTAATTTGGAAGACCCATCTGCTCGTTAGACATTTCTTTCCTTTTGCTTCATCAGCATCTACTAATTCTCAAGTTTTATTTTTCTTTAGCGAGTTCTTTTCTTCCTGTATGACTATCATCCATCTCTCCTTATCCTCGCTGTTCATGACTTCTTCGTATGTTAAGAATGTTTGAGTAGTATATCTGTCTGGAATTTTCGTTTGCTTTTAGTTCTCCTTGGTGTGTTGTCTTCTGGTTTCGGTGAACTGTTATTATTTTTCTGTGTTATTATTACACTCTCTTTGTTCGCTTCTTCTTCAGAGTTTTCTTGTGACTTCCTCCGTCCTTT
Source organism: Wasmannia auropunctata (assembly GCF_000956235.1). Lineage (NCBI taxonomy): Eukaryota > Metazoa > Arthropoda > Insecta > Hymenoptera > Formicidae > Wasmannia > Wasmannia auropunctata. Next base: position 95,763 of record NW_012026812.1, read on the forward strand.
TCATCACTTGCAATTTCCCCTTTCTCTTCATCCAGATCTTCCTCGTGTAGTACAGTTTTGTTCATGTCCTCTTTTCTTTTAATACATTTACTCTCCTCCTCATTAAAATGTACTTCTCATGATACAATTATCCTCTTTTTTACTGGATCCTATAATCGGTATCCCGTTTACGTATAGCCTACTAATTTCACCACGGCTTTGCTTCTATTGTCTAATTTCTTTAGTTGTCCCAATTTTTTTGCATATGCTGTACTGCCGAAGATCCTCAAATGTTTAAATTTGATTTCTCTCCGATCCACATCTCATATGCTGTTTGTGTATTTGCTTTTGTCGGGCTTCTATTATGTAAATAAGCGGCAACTCTTACAGCTTCTCCCCAAAGTATTTTATTTTCTTCTGCTCCTAAAATCATCGCTCTGACTTTTTCAACTAACGTTTGGTTTAATTGTTCGGATTTGCCGTTCAGATGAGGAGTATAAGGGGGAGTATAATTTAAAAAAATACCTTTATTTTTACAGCAGTTTTTCAATTCTTTACTTGAGTATTCTTTACCGTTGTCACAGCGTATCTCCACAATTCAGGTATTCAATTTTACTTCCGCTTATATTAAAAATTCTTTTAACTTTTCAAATACTTCTGCTTTCTTTTTCATGAAGTAGACTGTAACATAATTGGTGTAATCATCCAAGAAAGTAACGAAGTACCTATTTTTATCCCATGTCTTCGGAGTAATTGGTCCACAAACATCCGTGTGAACTATTTCCAGCGGTCGTGTTGCTCTTCTTTTTTGGTCTCCAAATATTCTATTCATAGTTCACTTGTATGCATGTCTCGCAATTCGACAACTGTTCCTGAATTTCACTTTTTGTTAGTTTAATCCCTTCAGATAAGTTAAATAATTTTATCATATTATCAGTGCCTAAGTGACCTAATTTTTCGTGCCATAATTTTACTGAAGGTTTTTTAATTGTCGTCATTACTTTTTCTATGTCTTTATCGTTTTGTATAACGTATAATCCCGCATTATTCCTTCTTCCTTTGAAAATGATATTCTTATCTTTACTTATTGTTACCACACCCTCGTCAAATTCTATTTTTTCTCTCTTTTACGTTATTGCGTTAACGGACAAAAGTTTCTTCTCAAATCTGGTATATATAATACATTGTTTAACTCACAGTTCTCGAGGTCATTCGTTCCAATCTTCTTCGCTATCATGTTTCCTTCTTTGTTTGCTACACCGACTTTTGTTGTTATTCTTCGACCTTTCTTCAATTCTTCGCTAGATCATTCGTCATGTGAGACGTTGATCCAGAATCGACGATCCAATTGTCAATTTCTGCTGCGATGGTTAGAAAGACTACCTTATTAGGTTATTATTATTAACGAAGTATCAAATGAAGGGCTAGTGAGCCTTGCACGAAGTTAGTGCTAAAATTACAATTATTTAACAATAATAATTATCACCCAGATCGGAAGAGCACACGTC
>NW_012026812.1:97299-98562 GCF_000956235.1 Wasmannia auropunctata
TCGTCTCGCGATTGTATCTCGGAACTTTTCGGTTCGCGTTACTCGGGCTAGCAATTCCAACCGCGGCGGTCGCGGTACCCCTCGCGGGCTTACGCGACGAACGATACGCGAGGTCGGGAAGCAGGGACTTCTCCGGCGCGACGGTATGTCGAGGTCGGTTCGCGGTTTCGTCGATCACTTCTAATCGGGTGGCCAGCTGCTCTAACTCGGTAAAAGTCGAAAACTCATGTCGGCGAATAATACGCTGCGACTGCGCTCGTAGATTGCGGTGCGTGTGATCTAATTGATCGCTCAGACTCCACGGCGGGCTTAACCGATTGAACATGGCCTGCATGCACGTGATATAATCGGCGGCAGACTCATGTTCTCCCTGCTCGCGACGCAGAACCTCGTTGCGGAGCGCGCTCTGAAAGTCGGGATCACCAAATCTACTACGCCACGCGGTCTCGAAATCTTCCCACGCGCGTAGTTCCGCCCTTCGATTTTGGAACCAGTAGGACGCGATACCCGTTAAGAAAAAAGGCAGACACCGAAATAGTTCCTCGTCCGATACCGGGTATAACTCGCGACCTTCTTTAACCTTTGTCAAAAACGCTTCCGCGTCACTCCCGCGCGCACCGGAAAACGAAACGTTCCCCTTGCGCAGCGCGTTGCACATGTCATTTGCCGCGTGACGCGAAGACGTACGGTTGTCGCGCAAGAAGATTGGCGGCGATCCCGTTTGCGGGTCAGCGAGGAGGTCCTTGCTACCGGTCTGATTCTCGGCAGTGAAACGGCTGGGACTGTCCGGCGCTACGGCCGCGGAGGTCGAGGGGCGTAGGAAGTTAGACGCGCCCTCCCCAGTATTCGCGGCACGAGTGGTCGCCGGCCCTAAACGCACGTTTAATTCGTGACGTAAAAGATGATCCTGCAGCGCGATTATATCACCTTCGGCGTCTATTCCCCTCCGCGCTAATTCATCGCGCAATGACTCTAATGGCAGCTTATAGATCCACCCGAAACGCGAACCTTCCTCTGACATTTTGCTGACTCACGCAAACACGGTGGCCTAAATATTTTCGATAATACTTCCGGCGTACAACCAGCGAGAAACAAGGGTACTCGGTACGAAATTCAAACACGTCGGCTTGCTGCGTGCTTTCCTCTCCCGGTCGCTTCACGGTCACGGTACAGCACGATGCGGCACGTGAAACAAACAAGTATTCGCGAAAACAGAATTTGAAACGACCGATACTCGCAATGACAACGCGTGAAACGTCCAAC
>NW_012026812.1:98612-99034 GCF_000956235.1 Wasmannia auropunctata
TTAAGTCGCGAAACGCGGCAAAATCGTAGATGCGCTCGCCCTCGAAAATCGGAGGACGCAGGATCCACTTAGCCAGTACGGTCGGGCTAATGAGCCCTTGTGACGGACGTTGTCGCAAAACGTCCCGTCACAATATGTATATATAGATATATCAATATACAATATATATTGTACCGCTGGTATTACCGTTGGTAATAAATATGTATACATAAACATACATACATATATATATATGATTTATTCATTTACTTGTTTCGTTAAGAAGTATGACATAACCATAGATTTTCCATTTTAAACGTCTCTAGGCGTAAAAGTATTGAATTCAGAAACTTGTATCCATTAAGACTTTTGTTCGGGATGTAGAGGACAACAACATATTTCAGTTTCAATCAATTTAACCGCTGTCTCTTATACACATCTCT
>NW_012026812.1:99084-99819 GCF_000956235.1 Wasmannia auropunctata
AAATTTTTACGCAATTTGAAAACTATCTTTTGGAAATACACTAAGCTAAAAATTAAATTGGCTTAGGCCTAAGGGAAACTCTGCTCAAATTTTCTTTAACTCTGTTGAACTTAGAAATATTTTGAGAAAAATTAAGGGTACTCTACAAAACGACCAAGCTAAATTTTAAATTGGCTTAGGCCTAGGGGAACCTCTGCTCAAAATTTTTAATCTCCAAAGAACTTAGAATTTTTCGGGGAAAAATAAATTCACTTTATGGTAATCAACTAAGCTAAATTTTAAATTGGCTTAGGCCTAGGGGAATCTCTGCTCAAATTTTTCAAAACGATAAAATACTTTGAAAATTTTCAACATCAAATATCAACTCACCGGAAATCAAACAAGCCAAAAGTAAAATCGGCTTAGGCCTAGGGGAATCTCTGGCAAATTTTTTTTTAACAAGAAAAACTTAGAAAATCCGCAAAGAAAGAAAATTATCAAGGAAATCAAGCAAACAAACCGGCATTTGAAGAAAGAAGAAAATGTTTGGAAAGGGACCTAGGGGAAACGTCGAATATTCACCATACAAAACGCGGAGTGGGAAGGTACGGAGTGTAAGAAGCGAAGCTGACTTATGCCAAAACAACGTATCCAGGGACTCGGCGATGGTAAGGGAGACTGTTAGCGAAACGCAATTCGGGTCGAATACTTCCACATCGAGTAGGGAGGAGCAATCGGAAGTCCAACGTATCGAAA
>NW_012026812.1:99869-106302 GCF_000956235.1 Wasmannia auropunctata
CGATTTTAGAACAAGAACAGGTAAAAATCGTTCAGGTTATTTTTTGCACTAAACCGTTAAATTTTATTATAATTTTTTTGTCAAGCGAAAAATGCAAGAATTTCTTGAAAAATGTGAATACGTGACTCCAATAAGAAATTATCTAATTCATAACAACAAACGTCAATTCTTATAAAACGATTGTTTTTCAAATGTTAAGGTGGTTTTATCGTGCAAGTCCCAGTCAAAAGTTAGTCACTCCATATGACTAATAATTCAATAAAAACATTTCGCATAGACTGTACATATGCGATTGTGTACCGTTTATGTGACAACGTCACACTATCGAGTTGGCGTTGAGCGATAAAACCACCTTAATAAATGTCATTTTTATATTTTTTTAAATACTGAATTAGGAAACTATGGTTTCTACTTTAGTGTAGTGTTCTGAGCCTTTTTTCTGACTCTATATTTCTGCATTAATGAGTTATTTCATACTTTCAAAAAGTCAGACTGTTTTTAATTTATCAAATTTGCATAATACATTGAAAATTAGATTTTATTCAAAAAATATACACGAGTATTCTTATAAATTTTTAATGTTAATCGTTATTCGTTTACAAAATCTATATAAAAAAATACTGTTAAAATACTATTATATATCTCTACAAAAAATATATTAGTAACAGTAAAAATAATACTAATACCTCAAAAGATTTTCATTTTTTAATGTTTTAATGTACATAAAGAGTCGCATTAAGGAGAAGTACTTATCGTAATATTGAGTAAATATGTCTCAATAGATAATACATTTTCTTTGTTGTAGAAAATAAAACTATATATTTAAATAATAATCATAGGTTTACATACTTTAGTGCAATTGTATAATGTTATTAATGCTTTTTATCTAAAACATATTTAATATCCAATATTAATTAATTGACTGTTACTTATTAAAACAGATTTATTTATGCTATCATTACATACAAAATATATATGTTTTATTAGAAATTATTAAAAGCACAAAATGTATATTTATCAATAATATTTAAAAAGTATATCTAATTAAATATATGTACATATATGTATATATAAATGTGTGTGAATATTGTATTTATGAATAAAAAAAAATATATATATATATTTCTATATTTTTATTAATAAACACAACATTATTTATATAGTGTCCCATTTTAAATAATGCATTAAGATTTCTCGAAAACTATGGTAGATATGGAAAAATGTTTCAAATAAAAGTTGTATAGTTCGGAAAAGGACATAATAATTTAAGGTACCATTGATTTGATCTTGGGTGGCGTCTTTAAGATCAGGTCAGGGTCACACCGATTTTTTTTTAATGGCATTATATTTTTTTTACATAATATGGTTTCTCTAATTATTTTACATACAAAAGTGTTAAGATAAAGTTATCGAAAAATAAATACGTTACAAGATAGTTTATACTTTATCATGCCACATTTTGACATAAAATATGAAATATCTCGTAAACTATTGATCTCTTGATAATGATAGCTTAATTTTTTTGACGCAGAATAATACGATGAATCGATTAATGTAAAGAAAACAGTTATTAAAAAAAAAAATATGTAGCTGCACATCGCAAATTACATTTTTTTTTTAAAAAAAGCTTTTTTAAAAAAAATATTTTCTGTGACCTTAACGACGCCATCCAAGGTCAAAACAATGGTACCTTCTTATGTTTTCCTTCGAATCATACAATTTTTGAAACATTTCTCTGTATCTACCAATAATTTTCAAGAAATCTTAATGCATTATTTAAAATGGAACATCCTGTATATACTTATATTATGTACACAAATATACAAATTAGATTTTATTTATCATAAAAAGTTATTTATAAAAATATGAAAAGTAACTTTTCATGGTAACCAAGATTATGATGCATTACAATGTGATCTTACAAATAACAATTTTATTATTATATCAATTGAGTTTTTCACATGAATGAGAGTAACATATTATTTGTAATACCGTTACTGTTACTTTTTTTACTAACTACACTAACGATTTAGTTGTTACAGTCATTTGTTATATTTTTTTTATTATAATAACGGTAATATCAAAGTTGTCTCTTTTAAAAAGTAATTGAAAAGTAAAAAGTTACCATAACGTATTATTTATTGCAAAAAATAATTTGTTATTCATCATTTTTCCCAACTCTGATGTTACTGTTGTGAAAAATTGTATCGTCATTATCAAATCATTATTATAAAGAAGTAACGGTAACAGCGTTACAAGTAATGCGTTATTTCCTATCCCTGATTATTCAATATTATAATTACCATTATAATGCATACGCGCACATAATATAACTTTACATGTATTGTACATGCACGTACACATATGTATATGTATATTCACAAAAAACTATTATCTTCATTAGTCATATAAGTAATTAAAAAAGTATGTTAGTTTATATATAATATATTCTAAATTGCTTAAAGAATCTTGATGAATTATTTTAAGATTTATTTTTAACAAGAACGAGGTCAATATTTTAAATTTTATATGATTTTTTAAAATAATATTAAAATAATTTTGAAACAGATACATCTCAAATGTGTATCTAACAGACGATTTTAGATAATATTTATAGTTCAGTCTTCCTTATTGTTATATTCGGTTTGATTAAAAAATATATATATTTCGTCTTTAATACACACTTTAGTGAAAAATAAATAATTCTCCATAATTTCGATAACTATGTAAGTATGTTTAATACATTTGTAGAATTATGAAATGGATGATTATTTTAAAATACTAATTTTGATAGCGGACTACTAATCTTCTATAATTTATAATAAATTCTATTGTATGTCTATGTTTATGATCTATTGATACAAAGAAATTATTATCTTTGGTTGCTTAAAAAGATAAATTTGGTTTTTATGTTATTGGCTTGTATGCTTACTACTTTTGTTACGATTACGCAGCAATGATGCATCCGAAAGAGAGTAAGTACCAGGTTCAAATACTGGTGGATATTCTAAACCAGGATAATCAGGTGGTGGAGATGTTGGTGGCGGTATGTATGGTAAGACTGGAGGTGCCAAGTTCCTGCCTGAATTTATAAAATCCTTGTGGCTGGATGAATATCCACCATTGTACTGAAAAAAATTTTAATTATTGTTAAATTTATTTTGCTAATATTTTTCGTTATTAATTATATCAATATAAACTTAAAGTATTAAAGAATTAACAAAATTTTTGGTGAAACTCTTATTTAGGAGAACCCGCTCCAATCACTTTAATCTTGATATATATTGTCATAATCCTGAACAAAAATTCTGAAATATTTTAGTCGTCGCTCGTTGTTTATTAAAAGGTTATTAACAAATAAAGTTCACAATATAAAAATGTGTTTAACTTTATAATTTGAATTTATAAACTTCTATAGAATATCTAGATCGCTAACATGCTATAGTTTGTTACCAGCTCTTGAAAAGCTAGACGCCATATTTTTCCGGTAATCACATACAGTGTATGGTGTAAACTGTAAAGAATATAAGGTGAAACATTGCGCATGGATTAAAACTGATTTCGGCCAATCAGTTGTTCCCCACATGGAGAAAATTACTAAATTTTGTATTTTGGGGAAAAGTTGATTGGTTCATTGTCTAAGTTCATTGCCTCCCCACTACTTTTGAACGATTGCGCATCCACCAGATTGTTTCACCTTCTATTCTTTACACCTATGATACAGTGCTTTATGAAATAGTGTTAGTGTGCATTTAATAATAATATTGGTTAAAATTTTGACGTTTTAGAACGTAACCCATTACTGGGTGAAGATAGCTGCTACCCCCTCTCCCGAGTTACTTGGCTTCAGTTCATTTTTCGGAGCTAGCGATCTAGGGTATATAGAAATCTGTTTGAATTTTATCTTTAGTACAAATATCACATTTATATATCTTCATATTTAAATCAATTTGGACGTGGACGTGGGAGAAACAGAATTATACAGTTATATTCACCCTGTAAGCAGAAGGCGATGTGAGATGGATTTCACTTTGCATGGAAAGTTGTAAATTTATGTGGAGTCTTACTTCGCGTTGTAAAGTGTATATGTAGACGCAATGAGTTCCGTTCTGTCTCCGTTTACGAAGGGGAGAGAGGAGCTTACTGCTAGATGTAATGATGCTCTATTTACTATTCTGTATCTTAGCTAAGCATACGAATTATCATAAATTACAATTGTATGGATTTCAATGATGCTCTATTTACTATTCTGTATCTTAGCTAAGCATACGAATTATCATAAATTACAGTTGTATGGATTTCTTTTTTTCTACACTTTCAATCGTAACTCTAAAGGCTTTGTATTATTTGTTCATGTAATCCGAGTCCCGGGACACAGGCATTTTGTACATATGAGCTACAGAACTTTTACACTAATGAAATGTTTACGTCAGGTGACAGCTGTACGATCCGAAAAAATGTAATTAAAAAATTTTTTTCCGTTTTTACTACAAATTCATGTGGACCGGGCTTACATTTTCTATTTCAATCTTGTGAAAGAGTTTTCAATTCCGTTGAGTCAATTCGGAAAAATCCATACAACTGCAATGTGTCGATAATTCCGGCCTTCCAGCATTGCCTTAAACAGTTTTGCCATTTCTTTTTCTACATATAACAATATTTTGTGTTGTTTCACTTCGTTTATGTTGCTCTCTCATTACTTTCATTAATTCATCAATGTGTTTACACATTAACCCTTAAGGACTCGCCACTTTTTTTGATGTAAGTGCTCGCGTCGACAATTAGACTTACATTTTAATTAATTTTTTATGCATGAACAAAATTTATTTTTATTTATTATTATAAACTGAGACTATTTTAGATGTAAAAATAATAATTTTCAAGCATTAAAAATAAAAAATATCTATATTTTTAAAAATATTATGTTATTAAATTCATAGTTTGCAACTTATGTAGTAAAAACGGATACTAAAAATGATCAAATAAATTTTAATCATTGTTAATTATGTACTTAATTATAGATACACAAAATATAAATATTACGCCAACAATGTGATTATTTAAAGCTAGCAATAGTTCTTAAATTAATTAATTTTATAAGGTTATATAGCGTGAATTAAAAATCGTGTACAAAGTAATGCATTTTACAATTTTCGAAAGAGTTGACTCTTTTAATTTGCGTTTTTGTTGAGCGTGTGTGATTTTTTCATCGTTATTCAATATTGCAACAAAAATGGTCCTTTTTGTTTCAGAAAAAAATACGTTAACTAAATTATTTAATAAAAACTTTATAAATTATGTAATAAAAATAATTCATATGACACAAATAAAATGTTTAATAATACTTTGAGTGCCCCTGAACTGAAAAATTACTTAATTTTTTAAATGAAATCACAAAGTTATATACGTGCTCATGTAGGGGTGGTAATAATGACCTCAAGAAGTAAAAGAACTGCTATTTAAATTTCTTGAGCATTATCAACGCTATTTCGCTGGCTAGATCAAGAGTAAGCCATAGAAAGAAAATACCGAAAGCATTAATGCCGCAAAACAACAAAAACGAAACAGAGATACATTTATTTTTTATATACAATAAGGATTATAATTCACTGTGTGTATAATTACACTATACTCTTGCTGGAACACGCACTGGGTTAGTTTGACCCCTACGCAAGTGCTTACGAATTAATTATGGAAGTAAATTTGATTGTACATACTTTTGATTTGCTAGAGGATGTTGTTGCATTCGGACTCCAGTTCGACTCATTGACCGAACTAGCTGAACCGAAGGTTTGAGTAAACATTTGGGAAGTACTATTGTTGTTGAAAGAACTATGAGACTGATTGATTCCATTATCGTCAGGACTTGGACTGTCAGAACGAGTAGACAATTGATTGGTGCAATACTTATTCCGAAATAGCGCTCTTTGAAACCGTGGCGAGCCTGCTTCTAAAATTCAAAATTATTCGTTGCAAAAAAATAAATCATACATTGTATTTAATATATTAATAACTATAAAATAGGAAAGAGTTAGGCCAATAAACGAGCAAAACTTTTTTTGGTTTATTAATACGAAAAATTTTTTAATAATTAACAAATTGCTGGAACGTTTCGGTTTACTTAGCCATCATTAGCCATTATACAAATTCACGTTACAATTAAAATTGACATTATCGGCGCAGATGTGTTCTTACGTTTGTCGCAGTACTACAATCTTGGCTATCATAAATCGTCATTTAATAATACAATGTCTAATTAATACCACGTGTACGTATCAGTGCGCCAAAGATGAGATAAATGACAGAACATGCACTGATACGTATACGTGGTAACCTTTTAACGGCGGGAGTGGTCGATATATCGACCATCTAGGGAACACATAATTTTTGATGTTTTTTTAGGGAAAATTTTATGCGTTGAATATGGAAAAAA
>NW_012026812.1:106352-106670 GCF_000956235.1 Wasmannia auropunctata
GCGCGACGCACGGATGTAGCGGGCGCGTGACGACACTCGAAACCGAATAATTTCTCGCGACACTAACTTATCGGGTCGCCGAATATCCTGCGAAGACTTTGCACACTCTCGTAATTCCACTGAAATTCTCCCGAAATAACACGCGCACGAAATTCTCAGGATCCTTTTCTCTAACTAACGTAATTCGCGAAGATTTCACGCACACGAAATGTCACTCGCGGCTGAAAATAAGGAAAGTTAGCACACACAAATATCGAAAAATACAAAAGAAAAGAAAAGAAAAAGCAAATTTCCACGGACGGTACAATAGAGATATTT
>NW_012026812.1:106720-107733 GCF_000956235.1 Wasmannia auropunctata
ATCCATTTCAACAAGCAAAAGGTATACATAATTTTTTGAAGGCTTGTATAACTAAGTAAAAATTTTACAATGACTATTAACTCATTTTTTTTATAGTTCCATTTCTAATGTCACAGTAATTGAAAGCGTTGTATCTGATAATAGCCTGGAAAATCAATCAGATCAATCGTTTGCTGAAATACAACCTAAAGACACCGACAGTGAAGAATATAAAGGTAATGAAAAAAATATAAAGCTTTTATATATTGCTTAAAGAATTAATCAATTTGATTTTGAAACATTAGTTGTTTCTTCGTAAAAAAATATTTAAAGAAAATATTTTACTTTGTTTTCAGATCAACGTATTAAAAATCGATCGAAAGACACTGACAATGCGTTAACGCATTTAACTCGTTTAGCTGATCAACTGTGTAACAAGGAAACACCTGTAATAAATCTTCCAAAATTGCCTGAGATTGCTGCATTAGATGGTATGTTTCTGTATATAAAAGAAAAATTGCAAAAATTAAATCAACAGAAACAGGATAAATTACTATTAAAATTTCTACAAGATATTAACAAGGAAGAAGAATGTTAATTTTGCGTCAATGATCTATACTAAAATTGACTAGCTAAAATGCTAAAAATAATGTTAATACTTGTTTGAATTTCAGATAAATACGTTTTTCTTTGTGTTTTTTTTTTATTTTTGCTTATGTAATTTCATTTGGTTTAAGTTTTTTTATTATTTTTTAACTATTCCATAATGCATGATCTGTCTCATATAATAATTAAAAAATAACCAGAATTTTAGTTAATTATCGGCAGTGAAAGATAAAAAATCATTATGAGATTGCCTGTAAAGGCTCGTTATGAAATTACCTGTAAAAGCGCCTTGTCTGTAAAAAATAATGTAAAATAATTTTACATTATATTTTTATATTTTTGTACGGACCGTCGCTCTTCTTTTCATTTAAAGCGAATATCTTACATTTATTTTGTTTTAATAATCAGTTATGAAAGCAAACAATTAT
>NW_012026812.1:107783-108359 GCF_000956235.1 Wasmannia auropunctata
TACGGTCTCATAAGATAAGATTTGAGGGGAAATGCCTCATCTGCTACAAATACATGAGGGAAGTTTATATCACTTCCAGGTGGCATTTTTAGAAGGGGAAGCTTTGCTTTTCCGTGTTCCAAATCATTAACAAGTATAGAATTAGCCCACACTCCTCCATCACTAATGGAACCTGTAATTACATAATGTGCACTGTCATATTTTGTAGATAGAATGCTACAAATATCAGAAACAGAATCATAAAAAAACATAAAATAAACATGTAATAAAGTACATAAATATATCCTAAAATTATTATTCTAACATTTGTACTGTACTGCCCTATATCCACCCATGTAAATTTATATGACGCGTCGCAAGAAGCCAACAAAACAAGGCTAAAATGCTTTTTATAATTAAAAAATTCAGAGCCAGAATTGGGAGGAGCTTGAATTTGCATGTGGCGTCCATCTATGGCTCCGACACAGTTCGGAAACTGCCATTTTGAAAAGAAATCTTCAGCTATTTGTGTCCATAATTTACTTGAAGGTTCAGGCAGATACAGAGGATGTAGAGCTGTCCAAATGGCTTGACACA
>NW_012026812.1:108409-109724 GCF_000956235.1 Wasmannia auropunctata
TATATATATATATATATATATAATTGAATTAAATATACTATATAATACGCGCATATAATAATACATAATATGTACAAAATATATACAATAATATAAAATATACAAAATATAAAATAACGAATGTACAAATACTTTTTAGAAAACGTACCATGGCATATAATTTTTCTACCACATTATACGATCAAGTATATACTCAATATGCTGAATACAACATTTTATATATTTCATAGGTGCACTTAGGCGAGGGTATTTTTCTCGATAAAGACAAATGGGAGTACATCAATGAAAAAGAAGACTCGATGTTTATAAAAGATTTACTTCTTGTGATATGGCGAAATCCGAATGTATTGGTGAATCGCTGTTTAGACGACAAAAAAACATTAAAACAACTACCAGGAAAGTCTCCCCGGAAGAAGTTGACACCAAAAAAAATAAAATTACTCGAAGGTTCATTGTTGTAATTCTTTTATGATTATCATTATTATTATTAATATTATTATCATTGTTGTTGTATTATATTATTTTTTTATGTTATTGTAGCAATATCATGTTATTTATTTATAGTTATTTGATTTTTTGAAATTTACAAATATCAGGCTTACTTTAAATTTTAATTAAATTACTTCCTTGAACTTATCTTATCTACATATGTATGAAACATTTTTCAGATGCCTACGTTCATCGAATGAAAAAAAAAGGACATGTTGATCATAGACATAATGAAAGGAAAAAAGAAAATTGGACGCTTTATAAGCGAAAAAATAAACGACCTGCAGAAGGCTTACGCGAGAAAGGAGAGTAAAAGGTAATTTAAACATATAATAGTTCAATATGATATTTATTTATGTATATTTTTTTTATACAAATATACATTTCTCTTTATTTTGGAAAAAAGGTACATGCAATTTAAGAAACAGCTTTTTATTGATCCATTTCATCAGGATGACTCATATTTGAATATAAATTTTACATTATTAAATTCAATAATATTTATACTTCCTTTATTATTGCAGAATCCCGCCTGAGAAAATTAACGAGAAAGTCAATGAAGAGGAGAGCTTTTAATGTGATAAAGCTTTAAAAAAAGTTACTTTTATTTTATTTTATAGTGCTGCATCGATGTTTTTCATATTTTATAATATTAACTGCAGTCAATGAAGAGGAGAGCTTTTAATGTGATAAAGCTTTAAAAAAAGTTACTTTTATTTTATTTTATAGTGCTGCATCGATGTTTTTCATATTTTATAATATTAACTGCAGTCAATGAAGAGGAGATTTTAATGTAATGAAGCTTTAAAAAAAGTTACTCTTATTT
>NW_012026812.1:109774-110932 GCF_000956235.1 Wasmannia auropunctata
TGTGTGTGTGAAAAGGAGAGAGAGAGAGAGAGAGAATGTAAACGCGCATGTTTATGCGCGCGTGTAGTCAGCTGATCGTCGCGACGGTCCCGCGTACCGCCTGCCGGCGGACAGTAAGTTGCGCCGCCCCTGTCTACCATCCGTACGCGGCCCGTAATTTGCTAACTATTTCTCGTTATAATTTGAAAACTAAGCTTCGGACAAAATTTTTGTAAAGGAAAAATCGTCTTAGAATTGAGTTAAGAATACGTCTTTTCAGGGACACCGGGGTTATTCTGATTCACCCTGTATATGTAGTCAAAGGTTGTCATCACATCAATCAATCGATATTGTTGAAATTGATAAGTAGATAGTGGTCCGGGATAGAGAAGGTCAAACTCACTTGTTTGTCACGTGTTTGCTTAACAGAAAATGTATTTATTCGACACGTACAAAAAAGAAAGGCCCTATGCTTTCTCTGTTCTAGAGAATATATAAAATGAACAAAAGAAAAAAACCGTTTTACAAAATAACACTTTTCTTAGCTTTACTCATCTGGTACGCAGATTATCTCTTATCTCTCGCACGACAGTCGGCTGATCAGCTGGACTCTCTCACACACGCTCACACGCTCTTATACTACAGGTGTGCACACCGCGGCGGTCGCTCGGGAAAAGGGAAGATTCTTTGGTCTGTGTTAGCGCGACACCGCAGCACCTCGCGCTCGTTACCAACTAAGCCAATACGGCCAACACCGGCACAGGAATTACTAGCTGCTCTAGTTATATTTTAACAGATATATACAGGGTGGACCATTTTAATCCATCCAGTCGAATATCTCGAAAAATAAGCACATTAGGAAAAAATGTTTTAGACAAAAGTTGTAGGGCTTCGAGGGGGACATAAGATGATAACATTGGTTTGACCCTGAGTGGCGTCGTCAAGGTCAGGACAAGGTCACTTTGATTTTTTTAAATGAAACCCCTAATTTTTCATTACATGTTCTTATAGCACGCCTCGAGAACTTTCCAAAACACATAAATAAAATATTTTTTTATAAAATAAATCTTGAGTTATAAAGCTTGAAAGTTGGAGTACTGTCGGTATTAGCATCATCCAAGGTGTCCAAACACTAGCTAAAGATGGCCAAGGACGTTGGCCTTTATCAATGTCATGACT
>NW_012026812.1:110982-111651 GCF_000956235.1 Wasmannia auropunctata
GACGTGTGCTCTTCCGATCTGTGGTGGGAAAGGTGCGCGCATCATCCAAGCCGGTTGTGCCTCTCGCTCGATGACGTGGAAGATGAGGCTTTCGCACACAAAGACAAGAAACGGATGATTCAATGCAATCCGTCATTTGTCCTTGTGTGCAAAAGCCGCCATCCATTGTGCTGCCAAATCGAAAACGCTCCTGTTGACGCCTCTCTGGATGCCCCCTCTCGAGAATGCTGTCGCGCGCGATGAGTCGAAGCGCGAGTCGCACGGCAAGGAAAAGAAAAAGAACGAATTATCAAGTACATTCGTTCTCTTTCTTTCCCTTGTCGCGCACACTCGCCAAGATAATCCCTCGCTGCTGCTGCTGCTGCTCGCCCGGAAAGTCCTCTCGGGGGAACCTGAAAAAAAAAAGAAATAAACAATTAGTGACAGATTGAAGGAGCGCGTTTGTATGTCAAAATGTCGCCGCTCTTTGGCAAGTCCTCGTTCGACGAAGCGGTGCATGCGACGAGTTTCGTGGCAAAAAGCAAGGTATTGATGTTCAATTCCGACATTCGATACCTTGCTTCTTGCCGCAGACCTCACCGCGATAGATAATCCCTCGCTGCTGCTGCCACTGCTGCTGCTCGTCCGGAACTCGCTGTTGCTCGTCGGGGGAACCTGGAAAAAATAGAA
>NW_012026812.1:111701-131671 GCF_000956235.1 Wasmannia auropunctata
TCTGCTATCTTCCGGGCCGCATCCAAAGGACATTGCAGCCACGTTGTTCTGAAGCCGTTTCTGGCTATCCTAGCACTATCAAGCCGAATATTACTGGTTGAACAGCCTCCTATTCTTACAACTTCAGCCAGCACCTCCTCTGCCGTCACTGAAGCGTCCAGACCAGATAACCTGAGTTCACCCTTTAACATGGGTCTTCCTACGCGCATCCGAGTCTCTGAACGCATCCTTTAACTTAGCCGCAAGCGCATCGGCCGCAGGCGATGTATCCTGGCCAGAGAGCTCTATAAGGACCCCCCCCGACACCGTGCACCGCATGCGGGTGTCTTCGATGCCCAAATCCCCCAAGGTGATTTTCTCTCTTGCCTTTTTGATGACCTCTGCGTACGATATTCCTCCCTCCGGGCACATCAATGTGACAGCCGATGAGCGCGGCCTACGAATCGGTGGCACAGTTCTCCTCGCTCTTCCATCTGCGGGTGCCACTTTATCCTTCTCCACTCGCAAAATCGCCACACCTCATTTGACTCGGTGTCACCACATCTTCTCCCTCAACCCCTCTGCCAGATGTCACACCTCCGTCCGTAAGTGGGGGGCGTAAAGGTGCCACCCGGGGATAAGTCCGCGTTCTCAGCTGTTTTTTCTTCCTCGGCGGAGGGAAAAGCGCCCTGTGATCTCCGCCCGCGGTAGAAGTTCCTTGCCCAGCCGCAGGCTCCCGTCACAACACCGTCCTTATCACCAGGTTCGATCCAGGGAATCGCGATCGCCGGAGGCACCCCCAGCGGGGGTCCCCGAAACATGCCACTCGCAGGCACCAATGTCGCAAAAGAATCCGCAATCGCTCCCTTAATTGTCCTAGACAGATTCGAGAGGAATTCCCTTTCAAGTCTAGACTGGAGCCGAGGGCCCGCCGGAGAGGTTCCCGCCATACTCCCCGGCGGCACCTCGCTCGGACCTTTGTCCCTTTCTCCCAGCGTTGTTTCTCTGTCCAGGCCCAAAATTCTCTTATCCCGTGGGGGAAGTGGAGGCTCCAACGGAGGGGTTCCCGGTTCTATGCGAGCCTCGACAGGCCTCACCATCGGGTCTATTTCTCCCGCCGCCAGCCTATCGGTCAACCTCTGTATTTGCAATTTAGCCTCAGCCAATTCTTCGTGGAGTCCCTGTACTCGAGTCTTCCAATATTCAGGGTCTCCCTCCGCAGATGCTCTGATCGCCAGAGTTCTTACAGCGTGAGCCGTCGAGTGGAGGTTAACCTTAATTTTTTTCGTTAACGCTCCATGGATATTTTTTGACTTAGCTCGCGCTTCCTCCGCTTGCTCCAGCCACTCCGTGGCTAATGCCGCGATCTCACAGGACGAGAGTCGTTCAAGCGCCCTCGCCCTCTCCTCAGTAAGGCCCTTTTGAGACTCAGAGAGCACTCCGATGGACGGCCCCCCATCAGTGCCCTCATCATCCGCATCTTCCGGTGAGCTAACTATTCTCCTCCTTTTATTACCGGCCTTCTGCTTATTAACTCCCGTACCCGACGATGATGCCGAGCTGCGCCTTGCGCTCCTACTTGTCTCATAGCCAGTAATCTCCAGGTCCGGATCCGCTGGGGTAGTTGGCCTGGAGATATTACCCACGTTCAATACCGAAACGAACTCGACATCGTCGTGTTCGCTAGTCGGCGTTTTTTCCACAGAAGCTGAACTATCAGCACCTATATTTTTATCTTCTTTGTCTCCCTTGCTTCCTCTCGTTTTTCTTAATCTAACCACGGGTGTGGTTACAATTCCCTCAGTGCCGCAATCCGCTGGCTTAGGTGCAGCTTCTCTTGGCGAGTCTGGTCGCAGGCCTACCTTGTATCTGCCCATATCCAATCTTTCTACATTAATGGACACTCTTCTGTTCTCGACGATAGCAGGAATGGACGAAGGCCTCGCCATAGCCCCCGTCCCGCTCCCAGCGCATGATGTCGACACGGAGGGACTGGGACAAGGATCCCCCACGCGCCGTTCTCCAGAGTTCCGAACCCCCGGAGGTGTTTTTCCTTTGGGTGTGCTGCTCATGTTTTTCTTTTTATTGTTCGACTTTTTGCCAAGAGAACCCCCTCTTGTCCCCTGAGGGTCCGACCGCACCATGGGGAATCAACGGTCGGACCAAAGAAGGTTGTAAGCAATTGATCAGCAAAAAATCCTCGCAGAAAGACAAACGTCTATGTTATTCCTATATGTCGTGTACATAAGAGCACTCTCGTCAATACTCTGTATGTGTATCCTCTTGCTTGTAAAACTTCTTCTTGTATCTTGAGTCTTGAGCCTCCGCGGTAATCTGCGCTATTTCCGAATCCCTCGCTCTGAGCAACCCCACTACAAGGGTTAACAACACTGCGGCCAAGAATCAGCTAAGTTCTTTGGTAATCCCCAGAAAAGCACTGTGTGCCCTTACAAGGGCACAGCACTAGGGATTCTAGTAAGCTGAAATTCAGGTTGCCTCTTGCAACTAATTATCACAAACAGACCGCCTTTAAGAGCTCAATATTCGACAGGGTGTCACAGTGTCTCTCAGTATGCGCATAACGCCTAATACTCAAGTACTCACGTACTCATATGTATCAATCCTAGTCTAATAATCCAGTCACACCGCAATCCACACTGTATTTAAGAACGCCTATTCCGCGCGAAAGCCGTGTCCGTGAGCACGCGGTGAGAGATCCCAAGTTTAACCCAGTTCTCATCTATCAACCGCCACGTTCGTGCCCGAGGCATCCGGCATACACGAGCACCGCATAATCAACTTATAATACCTTGTCCTCCCCCAATCACAGATCAGCTCAGACCTTACGCGTAATGCACGTTCAGTACAATTAGCAATAGTCTTATATTGGTTAATCAGAAAAGACGCAACGCAATATGCACTATGATGTGAGAACGTCTTTACATATCGCATTAAAACTCGGCAGTGTCGAGCACGTGGCCGGCTTATGAAAATCAAACCCGAATCGCATCTATTTTTAATATCGTTTATGCACGGGTGACTCGTGACATTCACTGCACCGTATTTATGAGTGCAGCAAATTAAATTCAGTTACAATCGCGCTCTACAGAGTCTATTTAGCTACTACTACGTTTGCGTCTCAGCAACACTCAAAACTTGTAAACATTTCCTCATTAGATATCAGAATTATATGTTATGTCAGTCCATATCTATCTATCTATGTTTAGTTTATGCCCAGATCCCGAGCACATGGAAGAGTTCAGAATTTCAATGTGAAAACTACTCTATTGATTCTCACGTTCGTGCTGCAAGGCACCCGTGTGCATCACACTGAGAGAGTGCAACACTTTGTTCCCTCCGATCACAATTTAACTCGATCTTCGCAATTATCTTTTAAATACACGTTCCATATAAGAGACAGTAATACTATATTGAGCAATCGAAGAAACGCAGCGCAATATACAATATAATATGAGTACGTCTTTACATATCACATCAAGTACCCAGCGGTATCGAGCACGTGGCAGATTTATGTAACTCAGACTCGAGTCATATCTATCTTTAATATCATTCATGTACGGATGACGCGTGACATGCACTGCACCACATATATAAGTGCAGCACTTTTAACTCCGCTACCACTTGTCAAAGTATACTATAACTTAACGTAGGTTATGTGTCGTATATGTCTCTCTCTCAATGACAACAACTCTATTACCGCCTGTCAACTCTACTATGATATAGGTTATACGACATATGCGTCCCCATACTCAGCACGCTCCCTGTGCGTATCTCCAAGTAATACGTTGCGTCACTCTAAAAAAAGCTATAATAATGTTTTATGTATAATAACCCGAGAGGTTATGGAACGCGTCACGTAACTCACACTAAGGTACCCAGCAGTATCAAACACGTGGTATATCTCTGAAAATCGAACTCGGCTTATATCTATCTCTAAAAAACGCTCGTGTATAAACACGCAACCTACGCCGCTCCGCGTCTATGCATACAGCACCCTTAACTCCGTTACCACCTGTCAAAGTGTACAGGTTATGTATCGTGTGTGTCTCTCCGTTCGGCACAATTCCCACCTATGTCCTTCACTAATGCGTTACGCAAGCAAAACACAATGTGGAGGACGTTATTAAGTATCGCTCTAAGTACCCCGTGGTACCGGGCATGCGGCAAGTACCCGGAAAAACTAATCCGACACACATCTATCCTGAACAGCGTTCGTGCACACGTAGCATGCAACGTACACTGCACTACTCTTATGACAGCAACTCTATTACTGCCTGTCAGACTCACTATGTTATAGGTTATGCGACGTATGCATTTCCATGCTCAACACGATCCCCGCGTGTCTCTCCCAGTAATACGTTACGTTAATGTTTTATGTATAATAACCCGAGAGGTTATGGAACGCGTCACGTAACTCACACTAAGGTACCCAGCAGTATCAAACACGTGGTATATCTCTGAAAATCGAACTCGGCTTATATCTATCTCTAAAAAACGCTCGTGTATAAACACGCAACCTACGCCGCTCCGCGTCTATGCATACAGCACCCTTAACTCCGTTACCACCTGTCAAAGTGTACAGGTTATGTATCGTGTGTGTCTCTCCGTTCGGCACAATTCCCACCTATGTCCTTCACTAATGCGTTACGCAAGCAAAACACAATGTGGAGGACGTTATTAAGTATCGCTCTAAGTACCCCGTGGTACCGGGCATGCGGCAAGTACCCGGAAAAACTAATCCGACACACATCTATCCTGAACAGCGTTCGTGCACACGTAGCATGCAACGTACACTGCACTACTCTTATGACAGCAACTCTATTACTGCCTGTCAGACTCACTATGTTATAGGTTATGCGACGTATGCATTTCCATGCTCAACACGATCCCCGCGTGTCTCTCCCAGTAATACGTTACGTTAATGTTTTATGTATAATAACCCGAGAGCTTATGCAACGCGACGCGTGAATCATACTAAGATACCCCTCGGTACTGAACACGTAACATATCTCTTCAAATCAGAATCGTCTTATATCTGTTTTTAATAACGCTCGTGCACGGATAGCACGCAGCACACACCACACAGCATCCGTGCGCACGACACTTAACCTCAATTACCGCCTGTCAAATCACGCCCCGATACAGCCGTGCAGGTTATGTATCGCATGTATCTTCATGCGGCACTTCCTCTCACTAAATTACCCCGGCGGCACGCTCATGCCACGTGCGTCGCTCCATTTTTTATAACAATACCAGTACACAATCTGACCTTAACGGCGGCAGCAACTCCCTCGTAGCTGCCGGAAGAGGAGGGCCGGGTCTTACCTTTCTCTCGCTCTCCGCAGACTCCACCGATGATTGAAAGCAATGCGGATATGCAACCTCAGGCAAAGGGGAAAAAACGACAATAATATCGCGTATATGCCACCGCCGCTTTTATGAGCTGGTATGCACTCGCAATTTCAGTAACAACAGCACACTCAGAGCAAACACCCGTAGCCGTCATCCCCATCCATAACACGGGCCGCGCAGCTGGGCATCCTAACCTCCCCCGTCAAAGCGGGGGCACGCCGCACGAACCCAAAGCACCACCTGTGAATATCCCGAAACGAGATCCCGCGCCAATGTCACACGCAATCCACCGCAGACGAGGCCGCTCCAGGAGTCCACTGCCAGGTCATGCCCCGCACACAGACAATAATCAGCTTCACATAAGCGCTCGAGCGCATCTGTCATCGGCATACAAGCACTACAGTATATAACGCGCATGCAATGTATCCTCACAGGATACTGATACAGATTTCGCCCGGATCTCAACCGCGCCCACAGGACCCGCACTCCGGCCCTACTGCATCTCCCGGTTGGAATCTATATATTTAGAATGGCATGCGAAGCAGCCCACGAAATCACATGCAGAGTACGCGCCGCACCGACGCGTCGCCTCGTGGCGTCAGTCTATGCGCATATCAAGGCGCGCATCCCGCGATTGTCACAACGACTCTCACAGGATTCAGCAGCTCATCTCAGCAGGACATCACGAGTATCCTACCACCGTTAGACAGTCTCCTTCCCGGGTTCAATTTTACACAGTTTTAGGTTAATGATTACCGACGGTATCATTCAATGCCCCGCGAAGCACCGCGCCCAGGCACGCATGGGCGCAGGAATCTCCAGCGTATTCTTTATCGTTAATGTATTTCACGCCCATCAATGTAAATTCAATACGACCCGTCACATTAATTGCTTCCGAGAGAGAGACTGCTTTAACTGAGTGAGTAATTTTCCGCAATATTCACGTACGTCAACGCAAAAACTATATATCTTTTACAGTTTCTTAGTATTCAACTGAGTCGACTGCACATTATTCAACTGATTTTTATACAAGAGGGGAAAACCCCTCTTACTCCGGGCGAACAAGCAATGTAATTTCTCTTTCCCGATGCACTTTATGTTCAATTAGTTACCGAAAAATCACAGTTTGCCACCTCGGAAGGCGGGAGCTCACACAGCGTGAGTATTGCTCCCGCGTAAATATCACACACATAATCCTACCTCGGCACGTTATTCCGGGACCCACAGATCCACGCACGCTGTCCCATCATCCCCGAAGGCAGGTGAAAGCAGCAAAACAGGCACGAGACGCCGGACGACGCCAGTAAAAGAGAGATGGATCCCTATGTCATCCCGTCAGCTGATTCAGCGTGGGGAGACCGCAGATCCCTGACGCCGGCAGGGCGTCCCGCAAAGCAGCGTGTCACCTCCGAAACAGAGGGGCAGCTGGCCACCGGTCCGCCGACCAGCCAAAGCACTACAGGGAGGGAAAGGCAAGCCACACTACTGCTTAATGAACACCAGGCACATCTATGCATGCATGCAAGCACCAAATCCATGCGGAAGTCACACAGCCGCAGCGGCCATCTCGTGCACACTGTCACCGGCACGCGCACAGCGCCGCCGCGCGTTCACTTTCGTGCAACGCGGCAATGCAGCGCCCATGCACACCTACACGTACACAGTGCAGTACACGCCCCTCACTGACCACTGTCCGGCATGCAACAGGCACACCCGTGCGGTCAATCACCAAGCACGTGGCGCGCGCGTCGCAGAGTATGGGAACTCAAGATAGCACACGCCACTAAGGGCTCACGTACATGAACCCACCCTAGATAGAGTGTACAAAAGTACACACCCCGGCACAAGACACCACGGCGATGCGTTTCGACTCTATTTAGAGTAGAATCCGCTAAATCCGAACCGCACAAGCATCCCGCACCAAAAATAGTGTTTCCGCACCGCACTCACAATCAGCAGTATATACCGAGAAGGTTCCTATACGCTGTCGGTGTCTTCCCGCGTTTTTCCGTACACGTGTCACTTATGTAACACACCGCCCGAACCGCGCGTATGTTTCGCTCTATTTCGGAGCAATTTCGGAATATCGCGGGCCGAGAAGATTACTCGTCACTAATATAGTGGGGCGCACTGCATCCCAGGGCCCAGAAGGTCTCCAGAAAGGATGCTTACATCCACGTTACCGCACTATTCCGGCGCAAGGTGACAGCCATCTTAGGCCGGCGCAAGCAGCCACGCATAACGACACTTGAAATTTGTTAATTTCTCGACAATTGACGAACTCACGTCCATGAAACTCAGCGAAACGGCACAGAATCGCACCCCGCACACATTAAACGCACCCTCGACGCGGAAGACGCGCTTTTTCCACACGGGCGTGTACGTAGAAGGCGGAGCGCTACGGAGACACGTCCACACAACTCGACGCACACGGAACGACCCCCGACCCCGACCCAACCTTTTTTTTTTTTTTTTTAACGTGGTGTAAAAATCTTCCAAAGACCCCCCGCGCCTGCGTGCGGGGGAGTGTGGGATTCACCTGACCAGATGACAAGAAGGTCTAGGCGCCTACCCACTAAAAATTCACCACGGAAGAGAGACCAGCCCGATCTCACAAGAGGGGGGACCCCGGAACCGCTGAGAAGCACTACTTCAGGGCCACCCCTGGGGATCGTGGGAGCCGCAGCTCCCGCGTCTTGCAGGCAACAACACAGGAGAGTTCTACCTGAACTCTGTACAACAGATTAACTCGGGAAATGTGCACTGGGCCGTACATCGGTCCAGATCACTACAACGAGTAGGAAGGAGTGGGATTGAGATAAAACTCGTTCACGAATTCCCCCTATCCGATTCCGAGTCCACGTAGGGGGGATCCACCAAGACTAACTCCAGGGCTTGGGCTTTCCTTGCCCTCTCTGCTTCCTCCTTACGCAACATTACCTGCTCGCAGAATCGGCCGAAAACGACCCAGCACTCCTTGTCTCTAATAATGGCCCGGAAGACCGCTCCCAAGCTGAGGTCGGGACCGAGGGTCTCGACCAATTCCGCCCTATCCAGGTCCCATGCGGGACAGTCTCGGAGTGTGTGCATATTTGTATCATTTTGGCAGTCGCAGAAAGAGCAATCCGGCCTAGGGGCCTTGCCAATTCTGCACAGAAATGCGTTGTACCATCCATGTCCCGTGGCCATCTGCGTCATCCTATAGGTCATGTTACCATGTCCTCTCCTATACCATTCCGAGAGCACTGGCACCATGGCCCTCCTCAAGTCAACAGCAGTGGTACTCGCTTTGTTGTAGTCCTCCGCTCAATCAGCCAGAGCTGCGTTCATGGCCAATTCTCTAATGCGGTCCCTAATCCTATCGGTGACCGGAAGTTCATTGGCCTGCACCGAATATCGAAGAAGGTTCGACGGTATCTTTCCGCTATGTATTCAACAGGTATGATTCTGGACAACATAAAAGCTGCCTGGTACGACACTGTCCGGTAGGCCGAGATTACTCGTAAGGCTATACGGCGTTGGACCGCCCTGATTTCTGCCCCTATTCTACGATCAGCGCCCAGCGTCGGGGCCCAGACGGGGGCTCCGTAAAAGATCATTGCCTGAAGGGCCGCGCAGTAAAACCTTCTTGCACGCTCCCTGGGACCTCTCAGGTTTGGCATCAGTCTCGCCAGAGCCAACGAGGCCTTTTCCACTCTCGGAAGCAGCTGTGTGAAGTGATCCCTAAAATTCCACCTGCGGTTAAGCACTAGCCCGAGGTATTTAACCGTACTATTCAATGGTATCAATGTACCCTTTATCAAAATTTCGCTGTCTCTCTTGAACCTGTGCGCGGTCGAGAAAGCGCAGGCCTCAGTTTTATGCGGAAAGACTTTCAGCCCTAATCGCTCGATCCGCCTGATCAATAGGGCCGCCCCGTACTCAGCTCTCGCACTCGCGGCTCTAAGCGAATCTCCGAGCGCCACCAGCAACGTATCATCCGCGTAACACAGTACAAAGATCTCGTCCGGGAGCTCGGCCTGTAGAATCGAGTCGAACGTAAAGTTCCTGCCTCAGGGCCGTAGGCGGAGCCCTGGGGGACCCCACAAGTCATGGGGACTCTGACTATTCGCCCCCTGTTGTTGGTGAACGTTATCCATCTATTGGAGAGATAGTCCTCGGTGATTACCCTAAGGTGATTAGGGACTTCCTTTTCTATAAGCGCCTTTCTTATGGTTTGCCAGGGCAAAGAGTTGAAGGCATTCGCCACGTCCAGCGAAATGGCAACCGCTGACCTGCCCTCTTCGTAAACCGGCGTCAGTATCTCCTTTAGTCTTAGTACCGCATCGACCGTTGAGTGCTTGGGTCGGAAACCAAACTGGTGTCTTGATAGCCCTATGCCATTGTCTATACTGCTGCGAATCCGACGAACTAAGACTCTTTCAAAAAGCTTGCCAAGCTCTCCCAACAGACAAATAGATCTGTAGGAGGGGGCCAAATCCGGCTTGTTAGGCTTCTTAATCAAAATTAGCCTCGCAGTTTTCCAGCAAGTGGGGAAGACCCCCTCTCGGAGGCAAGCCGTCAGACAGTCAGCTATGCGATCCTTCATATCTTGGAGCAATATCTTTATAACTCCGCTCAGTATTCCGTCAGGGCCAGGGGCCTTTCCGCTTATCCGAAGCTTTGAGGCTGCCCACTCTACTTCTTCCGGAGTGACAGCGTAGTCCTCGTCCCACAAAACCTGCTGACGTGGTCTAGCTATTAATTCCCCCTCCACGTGCGGAAAGAGACCCCCCACAATACGGTCCACCTCCGCCAGAAGAAGAGTCTCCGTTATTGGCCTTGAGGAAGGGCGGAGTTTACCCATCACTACCCGGTACGGGCGGCCCCATGGGTCGTTGTCTATTTGCGACAAGAGCTCGTTCCAGGCCCCATTCTTTGCGCTTTTTATCGCCGTTCTAAGGGTCCTTCTGGCCTCTGCCAATTCGGCTTCCAATCCAGGCACTGGCGCTCCCCGCTTTCTTCGCTCCCTGGTAGTCTTCCTTCTTAGACGGTTGCAGCATTTCCTCAGTTCGGCGATCTCGCTAGTCCACCAATAGACCCCCTTTTTTCGAGAGTTTCTGTGTTTCCTCATCCCGGCATCCGAGGCCCTCCTCAGAGTTTCCTGCAGACAGTAAGCCAACTCCTCTGCTCCGGCCCCATCTCTCTGCTTAGGCCATAGGGAGATTATAGCACTGGCCTGCAGACGATCTTGATCCAGGCTCCTGAAGTCCCACCTGGGAAATCCATTTACTTCGACATTCATTGCTGGGTTGATCCTCTCGCTGAGCCTCAAAAATATGTAGAGGTGGTCAGACAGCGACTCGACTCCTGAAGCCACCTCCCAGGATATTAAGTTTGGGAGGACTGCAGGGGAAACCCACGTTAAGTCGATAACCGAGGTTCCCTGGGGCCGGACACACGTCGCCACCCCGCTCTTATTTAAAAGTCTAAGGTCTAGAGCGGAGGCCCAGTGTAATATGGCCTCCCCTCGCAGCGTAGGGTTAACCCTGTCCCACAGGTGGGAGCGCGCGTTAAAGTCCCCAGTTATAATAAGGGGTCCTCTACTCAGTTCCTCCACTGAGTCGGTGATTGTGGACAGAAAGGCCTTGAACTGGTTGACCGTTCTATTGGGTGAAAAGTAACAGGACACCACTATTCTACCCTTCCAGGATACTGCCACGAATCCCTCGCCCCGCTCCACAGTGGCCACCCGGTGGGCCGATGTACCCCGCCAGACAATTTCGGCCATAGGGGGAGTCTTAGTGGATCCCACCCACCTAGGGTCGTTGGGAACCCGGTGTGGCTTGGATACGCAGGCCATCGCAAAGTCCCCCTCCATCATTGTATGCATCAGCAAGTCTTGCGCTCCTCGGGATCTGTTTAAATTTATTTGGATTATGCTATCTATCATTAATCGGTCCCAGGGCAGTCCTGCTCCGATCTGCCATAATTTTCCGGGGGCTTCTCTCAGGAGGGCATGGGGGACAGCCCTCCGATCCAGCTCGGTGGTCATGCTGGAGACTTCTCTCCTTACACACCGGACAGCTGGTTCTTTCTCCGCAGTTCCTTGCCATGTGTCCGTGTCCACCACAATTGAAGCAGGCGCCCGAACGATCAACTGTGCTCGGGCATCTATCCCTCACATGCCCCACGGCGAAGCACTTGAAACACTGCAAAGGGCGGCGTTTGAGGAGGTCCACTCTCGCCGTGGACTAGCCCACTCTTATCCTACCCGTGCTTGACAGCTCAAAGGCCGCATCGAGCGGGCATTGCGCCCACACCGTCCTAAGTCCATTTCTCGTGACACGAGATTGCCCAAGTCTAATGCTAGTCGCCGGGCATTTACCAAGTCCTGCCATGGCTTCGACAAGCTCCTTAGGCTCTATCGTCTCATCTAAACCGGAAAGTCTGAGCTCCCCTTTCAGACACGGTCTGCCAACTCTCAATCCTGAGTCTCCAAGAGCCTGTTTAAGTTTTTCGGCCAGGGCATCCGCTTTGGGTAACATCTCTTTACCGGGGATCTCGATTAAGATTCCACCCGATGCAGTGTTCCTCATACGGGTCTCATTGATGCCCAGTTCCTCAAGGGCGATGCTTTTACGAGCATTGCGCAGTACTTCGGCAAAGCTCAGATTCGGGTTCGGGTCTTCCGGAAGGGAGACCGTTATCGCAGCCGACTGAGTTGCCCGTCTTCTCTGCGGGCCCCTACCAGACCCTGCATCATTCGCCGTCCGCAGTGGTCTTGACGCGGCCGCTTTTTCTCTTCCCGGTCTCGGCGCCGGAGTGGAGAGGGGCGGGAACATCTCCCCTCGAGACTCCTGGCCCGAGGTTTCTCTAGCATCGTCCTCCTCCATGTTTCTTTCCACCTGTCGAAGGCGAGGGAGATTTTTCTTCTTCTTTCTCCTTGATACAGAGTCTCCGTCACTGCCTTGTGTCTCTTCTCTCACTGCACGAGTCCGCCGGTCGGTGCCGGTCCGCAGGGGCTCCCCGCCCTCCCCACGAGATACATCTGATTGCTTCCTTTGATTTGGTGCAATTTCCCTCTGCTGCCGCGGCATGTCGCTCGGTCTGCCGTTTTCTGAGGAAAGCGATCTAATCGCCCCAACAACCGCCTCGCTTATGGTTCGGGCCAACTGACCAAATAGATCGTCTCCATTACCATCTCTCTGCAACAAGCGTTCTCTTTCGTTTATAGCACCAGCTGCACCCGGGGGGCATGTCAGCTCTCTCTCTTCTTCACTTTTTCTCCTCAGACCTCTCGGGGGTTCCGGAGAGATCTGCATCACATTTGGTGACGCTGTCAGGCGTGCAGGTGGGGGCGGATCAAGCATGGGTCCACTTCCCATCACGTTGGTTCCGCTTCTGAAATCCTCCATTTGTAGTCTTAGCCTTTCGTTTTCCTCCTTTAAATTGGTCATTTCCGTTTGCATCTCTTGGATTTTGGTCCTAAGGAACCCGATGTCTCCATCCATGGAGGCCCTCATCGACAACACTTTCAGAACCTGGGAGACTGCCTCAATGTTCACCTTCATTTTACGGGACAAGTCACCTTTTATATTTTTTGACTTTTCTCTACAGTCATCCATTTCGTTCAACCACTCCGTAGCCTGAGCGACCATCTCTGAGGTCGACAATTTCTCCACTTGGCTCATATGTAAGTTGACTGCTTTCCTCTGTGATTCATTTAGGGTGCTAGTCCTGGGGGTAGTCGTTTCCTCTTCGTCTTCCGCATCGTCCGCATCCGGAGAGCTCTGTAAGACCCTTGGCCTCTTCGTCGCCTTTCTCGTCGACCTACTTGTATTCCTTCTATTAATACGCTCTGTACCCGAGGAGCAAGAATTTCTTCTCGCACTTGTGCCCGATTCATATGACGTGATCTCCACGTTGTATTCTGTGCCCGCTGTAGTCGGTCTATCCGTTTCTCCGATCGTAAATCTTGAGACAAATTGTAGATCCGGGTCTGCCACGGGAGAACCCGGGGCACTCTTCCGTCTTTTATCGCGTCTAGGCTTTGCTGTGGGTGTGGCTCCAATATCTATTTGCGCCTCCGTAACTACACGTCCTAGTCTCGCTGGGATATCTGCATCTGCAGGTCGCGCCTCCGCCAACATCGAAGAGACCGCACTTGAATCAAAAATAACCGTTTTCTCTCCACCGTCCGCGGCCGTGCCTTCAGTCGCGACCGAACCACCAATCCGGGGCTCCGGACGCCCGAATACAAAAAGATCCGGTCTAATCGTCTCAATCTTGGTTATTCGAACAGTAGCTTTTTTGGTCAATGGCCTGGACGAGGGTCCTGTCGTGGGCACCTGTACGAGTGCCCCCCCCGTCCCACTCCCGTCGCATGTTGTCGACGCGGGGGACCCAGGACAACTAATCCCCTCGCGCCGTTCTCCAGCATCCGAAACTGGAGGCTTTTTATCTTTATCTTGACTGTTCATAGTTATTTATTTGTTTGGACTTTTTGCCAAGAGTGTCAGACTCTTGCCCCACTAACTCCAGACCAAAACTACGGGGTGCCCGGTCGGTTACGAACGGATTGTATGCTCAAGTAAGGCTGGCCTCGCGGGGTCCAGTAAAAACAGCGTTGTGCGTCTTTCAATGACGCAACACTGGGGCCCCGGTAGCTCAACCCCACTACAATTTATCTAATAGCCCTAATTCTTAATAACTCCTTAATATGAGTAGTACCCGCTTACCTATTTATCCGCAAAGAAAGATAACTTAATAATACGCATCAATACTTAGCCGGACTAACTATCTAACTAACAATAGTCTAATACTGATAATAATAATAATTATGATTATAATAATGCCAATAAGAATGTATTTAACTGATATAAACAGTGATAAACGTAGAATAAGGCAGACCCAGTGCAAAGCCCGGTACTGCAATATTTAATTAATACGAAAATTCCATAAATGAGAAAAGGCACAATGAGTCCTTCATGCACATATGTGTATGCATGCTCAAACCATCCGCTCAATTCAGCCCATCCGCCAGTATAACGCGATATGTATTGTAAGTCTATGCTAATGTCAAATTATTTCGCTCAATTTAATCACATTCAGCATCTGCGATAATTCTATACCCGTATACCCGGGCATGCCCAGGAACAGACCGCGCATCTCAATCGCGAGCCAAAAACAACGCTGTGTATCCAGCGTAACGCGGGATCAGCTCAGTCCATATTTCCACCTATGCTAACTCTCTTGTGTCTGACTAACTCGTGCCTAAAGCACGTGGCAGAAATCCGCAGTACAATGTAAGTTCGCTATCAAGTGACTAGCGCGTTCGTGCTATAAGAGCATCTAGCCGCGCAGATGCACTACACTGTTCAGGTGTTACACTTAACCCTCAATATCAGTTTATCACAGTATATGCATATGCTCCATACGCATCAGCCCCACACAAATAGTATAGATTCCTCTTTGTATAAATAAATACTACCGTATATCATAGTATAATGTAACGAGATATATAATGCAGCATAATATTGCTGCATGTGTCGTCCCCGGAAGAAAGTTTCGAGCACGTGGCGAATTTTAATAAATGTAACTCAGTTTCAATCTAGCATTTACATCGTTCGTGCCTCGCGTACCCACAACAATACCGTGTGCTGTGCTTTAGGAGTACAGCACTTTAATTCGAGTTCAGCTGTCACGGCATATAACCCCACTTGTTAGATTAAGTCATAGAGCACGTTGGACATGAATATGAATATGACTGCTTGTCGTGACACATAACCTCACTCGCTAGGCTACTTTACGTAGGCGCATTGAATATGACACTTCCCGCACTATAAAGACTTTTAATAATACGCCGTCACTTCTCATCTCACATCCTGCGAGGACGACACTGCCCGAGTATAATCTACTACTCCTGACCTTGTCGGCGGCAGCAGCTCCCACGTTGCCGCGGCCGGGGCGAGTCGGGGTCTTACCTGTACTCGCCCTCCGCGGGTATCCGGCAGGGATTATATATTAATAGTATACGATACACAGCCGTCCACAGGAAAAGACGCGGCCGCTTTTACGGGCCAATAGCGTCCACAATAAACACCGCATACAAAACATGAATATGAGTCTCCTCAGAAAATAACAGCAGCCCCGGGTGCTCGCCAGATTCGTCCGCTTATTCCGTGGTATCCGAGATGGGCGTCCTAACCCCACCTGTCAAAACCACGAAAGCACATAGTGGCAGATCATCCCCGGCGATGTCACTTGCCCGGATAAATCAAGTCAAACACGGCGATCGAAATTTAGTTAAACGTCTCTCGATTCTATTCAATATGTAATCTATAGCTACTTAATATTATTATTGCAACGCTCTAATCTGCACTTCGCAAGTCAGTGCATTTAAGGTTGCACATATGTCCGCGTGAAATTTAATGACTCTATATATCTTTATAATCCACTTTGCAAAGTTATATCCGCATTAAGGTAGAGCTCTTACGGCCTTCGGTTCATGTGTCTTATCAGCGTTTCCCCATGCGATGATACTCCGATGCAGCGTCTGCATATGCAACGCGTGAAATCACCCCTGCGCGATGATCCGCCCCACACTGAATACAGTGAGAGAAATCTCACTCGTGCACACGTATAACACAAGACTAGCTTAATCCTGAATATTCATCACGCATCTACTCCCGCCTCCGGGCACTGGTATGGGCATCCTAACCTCTTCCGTCAGCCCGTCCGCAGCATGTATAGGCGGGCCGATATGTCAGAGCCTCGCCACGGCGGCAGAATTCCACGCTAACGTCACACTCCGAATCGCACTTTCACCGAGTATTCGGCCCCATTCTCAAGCCCGAGGCATATTCAATAGATGAATAAATAATATTGATGATACTATATAAACTTGCTCTCTGCAAGTAAATGCAATGAAAAATACAATAACAGCGAGCATTTATAAACTTATTCCCGCAGCGAATTCTCAATGTGTGTGCGTATGTATCTCGGCCGAGATTCGCGTGCACAGTACATAAGTGTCACAAGCACTGTTATATCCTTTATAAAAAGAATAAGAAAAGAAAACGGAAAATTCGCGGTATCTGACACGACGGTAGACCTCGCGAACACATCCGTCAATAGAATAATTCCAGAAATAACTCAGTCGAAAAAGAGTAATGCTCCGCCGCTTTAACACATCTGTTCGCACGCGGTGTGCATGTTCCGCCACGCAGACAACACAGACAGCTCCTACCTCATGTACAACAATCGTTTCAGCAGCATAATCAACGTCCGTTATCTTCCAAGGGGAAGGAAATCCAGCCGGACAGCAATAACCGGGGGCCTGCACGCGAGAGTGAAAAAGAGACGTGGAACCTTAGACATCCACCGCCGCTAGCCAAGCGGGGGGGAGACACAGGTCCCTGTCGCAGTACACGCGTTCCCGGCGCCAGATCAATATTCCAGCCAGTGGAAAAGCAGCTGACTAGCACCGCCAGCCCACAGGATAAAACCTCACTATAATGTAAAACTGTACATTCATTCGCAGAGTTCAACGGCACGACGACAGCAGCAGTGGAATGCTACGCCAGCCGCGGCCATTGCTCCCTCGGACGTCGCGCGCCGCCACGCGTTCACTTTCGCGCAACACAGTCTAAGGTCTACGTATGCACTCTCCCTGCACTCGTGCAGCGTTGACCCTCCGCGGTGACCACTAGCTGTCGCCCGCAGATACACCCACGCACAGTCAGGCCCGAAGCACGCGGCGCGGGGCCCGCGGGCACAGAGTACCGATTCACAAGGCGCGCACTCCGCCCAAAGGCGCGTTCTCATTACCTCAATCGCAGCACACCCGATCACACTCGGCACGGGACCGAATTTCACTCGCGAAACAAAAGAGATCGAATATTCCAACGCTCCGTATAACGTATAAACGACCAAACGGCGGCACGTCCCACACAGGGGCGGACCGACTTACACTCGCGCTACACTATCCGCACCCTGCTATTCCTCCCGGAGAATAAATCGGTTCCCACGATAAAATTCCTCAGTAGAATAAATCCAGCGACTCTAATTCGCTACACAAGAGCTTAAGATTTTTCCCCTTGTCTCCTTGAGTTCAAGAGTCTATAATCCGCTCTATATGTGTGCGGACTCGCTTTGGAACTATGCACGTGTCACCTCGGCCATTTTGGGCTGGGGCATCAGGCACACCTCTTGACGCTAGAAATTCAATGATTTCTTCGCGGTTATCGAACTCACGCTCACCAAACTTCGCGAATCGACTCAGAAACGTAAGCCGCACACGTCAAACACACTTTCAGAGCGCGGAACACGTTTCTACTACACAAACGAGTGTGGAGGAGACGGAGCGGCACAGAGACACGTCCATCCACCTCGACACACCGAGAACAACCCGACCCCGAGCCAACCTTTTTTTTTTTTTTTTATAAAGGTGGTAAAAAATCTTCATAGACCCCCTGCGCCTGTTACAGGGGAGTGCAGGATTCGACCGGTCGTGACTTGACGGTCTCAGCCAGCGCGGGGGCTGGCTGAAGTTGCTGGCCTTACCGATCGCCTACCTGCTAAAAATCCACCTAAAAGATCCCGCCAGATCTATGAAAGGGACCCCGGGACTACCGGAGAGTATTTCATTAGGGCCCCCCTCCAAAACATGGGACAAGTACCCACCGCTTGGGCTCAAGGGACGAAAAACGCCCCCTGAAATTACAGGCTTCCGCCAGGTGAAGAAAAATTAACCAATGGAGATGGAGTGATTGGGAAAACAAATTTGCCTAGTAGTTGGCTTAAGTGAGCATGTACCTGGTACATGTCACACATCCTCCTCCTCTTCCTCCTCTGAGTAATCCGCCCAGATCCCTGCCGCCGCTAGCGCCTCCGCCTCCCTGGCTCTACCAGCCTCCTCCTTTCTAATCATAATATCCTCGCAAAAAGTGCTGAACGCCGACCATTTTTCATTTGACTCGAGGATTGCGATTATTACCGCACCTAGGGACATGTCGTGTCCAATGACGTTCGCCAATACCTGTCTATCAGGGTCCCACGCCGGACCCCGACCCAACCTAACCTAACCTTGCAACCGACCAAAGGCTTTGGATCGGATGCATCTTTGCCAACTTCGAATCCCAACAAGAAACTAAATCTTAACGATTCTTTATGTAGCCATCCGGAATCCGACATGGACAAGGGAAAGGAGCCCAGACAGGAGGATACGCTGGGAGACCAAGGAAGCCAACAGATTCTTCCGAATAGACGGGAGGACGGCGAGCAAGAAGATTTCCCACCGGAACCAGGAAACAGCGGGGGAAATTCGTCCAAAGAACATTATTATTGCGACGAGCTAACAAGCTAAAGACATAGTTATTTCTATAATATATGCATGTAACGAATAATATTAATACATAGCCCTTACGTTTATACATATACTTAAACATAAGCATGTAAGTTATACTTACCTATCGCATATCCTCTTCGTACCGTAATGGGGAAAAGAATAATTAAAGTAATTTCATTTAACTTCATTTAAACTCATTAAATTCATTAATTATAAAGAGTTAAAGTAAAATATACTTACCTGCGTTGAGCCTTCAGCTTACGTAGAAGCACCAGCCTGCATAGACCAATGTAGCGTACAGCGTAGAGCACCAGGCAAGGGTGAAATTTAAATATTCATTACAAAGGAGTTCTACTCCGATAATTATTCTTATAATACGCTAATTTAGCATATGGCAAAAGGCCATTTTGATTTATCAAACTTTAAGACTTTGTATACAATAAAAAGTTATGTATCATCTTAATATCATACACACGGGTGTATCTCGACATAAGAAATGTTTCCAACGGGATAAATTAAAGATTCCATGCGTAATAAGAAAAGCGCAACTGCATGCCATAGAAGCATTGCATTTGGATGTAATAATAGCGCGAAAACGCGTAAAGACCGATATTCAAGCGTGATGTCGGAGTAAATTGTTAACTCGCCGTGAAACGCGATAATGTCTCGCGAGAGTAATATAAAGTCTTTATTAAATATTATTTGTAGTATATCGTAACGCGGAATATGTTTTACTGATTAATTATTAAATATGAACCGAGAAAGCCTTAAGCTCTAATCGCGAATTGCGTTCATTGGTCAATTCGCGTACCGCAACATATTCTGACATCACGATACACGAAATGGCGGACACCGAGTTCAAGTAGCCAGTGAGAGGGCATCAAACCTGAAAGGTTTTATTAATTCATAAAGGTTTCGTCATTTATACGCGAAACGCGTGTATATTATCTTATATTCATTCATATAGTTCGTGTAAACCGTGCTGAACCAAGCAGGAGCCGTTTTCGAAGGATATAACTATCCTAGTAACTTCTCGTATACGCCAAAGTAGCGTTATTAAGTATTTCACATTCTATTGGCTCGCACCATGGTTCAGGACGAGTATTGTCTTTCTTATTTTATGTTTATATGCGTGCGCAATGTCAAACTATCGTAATAAACGATTAATTAAGAATAAACCTAGATTCTGGGGGATTCTAGTGGATTCATGTGAACGAGCAATTCGTGACCACACCTCCAGGCATCTGCCGACTCGGCAACAGCATGCCGATACGTTGCTGCAAGCATA
>NW_012026812.1:131721-132466 GCF_000956235.1 Wasmannia auropunctata
TCCAACCCACAAAGTACAGAAAGCGCTAAGCGCTATAAAAATACAAACGGCAAAAGACAAAGAAAACGTCTACGCGTTGTGTGTAGACGCGGTTTTGAAACGCGCGTACATTTGTTTCAATATACGCGTTTTGAGGAGTTCCCACGTCATGCTCCAAGAGCTTTCGCACAAGATGCTCGCGTGCCTCCTGATCTCCCTTCTCCTCGTCCCGTTCCCTCCTGCTCTTGAACCGCTTTCTCTTGCCGTAAGTGCGCTGTTCTAGTTTCTTCGCCTGCGCCGAAGAATGACTAGTCTGAAAAAAATAATACAAGTCAATCAGCATGATACGAATGATATTGAGTATTTAATTTTGAAAAAGGTAACACGATAACATATATCGTATCGAATCTGTCGTGTTTCTCTTGCGCGTACATTATATTCGCAATATTACAATGCCTAGCATTGATCGTATTGCGAATATCATGTACGCGCAAGAGAAACACGACACAGATTCGATACGATATATGTTATCGTGTAGATATTTTGCATGAATAAATAAAACGGAGGAATGTTCTTACCATTTGTCCTGGGCGAGCTTTTTTCTGTGCCAGCTGGCCTTCCTCCTCTACGAGGATTACATCCTCCTCCCGCTCCTCCTCCGCCTTCCTTTTCTCGGTCATATTGTTAACGAAATCTCTGAAAATAATAAACATTAGCGTCAGTCGCTTGAAATGCATTCAATTACATTGCAGGCTGTAGTGAAAAC
>NW_012026812.1:132516-133176 GCF_000956235.1 Wasmannia auropunctata
GCGCGGGAGGACGTGCACGCGAGTACACAGCGCAGCACCTCACACACCCGTAAAGCTACAGAGCTATTCTTTGAGGTGTTTAATCCCCGATATCAAACCGCGAAAGAAATGCACTAAGAACAACGTTCCCGCACTACACTCATGTATCCGTCGTATATCCCGAGGGTTCATATACGCTAAGAGCGTGTTCCCGCGTTTTTCGAGACACGTGTCTACAATGACACGTCGCCCACCCGCGCATATGTTTCACCCTTATTTCGGAGCAGACCCCGAATATCGCGGGACAGAATAAACACTCGCGCCTGAAACGATTTAGTAGCGCATACTACATGTCCTGGGCCTAAAGAAGGTCCCCGAAGAAGGTGCTCTTATCCGCGTTATCGCGGCACGCCCGACGCAAAGATGACAGCCATCTTAGGTCGGCGCATGCAGCCACGTATAACGACACTGGAAAATCGTCAATTTCTCAGCAATTTGCAGACTCACATCCACGAAACTTTGCAAAACATCGCAAAATCGCACGCCGCACAAGATGAGTACACACACGACGCGGAAAACGCGTTTTATCCGCACGGACGTGTGTGGAGAAGGCGGAGCGCCACGGAGACACGTCCACACAGCTCGACACACACGGAACGACCCCGACCCAACTTTTTTTTT
>NW_012026812.1:133453-133899 GCF_000956235.1 Wasmannia auropunctata
TATCCCCTGTGTGCCTTGTCGACTCAGTTGTATGCTATACGAAGTTATTACGTACTCGGACCTTTTCGGATATCTCGGTAACCTGCCCGTTCGCGATACGTATACGAAACCCTTTCGCGGATTGCGTCGGAAGTTCGATCTGACGTACGATCTCAATTCCCTTATTACCCAGAATGGTTCGGCTTGACCCGGAGTCAACTAAAGCCATTAGCGGATATTCTCCGATGAAAATGCGGAAATACCGCAATGGCGGCAACATCGATACGTGAAAGGCTACCGGTAATTCCTCTAGATCTGTGGTAACCTTACGGGTCTCGACGGGATTCGCGGGAGCCGCTCTGACCCGCGCGGGCGACTCGCTTAAGCGTTTCCCGAACACGTCGGGCACGTCTTCACCGTGACTTCCGACTTTCCACAGCGATAGCAATAAATACGACGTTCTTCCC
>NW_012026812.1:136900-138975 GCF_000956235.1 Wasmannia auropunctata
CCATTTTAATCCATTCAGTCGAATATCTCGAAAATCAAGCCCGGGAGAGAAAAATTTTTCAGACAAAAGTTGTTTGGTTTCAAAGGAACCATAAGATGGTACTATTGGTTTGACCTTGAAGAATTATTTGAAAGTCACATAAAAGTCACCTCAATTTTTTTGAATTGCATTCCCTATTTTTTATTACATATTCTTGTAGCTAACCTCGAGAGCTTAACAAAACACTATAATCAAATGTTTCTTCATTGAATACTTTTCGAGTTACAAAGCTCCAAAGTTGCAACTTCGGAGCTTTATAACTCGAAAAGTATTCAATGAAGAAACATTTGATTATAGTGTTTTGGAAAGCTCTCGAGGTTAGCTACAAGAATATGTAATAAAAATAGGAAATGCCATTAAAAAAAATTGAGGTGACTTTTATGTGACTCAAATAATTCTTCAATGTCAAACCAATGGTACCATCTTATGATTCCTTTGAAACCAAACAACTTTTGTCTAAAAAATTTTTCTCTCCCGCTTGATTTTCGAGATATTCGACTGGATTAAAATGGTCCACCCTGTATATACCATATATCTTTTATACGTTACCGATCAAACATTTACCTTATTATTTACGTTTGGAATCTAGATAGCGTTATTTGCAATCATGTTATAGCACCTACGATCCACCAATAGCGTTGCGTGTTACGCGTACTAACTATAACAATGTAAAAATGTTAACCATAGACGTATCTAGATATTCATTACTCTCAAGTCTAGATCTCTGATAACGTTTGTTTAAGTCTAGTCGTTCCTACGCAATATATAGTGTGTATAAACAGAAACAATAAAAACGGCTCTTTTATTTTTATATGGTAATACTTTGTTATTCATTCGTGGTACCGCATCTTACTAAGTGCTAACGATACTTGCATTGGTGACCACCAACTACAAAACGCAACAAAGGTTAAAAGAAGGGCCAATTCAACCGCGTTCGAATCATCATTATAAGTAAACGAAAATTTCAAGACGTTTTATGTCAGTGCAGCGGTCGCCTGAGCGTGGGTCCGAGGTCGTGACCGGTGGCCGACCCACCGATCCGCCCAACCGTACTATGCAGTCTGATATATTCCAACAACGACGACGGCGACGGAGGATCGGGAATCTCCACGGTTTCCCGCCTTTAAGAATTACCACAATTTTATCAAGCTGATGCTCGCCTGTGGTTTGCCCAGGTAGATCTAGTTTTTACTAACTACAACATAACCTCCGATACTACTGAATTCCGATATGTCGCCACACAAATAACAGACGAAGCCTTGCATAGCATTTCAGATCTTATTTTAAATCCACCGCTTGAGAACAAATATGATGCAATAAGACGGCGCATCATTTTAGCATATGATGAAGAAGATGAAGCACGCCTTCGCCGTTTGTTGCGTGGTCAGTGGTCACGAAATGCAAGACGAGAAACCAACAGCATAGCTCCACCGGTTACGTTCACTGATCGCGTCGAATCAATGTGGAGATGCCATCCTACGCTCATTATTTCTCGAATAGCTCCCAGAACCCATTCGTGCAGTTTTGGCAATTTCAGATACAGTTGACTTACATCGTTTAGCAGAGATGGCTGACAAGGCCATAGATGTCATGAAACCTTGCAGCCGTCACCAACCTTGCCGTCGGCTGCAACGGTCGCGATTGTGGAGCAGCCGATTCCACAAAGCGAGGAGAAGCAAAGACCACAAAATGTGGACAAAGAAAAATAGATTACGGGGATATTGACCGGTATGAGGCCAGCTGTCGAACTAATGATTTCAATAATTTCAAATACGTCATTCGATTGCTAGTCGTTTGCTAATTTTTGCATCTATTTTTATTTTGTTTGCTTATTAATTATTTTGGGTAAAAAATCGAAAATAAAATTTGGACAAGTGTAACGAGCGTAACCGCCATTTGAAATCTTTATTTTCTCTCTCTCATAATTTTATAAATATTTCGGTGCTAAAACGTTTGCTAGTCATTTGCTAGATCCGTATATACAAGTATTTTTCCTATTTTATCGATAAATTGTCCCATATTTTATTTATTAATAG
>NW_012026812.1:139025-140127 GCF_000956235.1 Wasmannia auropunctata
AACTCAAAAGAAATGTTGTCTACAAGATAGAATGTGCGAACTGCGATGCAAGTTATGTAGGACAAACGGGAAGGAAATTGTTAACCAGAATTAATGAGCATCGGAAAGATATTAACAGAAATAAAGACAATCACTCTGTAATAACAGAACATAGGTTACAGTGCGCTCATGATATGGATTGGAGTAATGTGAAAATTTTGGATATTGAAAAAAATTATAAAAAACGGATTATCAGCGAAATGATATATATTAACAAACAAAACAACAGTTTGAACTTGCAAACTGACACTGAGATGCTTGATCATGCGTACACCGCCATAATCAATGACGTAAGCAACTAGGCAAATTGACCTTGTTTTTCGGATCTTCAGTCGCACATGTGGCGCTTGGAAGCACAGTCGATTTTTCTTTTGGAAATATCTCAGTTAATTTTTCAGTTCAGTTTTTAAATATTTGACAAATGACGAGATGTTAAAGTTCTTAAAAAATTAGCAGTTGCGGTAAGTTCTCTAGGTGACGATTTGTAACTCCGTGATTTGTAAGTAATTATTGTAAAATATTTAAACGAAATGTATGTTATTTGTAGCGTTATTTTTGAACGACAATGGGATTGCAACTAAATTATACCACTGAGGATGGCCAGAAGTATGGCCGAAACGTTTGGCAATAAATTGATTTACATGAAATAAATAGTGATATTCACTTAAATTATCATTGCGCACCAATTACCGCGCTGATTCCCATTAGCCTATACTTTCTAAATTGTTTAAAAAATATTAATCAATAAATATCTGAATAAAAATGTCAATAATTTTGTTTGCGTGCCACCCTCTCCCCCCCCCTTTTTTTGTTAAGGTTAGGTTGTAACCGGACTTTTCGGCTATCGGACAACGAATCACGAAGCCCTCAATTCACGCAGGCCCTTTTGGCTCGTCTTTTCGTGATTCTTGCTAATTATACTTTACTTTATTAATAAAAACTTTAATAGGCGAGTACCGACTTTGACAAATATAAAACCGTGTATGTTTCAATGTAAATTTCTTACTTTATTCGGTCGCCACCTTGTTTGACCTCAGGAGATCGGAAGAGCACACGTCTGAAC
>NW_012026812.1:140910-141514 GCF_000956235.1 Wasmannia auropunctata
TACAAGAGGTTCAAAGTAAATTAATAAAAAGTATGCGTTTTCAATTCGGGCCTCCCGGAGGTCTCGGTCTCGTCTCGACAATGTAGCTGCCGGTCCGGTAAAAAGGGGCGCGAACCCGCGCCTTGTGACGGCGGCGGGACGCTGCTCCGCCGCAGCGGACTGCGGCGTCACAATATATATATTGCGACCGCACGCGTAGGTGCGAGGCAATCTTGTCGGGAGTTCGCACGTCCGGGTAGAGCGGAGTTTCGCGTCCCGATCGGAGATACAAAGAATTCAGACGTTACCGTAACCGTCTCCGCGGATGTAAGCGGGATTTGGGCGCCAGGCCCGCGTGAGCGAACCAAATTTATATAATATATGAGTTATCTCCGATTCTCGACGCACAACTCTATAGATCGAGGCAACTTAGATTTGCGCGAAAGTCCGGACGGGCGAACAACGACGGCGCGGAAGGCCGGCTAACCAGCTCCGACAAAGGCAGAGGGGCGGTTCGTTAAGGCGAGGCTTAGGAGAGCGACAGGAAAAGAAAATAATTGCTCCGGTATTTAATAGTAGTGAAGGTAACATGTATTTTCGGTGCTCTCGCAGGCGAGAGAATACA
>NW_012026812.1:143376-144646 GCF_000956235.1 Wasmannia auropunctata
AACATAAAACTGCATTCTGATTGGTTGTTGTAATCAAGTTACGACATATCTTTACTCGATTGTTGATTAAATTATTGTACAACATTTACTGCTACTATTACTCCCACAACTCTGCGCCTACGTTTACGCAATTGTAGACCGGGCTTTACTCAATCCTTTGTTATTTTGTTCGATTATGCCGATGTAGTATACACCCCGGCAATTAGCCAGCAGACATTGCATCATATTCAATGTGTCCAAAATTCATATCTCCGCTTTTCCTACTGCATCCGCAAATTCGATCACATCCCTCCCCTTTACCTGAGTTCTAGATAGCTGAATATAAAACAGCACTTTGTACTCCACCTGTGTTATCTTGTTTTTAGTCTGTTTCGCTCTAATACTCCCACTTGCTTTCGTCGTCTCTTACACTCAAACGCTGAGTTTTAATCATTAAATGTTTCTATCACGCGTTCTCAGGACCTTCTATCCTATCCCTCTCACCATTTTTCTAAATTCTAAGCCTCCTTCTCTTACACCGCAGTAAAATATTATAACAGTTTACCCTTATCCATACAATCCTCCTCCTCATTATCTGTTTTTAGGGCGCTTCTATGGCCATCTTCATCTTCATTTGCTTCATTATCTCACCGACTTATTTGTTGGATTGACTTTTGTGAGCAATCATACGGTGACGAGTGATTTGAGATGTCACACGTTAATAAGCGGCGTGCAAGGAGCGTGCAAAGAGGCGAGACCCGCCGACCTGGGAGACGAGAGAAGCACTGAAACGTGAAAGCAGTAAGCTTTACTTTCTGTGTGAACTGTGTTGCTTGCTGCTTTTACGCTTCAGTGCTTCTCTCGTTTCCCGGATCGGCGAGTCATCCCTCTTTCCTTCTCTCCACCAACTGCACAATTGAACAAGGAAAGAGCGATGGAGTGTTGCTCCCTCTCATTCTAGATGTTCTCCCGACGATTTCAATGGGGCGCGCGCAGTCTATTTCATAAGTCTATGGTTTAAAAAAAAACTTGCATCGTCAGAAATTAAAATTTTGAATTTACGACTTTATTAGATTGCGACTGTCTAACTTTTTACCTTAGACGACTCCTCGTTTTCTAAATTTTCTCGAATCGATTGTGCAAAGTTTCCACTCTCCAAACAACAAAAATCCCGTTAGCAATAATTAAATTTATTAAGGTAGTACACTCGCGACAGTACCATTCAAAAGTTAGGTCTCATCGCGCGCTTGGTACTGATATTCCCCACTCCCACCAATGAGAGAAAATATTT
>NW_012026812.1:145542-146141 GCF_000956235.1 Wasmannia auropunctata
GACGTGTGCTCTTCCGATCTTTCAGCTTGATTTTTAAATTTATTTTGCTTTATAATATTCTCACATTCTCTTTCTACTGAAGAAGTATTATTATCCGACTCTAATGTACCTTCTTGAAGTGTGGAACAAGATGGGGAACCTAAATTACGTATTGCAAATTTCTTTTTCAATTCCTCAGCTTGGTTTTTAAATTTATTTTGCTTGACAATATTCTCGAATTCTCTTTCTGCTGAAG
This sequence comes from Wasmannia auropunctata, assembly GCF_000956235.1. NCBI lineage: Eukaryota > Metazoa > Arthropoda > Insecta > Hymenoptera > Formicidae > Wasmannia > Wasmannia auropunctata. The sequence goes on from NW_012026812.1 coordinate 145,778, forward strand.
AAGCATCATTATCTGACTCTAATGTAAACACATGTTCTTCTTTTTCTAAACGTGAAAGTTTGTCCAATGCTCCTTCATATATTTCTATAATAAATGATAAATATATATCTTTTTGCAAGTTGTATATAAATTGCTGTAAAAATAAATATACTTACTGGCACGTCCTTTTAAATTCACTGAATATAAGGGCCATTCTTGTAAAGGATAATCACAATTTTTTATCATATTATGAAGAGTATTTATATTTTCTCGTGTATAAGGCGGACTTAGAAATCGTGTAAAAAATTTTTTAGTCTGATTATTGTAATCCACCCAAAGAGTTGGAACAATATCGATTTTTTTAATTAAAGGTCTCCGACCTCTT
>NW_012026812.1:146723-147039 GCF_000956235.1 Wasmannia auropunctata
CTGTAGCGTCCTAAATTTTAACAATTAATAAATTTAGCTTTGGCAGTAACAATATTAGTTGTCTTTATATTTTAAAAACACACATTAGCTGCCACGTCTATATTTTAGCTGCGTTGGCCAATCCTTTCTCTGCGTGTGACGCACACACACAACACCAGGCTATATCAAACGTCCGCACTCTTCAACAACTGCGGCTAAAATTATGCCACTCAACATGGCTGTTCGAAAAGGTTCACACTATGTAGTTCAATAGTCGTCCGATAAATGGCGCCAATGGGAAGGCTGCAAAAAAATCAGTCCGGGAACTTATGGACCA
>NW_012026812.1:147089-148384 GCF_000956235.1 Wasmannia auropunctata
TTAACTTTACGAAAGTCGAGACAAAAACGATACTTCCCGTTCGGCTTTTTAATCATCACGATCGGATTTGACCACTCGCTAAACGACGGTTCGATTATCCCGGCTGTCAACATCTTGTCGACCTCTTCGCGAATCGCCTCTTGAACCTTCGGCGACACTAAGTAGCATCTCTGCTTGATTGGCGCGTTTTGACCGACATCTATTCTATGCTCGGTCAGAGGAGTGACACCGGGATCCGCGATCGTCTTCGGTACTCGGGACTCTAAAAATTTCTTTAACCGCTCCTCCTGAGCGGGGGTCAATTCGGAAAGCCCGCAGCAAGCGTAAGTCTCGTGGGGAGGAGGATCTTCAAAAGCGTAACGCTCCCAAGGACGGTCGGCGAAATGCCACCCCGCCGATGCAAAATCTAACCCGATACTAAAAGAGCATAGAAAATCCATCCCCACGATACACGGAACGACTAAATCCGGCAGCAAATAAACATTAAGTTCTCGCTGGACGCCCTCTAACGCTAACGATACTCGGACCTTTTCGGATATCTCGGTAACCTGCCCGTTCGCGGTACGTATACGAAACCCTTTCGCGGATCGCGTCGGAAGTCCTATTCGACGCACGATCTCAATTCCCTTTGTACCCAGGATGGTTCGGCTTGACCCGGAGTCAACTAAAGCCATTAGCGGATATTCTCCGATGAAAATGCGGAAATATCGCAATGGCGGCAACATCGACACGTGAAAAGCTATCGGTAATCTCTCTAAATCCGTAGCAACATTACGGGTCTCGATGGGATTCGCGGGAGCCGCTCTGACCCGCGCGGGCGACTCGCTTAAGCGTTTCCCGAACACGTCGGGCACGTCTTCACCGTGACTTCCGACTTTCCACAGCGATAGCAATAAATACGACGTTCTTCCCCGCACTCGCGCGCGATATGTCCTATTTTCTGGCAATTCCAGCATTTCGTGGTGCTAGTGCCAGCGGTGGTCGGAGCGGTCGTACTACCGGAGGGTCTCGTCTCGCGATTGTATCTCGGAACTTTTCGGTTCGCGTTACTCGGGCTAGCAATCCCAACCGCAGCGGTCGCGGTACCCCTCGCGGGCTTACGCGACGAACGATACGCGAGGTCGGGAAGCAGGGACTTCTCCGGCGCGACGGTATGTCGAGGTCGGTTCGCGGTTTCGTCGATCACTTCTAATCGGGTGGCCAGCTGCTCTAACTCGGTAAAAGTCGAAAACTCATGTCGGCGAATAATACGCTGCGACTGCGCTCGTGGATTGCGGTGCGTGTGATCTAATTGA
>NW_012026812.1:148437-148737 GCF_000956235.1 Wasmannia auropunctata
TTTAAGTCGCGAAACGTGGCACAATTGTAGATGCGCTCGCCCTCGAAAATCGGAGGACGCAGGATCCACTTAGCCAGTACGGTCGGGCTAATGAGCCCTTGTAACGGACGTTGTCGCAAAACGTCCCGTCACAATATATATCAATAAAAACTTTTATATAAATACATATTTTAGTAATTAAAATATACATACGTGGTAAATTTAAAGTTGGTATAGCTGTCTTACTAAGCCTCTTACAATTAGATATCTTAAAACAATCTTCAAAGTGAGCTTCACATATAACTCTTTCTACAAGTTTTT
>NW_012026812.1:148757-149129 GCF_000956235.1 Wasmannia auropunctata
TGGCGACATCGCTATCATCTACTGGCAGTGCTACACGTCGAATCTTGCGTGACTTTGCATCAAAGTCAGATGCAACTATGCAAAGAGCGTTATCGCGCACGTAATTTCTGAGTAGACCACTCAACTAGTACGAACTTGTTCCGCCTATACCGAGCGACGTCCCAAACTTCTTGATCGGCATTTCGATGTTGACTAAATGATTCGTACTGTGTTGTTTAATTTATAATAATACCCGCTTCGCAAAGTTCCTCGATAATCGACATCTCGTTGTCGTGCGCATTGTGACCAGCTTGGCGCGAGGCCTCGAGCAATCGGAGGCGATCTACAAGCTCGTTGGGATCGTCTCAATGAATGTATTCAATCTTACTATCA
>NW_012026812.1:149456-151259 GCF_000956235.1 Wasmannia auropunctata
TTTTTAAGTTGACTTGCTGGGAGGGTTTCAGGCCCTCGATACATGGAGCGAGCCCTCGTGTCAGCTCCCCTGCGCCCTTGCACTATCGGGGCCTCCTGGCAGGGCCGTCGGCTCGCTCCGAAAACTCTGTAAAAGATAACAGTAGTAAGAGGGCTCCGTGACGGAAGAAAGAAAGAAGAGTAATTACGTGACCTGTGCTCCCGTCTGGTTCCGCGTATGCCTCGTTATTCCCTCGTCCTTGGAGTCCGGGTTGCAGGGAGCCGGTGAGACGACACTTTACGACAAGCTTTTCAGTCGAACAGTCGCCATCCCTCGCTTATGTCGGTCGTGGCAAGGCCTATTGCTTAATTCTAATACAAAGTTTTAAGTCGCGAAACGCGGCAAAATCGTAGATGCGCTCGCCCTCGAAAATCGGAGGACGCAGGATCCACTTAGCCAGTACGGTCGGGCTGATGAGCCCTTGTGACGGACGATGTCGCAAAACGTCCCGTCACAAAGCTTATACACGAAATCCACTCTTATTAAAGCAAAAATCAAAACCCTCATTTTCTGGCGACCGTGACAGGACTACGTCTTCACGATCCTGTTGCACGATTGTTCACGGTGCAGATTGGCCGGATAACGCGATTAGCTCTTTGTCTAGCGACGCGAAAACAATTATCGGGAAATCGATAGATCACCGGGTCAGCCGAAAATTGAGTGAAAGAGAATTTAAAGTTAGAGAAAGACCGTGAAATAAAGACCGACACGCGTGCATGTTGATTGATAATAATTATTTAAGTGTTTCCAGCTTTGATACAAAACGAAAATATTCTAAACAAATAAACGAATGATAGAGTCGTGTTCGAAAATTTGATATTGAGATACCGAGATTGATTTTCTCGAGAAAAGTGAATAAAATAGAGAAAAACGCGAGTGTTAAAGATAAATTTACGTAGCGACTGGTTTCCGTCTCGCGCATTGCACGAGCGAGTTACTTTCGTTGCGACGCGAGTGTAGAATCATCGCGAGTGACCATAGAGTCAGTGTTTAAGCGTTTAAAAGTGAAATTGTGGGGTGAAAAATTAAAAGGGCTTCGGCCTAAGAGGACCCCTGCGCGAATTTTTCAAAATTCGAAAAACAGAATATTTTCGATCATTGATAATATTTATATAACTATATTTGACGAAGCAAAATTATAAAAGGGCTTCGGCCTAAGGGAATCCCTGCGAAAATTTTTTTTTGCATAAATAAAACTGAAATTTCACGAAATTCATAGTCAAGTAGAGACTAAGTCCTTCGGACATTAATTAATAAAAACGCAGAGGATTGTGATAAAAATATAGAACAAGAGAGTGAATAAATTGTCGAGAAACGACAAAAATTTCGAGTAATTAATTAAAGAAGTAGTTAAAATAAGTGACTAATGGATGAAGTATTGTTGATGGTTAGCTTCTTCATGGCAATGAGAATATTTCGAGTAGTAGTGGCAGTATTGTGTCTACTTTGCCAAAATTTAATAATAATTTTAAAATTTATTCACGACTTTCTGGAACAATACGTTCTACAAACGTAAAGCACATTGCACAGTGGGAGATCCCTGTCGCTTACGTTGATTACATAACAAGAGAATTAAACCAAGTAAATTAAAGGAGAAAGATAGTGGATAACATTTTAATCGGCACGTAGAAAACGCGAATTAAAGTGAATAAAATCATTACGCGAGACTTTTGAGCGCGCAAAACTGAGTATTGGGGTACGAAACATCAAGAAATTATAATAAACAATATACCCCATTAGTATTTCAATACTCAGGTCGAAAAA
>NW_012026812.1:152984-153823 GCF_000956235.1 Wasmannia auropunctata
GCATATTCGCGGAGCAATGAACTCGCTGAACGGCACGTAGCCGACAACATACTCGCCGCGAAAGCGCGAAAACGCATAACCGCGAGAGATTCGACTCTCGGAGAGAGAGCCGCAGCCACAGCTGTTTGGACGGCTATGAAAGCCAAGACGAAATTCGGTATGGGTTTAAAAACGAAGAGGAAAAGGAGCAAACGAATATTTCCGGTAGTTAAACGCGGAGGTATTCTGCCACTCTTGCCACTGTTGGGCGTTGTTGGTTCGTTGGTCGGCGGGGCGGCGGGAGTCGCGAAGGCCGTGAGCGATAACAAAGCCGCGCAGTGTCAGCTGGAAGAATTGAAACGTCACAATCGCATTATGGAAGGTCACGGAGTTTATCTCGCTCCGTATAAGCGCGGCCGAGGCGTCTCGATGTGGAAAAAAAACTCCAAAAAAAACGTTAAAATTTCCAACAGGCGCAACTACCAACATACAACTGCAACAATTGGCTGAACGTATGCATATTCCATATTTCAGAGGTATTTTCATGCGAACCATTTTACCGATGAGAGGAGTACGTCGAAATGAGAGCGGTATCGTGAATTTGGACAATGCTGAGGGATTTGGTACTCATTGGGTGGCATACGCAAAGAGGGGCAATTGTGCTATATATTTCGACAGTTTTGGTAATCTTCGTTCACCGAGAGAATTGGTGCGATATCTACGGGACAACGAGACGCAAATCGAATTTAATCGCACACCTTATCAACGTTACGATCAAAGCAATTGCGGTCAACTGTGTCTACAGTTTTTACAGACGGTAGATAATATATTTAAAGACAAACGTTGCAACATTTAGACTA
>NW_012026812.1:153870-159691 GCF_000956235.1 Wasmannia auropunctata
GAGATGTGTATAAGAGACAGCTCCATTCCAATCAAACGTGTGGTTAAACTCTAACATATGATTCGTGATGACTGAGTGTCTTGAGATATCTAACATGGCATTTCTCTTGTGTTCACTGACTCTCGTTCTTATTTGTCTTTTGGTTTGGCCTACATATGAGGCATCGCAATCATTACATCGTATCTTATACACTACATTATTACTCTTATAATAATACATAATTATCTAAAAAATTTTTTAGAACAACTGGATCACAATACAACAACAAAAAAATCTATATTCTGATGCCTTGTACTTATCAAAAAAGTTTGTACTACGAATTTTCCTGTGAAATTCACATGGGATAAATTTTCTTATCAAATCAATTCGCCGATCTAATTCAGTTTTAGCCACAATATTTAATTTTCCATTTTTTTGACACATCCAAAAATTTAATAATTTCTTCATAACTCCTTCATCAAATAAATGCATTGAATCTAATGATTGATCATATTTATGTTTGGTTCTATATAAATAAGTGGAGATACTCCAGTGTGATGATTTATATCATTAAAACCCCGATATTCTTCATCTGTGCGTTTATCACAATGAATATTTAAAAATACAGTAACATTTTCATGTTTTTCACCTTTTACGTGACATCTTTCACAACCATCACAGGACATATGTCCTTTTACACATTTCAAATAGGAACGTGCTGGAGTATCGCAAATAAAAGATTTTATTTTAGTTGATACCTGTGTTTCTCCAATTATTAACCCTTCACGAAGCAATTCGTTAATTTCACAAATAAACTTGCTCAAATATTGTTCAAGAATTTTTGGTTTATGATTTCCGGAATATACGGCAACTAAACTGTAAAAGGCTTGTAGATGTTCAGTTCAAAATAAACCTTGCATAAAATTGGCCATAGTGTTCTGTTGCTACTTTTATGTGGTTTCATACCATCTATATTGAATTGCAGCTACAATTCACGATTTGTATGCAAACTTATATTTACACAATGTTTCAAACCTTGTGCGATGCCCAAATATATGAACTCCCACACAGCACAAATGGCTATTTGCCGACGAATTGTCGACTTTTTTCAGTCGACTTCAAGTCGACTCGTAAAGTTGACGTTAAGCCGTCTATTTTTAGACTGATTTTTGTCGACTTTAACTGTCGACTGTAAGTTGACTTGAAGTCAACCAATTTCGAAAAATTAATGCCGTCTTTTTACGTCCGACTTTTAGTCGACTTATGTTTGTCAACTTCTTGTGCTTATTTTCAAATATATATATATATAATATATATTTATTACTAAAATAGTAATTTATAATATTTAATATTATTTAATATTCACATTTGGCGCTAAAAGTCAGTACAGCCAAGTGAAACTGTAGCGCAAATAGAAGTCCTTCTAGATTATTGTATGACTTCTGCCTTTTCCAACCGATCTGGCGATGCGACAACTTGAATCTAGGAATTTGCGGTAATAATTTAAGATAATTCTCCTTTTTTCCTCCAAACTATTTACAGAAATTATAAAATAAGTATAGAAAAATAATTTTTCATACTGTCATAATATTTTTTTTTATTCTCTCGTCTGTCCAAAATTAATATATATTTTTTTAAGTTAGAGGTTAGATTGTAAAAGTTATATTTTAAAAGTAAATCGAAATAACACAATAATATAATATATTATTTGATATCTTTAAGATATAATAGATGTTTGTAAGCATTAGTAATTTTAATTTATCAATTTAATGTTGTGATATCACTATTCTGGGATATATTCTTTATCACGCATGAACATCATATATATCATGAAGTATGATACATTATTTATCCTCGTTCACTGAATGTTAAACAAGGATAATGCATTATGCATATCATGCGTGAATCGGAAAGCATCCCGGTTTGAAACGTTGACTGCTAAGTAAAGATTTAGCTCCTTGGCAGCCAATGTATGTATTAAGCGCTACTTATAGATCTAAAGTAACAGTACATAGTTTGAACTAGAAAATATACAATATTCAATTACATTATGAGTATTATTGATTACTAAGATCTTGTTACATTTGTTATTCATTGATCGTGCCTTAATTTTTTGCATTTATTTATATAAAAATGATTTTTACATAGATTAACATTGCTTTAAAATTATCAATGTCATTTTTTGTTTATTTTTTATCTGTTTGCTGAAATATTTGTTATTTGAGTGTGATTTGTGATTTTAGTGTGTCTTAACGAACTGATCATTTTATAGTTTGACTGCAACAGACATTGGTATCCTACTCATTATACCAACTTCGCTTTCTTTAGAAAGTTGTACTTTAGAAGTACTTTTGCCCTTCGCAGTTGTTTGTGCTGTTTATCTCCATTTCTTGAGAGGAGAGAGGTAAGATTCTTTTTTTACATATTTTCTTACATATATTCATATATATTTGTATATGTACACAAATATTCGGCAATAAGTGATACATAATTGAAACGTTTATTTTAGATAGCATAATATATAAGCAAAAAACAAAAAAAATTTTTCTTTATCCTTTTTTATTTAATGGAACTTGAGAACGGCATATTTTAACATAAAAAGATATATTTTGTAAATTATTAATTTTTTTATTATTGTGCTTTAATACTTTTTATGTACAGAATAATGACATGAATAAAATGGTGTAAATAAAACACATAATTGCTTTTTAAGCAATTATAAAATGCAATTACATATTGTTTTTTAATTTCATAAAAAGTAATAAGATATAAGTTAGTGTGTACCTATTTATTATAAGCCGTTCCTCGATTTTAATTAATTTTTGTAAATATTATAATTGTTTTATAGATGAAAATTGCCATTACTATTTCCTATACATTTTATGTCTGTTTGTTAAAATAATACTTATTTTATTTTCAGTCTGCCTCCACGTGTCAAATAAAGCTTGTTTTGCAATTTGATTTGCAACGGACCTGTGTGCAAAGCTGTTTGTCCTTGACAGCTGTTTATGCTTTTTGTATTTGTCTTTTCCTGTCTAGTCTCCATTTTCTGGTGAGAGGTAAGGTTCTCCTTATTTTCATTGTCAGTTATACAAGAATTTGTGTCAATTTCGGTCCTTCGAAAGTAACAGTACATAATTTGAACTAGAAAATATACAATATTCAATCACATTATGAGTATTATTGATTACTAAGATCTTGTTACACATATTTGTTTTTTATTGATCGTGCCTTAAATAGTTTTACTTTTATACTTTTTATGTATATTTTCTTTTATACATTTAAATATGCACAGTGTTCGACTACAGGTGAGAGAAAATTAACGCAATGATTTAGATAGCAAAATAAATCGAAAACAAAACAAATTTTATCGTCATTTTTTAAACACCTAATGAAATTTTAAGAGCAGCATATTTTACGAAATATTAAATATCTCGTAAATTATGTATTTTTTGACATGTATGACTCACAAGTACTTTCATGCACAGAGTAATGAGTCGTTTGATTCCTTTCTAAAAAAAGTCATGACATTGATTTGTATATTTCGTAATGTATTGTCGTTGTTCCGCGAAGCGGATGATTGGTTCTCTTGCTGCGCTTACTTCGTGAGTGGCTGTTGTTGTATATTTTGACAGTTGAATGTATTGAGGCTGATGTGTAATTGCAAATTATAGTAAAATGTGTTAAATAACGCGCGTGAAACACGTATAATGCTAGTATAAATAAAATACACAACTGTTTTCCAAAAAAATTATTTGATTACGTATCTTTTTAAAAATGCTATAAATATTATGTGTTTTGTTTACATTAATTAATTTATTTTATTATTCGGTGAATGAATTAGTATTAAAGTACGATTATAAAAGATGTTTAGTTTTTGAAATATTGTCTATTTCACGTAAGATATGTCAATTTTTAAATTAGATCATGTAAAAATATCTCGTACAACAAAATTTTATTATGTTTTCGATTTATATTATTATCAGGTTTATTACTAGATTTTTTACTTAATAATTTCTTAAATTTTTTTCAACTTGTTGCCGAATATTTGTATATTTATATATTAATGCATACTTATTGGCTTATTATCATTGGTTTTGTAACATTGGTTTCGTAATGGAATTATATGGTCTATAAAGTAACAAATAATAATTTCAATTTTTGGAAAAAAACATTTTTTATGGTTATATAAAAATCATCACTTCTTTTTTTCATTGAGATATTTAAAACTTTATGCCAAAAATGCTACAATAAAGTATACAGTTTCCCTTGAAATTTTTATTTCTTATATTGTAATGTAGTATACTGTAAATGTTTATACTGTTTTATAATGTAATACTTATAGAATTAGAGGAATCATTATGTGAAAAAATTATATAATTAAATCATATAAATAGATTTATTTAAAGAACAGTGATGACTTATTTATATAATGTTAAAAGCTCTTTTTTGGAAAAAATTAATTTACTATTGTTGACTATCGGCTGATTATATTTATTATTATTCATATCAGTTTAAATAACTTTAGTCTGAATATTTTATTATGAAACGCATGGGAACAAAATATTAGAGTGGAGAAATTAAAAGGACCTATCCTGGATATATATATAGCAATATATATAGCAATAAATTAAATAATAATTAAAATAAATATTTTTATGAATAAATTTATTATTAACAGGTGCCGAAAAGTTTTAAAGAATTATCTTCGCGACAAAAAAATCGGCGCTTTGAATCTTATGAAAGATACGAGCGACAAGCAGTACATAGATCTATAGTCAGTAAAGAAATCAACTTAGAGTCGCTAGCTGATATAAATGCACATGTGCCTACAATAAGACAATGTACTTTATCTGATGAATATAATTCAGATTTGAATAAAGTTTCAATCAATATTCCACATTCTGATGTTCACGTAATTGTTGAACCAGAAAATGATGAGAATATCGCACAAATGGCTAATAAACTTCCATTATCAATTTGGTTAAATTCTTGGAAAGTACGACATAACATTACTCACATTGCTTTGGCGGAACTATTAACTAAATTGCATACATGTGGTCATACCGATTTACCAAAGGATGCAAGAACACTTTTGAATACACCGAGAAATAGTATTGTAGAGGTATGGACACAAAATCAAAGTTTTTTTCACTATGGTTTGGAAAAGGCATTAATTGAACAATTGACACACACAAGATGCATAATGAAAAATGAAATAATTTTGATAGACCTAAATATAGATGGACTTCTAATATCAAAAAGCAGTAAAAGCCAAATTTGGCCAATATTGGGTAAAATTTATGGTGACAAGTCATTTACACCATTTGTAATTAGTGCTTATCATGGATATTCCAAACCATCTTCTGTAGAGAAATTGTTGACTCCTTTTTGCCAAGAATATAATAATCTCCGGAATACAGGACTCATTTTCCGTGAGAAAAGATACACTGTGCAAATTAGAAGTGTTATTTGCGATAGTCCTGCGAGAGCATTCGTAACATGTACAAAATCACATAATGGATTTTTTGGATGTGGAAAATGTAAGCAAGAAGGCACTTATTCTAATCATCATATGTTATTTTTGGAATCAACTACATCCCTTCGAACTGATGAAAATTTTAACAATAGAGTACAAGAAGATCACCATACTGGTGTATCTCCTTTTGAGTCAATTCAGCTACCAATGGTTACACGGTTCCCCTTAGATTACATGCACTTACAAGGGAAGTTTGCGAACCCGAAAATTCAGAAAAATCTGACTCTTGGTGTAAAAGTAGAGCAGTTCATCCGTAGCATGAAACTATTTTTCGTTGGTGCTCAATTCCGTTTTGAAGGGATA
>NW_012026812.1:159744-160461 GCF_000956235.1 Wasmannia auropunctata
AGTTGGTACGACTGGTTTAGCAGAGCGCGCTATTGTACTTCCGTTCTTTTTTCTCTTCACTTCTGTATCGCCTCTCGGATTCAACACATTGTGAGAAAATTAATAAAGTTATATATAGTTTGTTGTACACAGTCACGATTGTTATTATCCATGCCTAACAGAAACATATTCGAAATGAAAAAATGAATGAGAAAAAGACTGAAAATGAACCTGAAGCTAAAAATCAATCTGAGATCGCTAATGTAAATAGCTTCCTTTGAAAGATACTGATTTAAATTTATTGGAGAAGCAATTGGAAGCAAAAGATTTCAAATATGCAATGGTGAATATAAATTCATTGATTCAACGTTCTTTTTTAATAAAGAAGACGTAGTATAAACTCTCAAAAATTCGATCGATTTTTAGGGCGTTTTTTTATGGTAAGACGGACACTTAACGTTCTCAAACTTTTCAAAATATACTTTAGTACTTTTTTAATGTTTAAGAAAATATTTTTTGTCATCTTTTTATATTAATATATGCAATTGAAGATGGCGCCTTAAAATTTCAATTGGATAATTTGAAACACAAAACTAAAAAGTTTCTTAATTTATATAATATATGTATCATAAGTATCCGATCTCTCTCATTCACGGAAAAAATTTTGGATACAAATTTTCAAATTTTTTTCCGTGATTTATTTAATACTAATAATAATACAAATTAAGATTCTTTTTG
>NW_012026812.1:160508-160967 GCF_000956235.1 Wasmannia auropunctata
TGTATAAGAGACAGAAGTATGACATAACCATAGATTTTCCATTTTAAACGTCTCTAGGCGTAAAAGTATTGAATTCAGAAACTTGTATCCATTAAGACTTTTGTTCGGGATGTAGAGGACAACAACATATTTCAGTTTCAATCAATTTAACCGGGCACATCTTACATAAGATCTGTGCGGGGTCCTTTAATGAAAACGCAAACAAACTCCATATTATTGATTATGACAAGATTTTAAATGAAAATTGTACAAATAAATGCAAATACTGATATATAATATAAATTACCTTCCTGAAATGTGGAACAAAATGTGGAACCTAGTTTACGTGTTGCAAATTTCTTTTTCAATTCTTCAGCTTGATTTTTAAATTTATTTTGCTTTATAATATTCTCACATTCTCTTTCTACTGAAGAAGTATTATTATCCGACTCTAATGTACCTTCTTGAAGTGTGGAACAA
>NW_012026812.1:162804-163401 GCF_000956235.1 Wasmannia auropunctata
TTTATTACACAAACCGAACCCAAGCTGTCGATTAAGCCTACTTGGAACTTAATCAGTTCGACCGTTATTAAGATCTCAAAATCTCGGGTGCTCGCAACGCGACGGCTCGCGTTAAGAGACCCGGCATGGCTTGTTAAACACTTCCCTAACAGCACAGGGATATTCTGATAACGATCTGAGTATGATCACAAAAGTATATTGCGATAATCTCAGAATATTCCGAAACGTACTGTGATCGATGCAGTACGTCCTGAGAACGTTCGAATGTCCGGGGTACAATCTCCCATAGAATTTCGCAGCGAATGTCTACGGGATTATAAAATGATGAAAATGGGATGAAAATGGGAAGAAAACAGTAGCTCATATACACAGCATACACGCATACATATATGCAGCCAGGCGCGCACGCTCACGCATTGAAAAGGTTAGGTTAGGTTGGGTTTTTAGGTTACCCAGATAGTACAAAGAATGAGAAAAGAATTCAGTTATATGTCATTAATTCTGAGATCATTTTCAGATGCAAAAAAATTTTATTTTCTAAAAGGGATTCTTTTTGCACCTGAAAATGAACTCAGAATAGATCGGAAGAGCACACGT
>NW_012026812.1:163421-163836 GCF_000956235.1 Wasmannia auropunctata
TTGTGACCGCACTTTTCTCTGGTGTCGAACTACAAGATCGGTCGTGGACCGACACTAATCCGGCTCAATGCAACGATTACATTACAAATTCACATTCGCAAATACACAATAGCCAGAAACGCGAAGTTGAGCGCCAGGCACGAGCGGGCGTGCCACCCTTCGAATTATCACGCGGAATTGAAATCTAGAACGCGGCAGAGGGGCGGTTCGTAGGGTGCGGAGGAATGTGGAAGAGCAAGGGCGAGATAAAACACTCAATATTTCTGTAACAGTAACAATGATTAACAAATATATTTGCGCGTGCTGGAATTTACAGGCGATTCGTTCGGCCGCGACTAACGCCGCGGCAGCCGTCGGTGGTATCGCCGAGGTCGCAATTCGCGCGTCCGGGAATGCTCCCGGAGATGACGGGTGA
>NW_012026812.1:163886-164317 GCF_000956235.1 Wasmannia auropunctata
TTGTTGGGCGTCGTCGGTTCGTTGGTCGGCGGGGCGGCTGGAGTCGCGAAGGCCGTGAGCGATAACAAAGCGCAGCGTCAGCTGGAAGAATTGAAACGTCACAATCGCGTCATGGAAGGTCAGGGAGTTTATCTCGCTCCATATAAGCGCGGTCGAGGCGTCTCGATGCGGAAAAAAAAACTCCAAAAAAAACGTTAAAATTTTCAACAGGTGCAACTACCAACATACAACTGCAACAATTGGCTGAACGTATGCATATTCCATATTTCAGAGGTATTTTCATGCGAACCACTTTACCGACGGGAGGAGTACGTCAAAATGAGAGCGGTATCGTGAATTTGGACAATGCTGAGGGACTCGGTACTCATTGGGTGGCATACGCAAAGAGGGGCAATCGTGCTATATATTTCGACAGTTTTGGTAATCTTCGA
>NW_012026812.1:164367-165463 GCF_000956235.1 Wasmannia auropunctata
TTAAATTATATTTAATTAGTAAACTAAAGCTAATATATATTTGTTTTTTGTTCATTTGAAGGTTAGATATTATTGTTACTTTAACTTTATTTATATATTAATATCATATTACAATGTATATACATATACATATATGTACACATGTGTTAATGATTTTGTTTTTAATTATTTACAGACTGAGTACACGAGTTTTACATGTGCAGTATGTCTTTCAATTCTACCAAATAGGGAAGAATTGTCTAAACATGATTGTTTTGATGGAAAAACTATTTATTCGGATGAGGGCGTTATTTATTGTTTGAGTGATGATAGTATTAATTCAAATGAAGAAACTATATTCAATGAATTTGATCATAGTAACATTTTAGATGATCATGATGATATCAGTATAGAGCGAGAGCAATGTATACCTGAATTAAAACATACTTTACCTAAAAAGCCTAACAAGGGACCCTCACAAACTGCACAATAGCTACAGCATAGAGAAAATTATCCAAGCATCTTGACTCTCTTTGGATCATTTTCCACCCAAAAACTAGACCGGAAATAAAATAAATATAAATAATAAAATAAAAAATAAAAAATATTAATAAAATAAATTTATTTTTTTTCTAATTTTTAGACAAATTATCCGAGCATCTTGACTCCCTTTGGATCACTTTCCACCCAAAAACTAGACCAAAAATAAAATAAATATAAATAATAAAATAATAAAATAATTAAAAAATAATAAAATAAATTTTATTTCTTTTTAATTTTTCGATGCTTGTCGTAGAGAAAACTTATTTAAAAACATTTATTTTATTATTTATATTTATTTCATTTCCAGTCTAATTTTTGGGTGGAAAGTGATCCAAAGGGAGTCAAGATGCTTGGATAATTTTCTCTATGCTGTAGCTATTGTGCAGTTTGTAAGGGTCCCTTGTAAGAAGGATGGTAAAAATTATTTCTATTTTATTTATTATTAATGTCTGATGGATTTGTTTCCTGTATCCTTATTTTGTAATTTTTATACGACAGTATCACTATTGTTATATACATTGCACAAGTTATATGTGATAAAAAGCTGCACAACAAGATCGGAAGAGCACACGTC
>NW_012026812.1:165483-166006 GCF_000956235.1 Wasmannia auropunctata
TTGGTCGTGATTATCTTGCTGTAAATAATTTAACATTAGTTTTCAAACCAAATAAAACTAATTCGAATAATAAACTATCACTACTTAATGAAGTTGTGTCCGTAGAAGAATGTATGGACATTATACAAGATGATTATCTTCTCTCCTTAGAAGATATAAATTCCGACTTTGGACCTGAAACAAATAAACAGATACTGAAAATTATAAATGAAGTTAATAATACTTACCTTACTAAAGAAACAAAGGTAAAAGAATTACCACTAGTCACTGTAGCATTGAAGGACACTTCTATATACGCTTATTCTCCGCGGAAATTTGCGTTATCCGAGCGATTACAAATTCGGGAAATTACGGATGACCTGCTTAAGCGAAACATTATTAAGGAAAGCACATCACAATATTGTGCGCGTATCGTACCTGTTCGCAAACGCTCAGGCAAATTAAGACTTTGTGTCGACTTACGACCATTAAATGAAAGAGTGGAAAAACAAAAATATCCATTCCCACAAATTGAAAGTTGTCT
>NW_012026812.1:166026-166727 GCF_000956235.1 Wasmannia auropunctata
TGCTCTTCCGATCTACATAAAAATCCGTCCACCTATCAAATAGGTGATTATGTGTTAATTCGGGATACTACAGTGAAACCCGGAGAAGATAAGAAATTGAAACCCGTCTACAAGGGTCCTTACATGATCTCTAAAATACTAAACAAAAATCGGTATGTTGTTCAGGATATACCGGGATTCAATATAACACAAAAATCATACAATTCCATATTGTCGATTAAAACATTGGATAAAGCCTTTTCCTCGAATTTAACGACCCTTTCAAATTCTTATCTTTTATTAAGTTTAAACAATTTATAACATGATATTTTTCTGAAGTATAATATATATCCTAAGGTATTATCCTCTAGTCCTTAAGTATACTTGTTAAGTCAACATTCCTTATATTTTATATTTGGTCTATCAAAAGTTGTCTACTTTAAGATATTTTTTTTTTAGCGTTCAGGGTCGAACGATACGCCAGGCTGGCCGAGCTGTAAGATATCGGCTAGATATAGTTATTTTAGTTATAGTTCCTGTGTTAGCCGTGTAAGATTGTTACTAAAGTCCCTATCTAGGGCCTTTAGTTGTTACTAGGTGTTTTCACTAAGCGTATGGCTCGTGACTGATTGGCTGCGGGACGCGCGAGGCGCCCCTAGCGGGGGAAGCAGGGAGTCAAAGAGAAGAGAACGGTGAGGCAGTTCGCCTTGTGGTGTAAAACA
>NW_012026812.1:166747-167338 GCF_000956235.1 Wasmannia auropunctata
GTTGGCGGCGTCGGTGAAACGGAACGCCGACGCTTGCAGCAGGGGCGCAAGCGCGGCGTTGGCAGTGGCGCTACGTCGCGCAGGTGGTGACGCTGGTGGTGGTGACGCTGGTGGTGGTTACGCTGGTGGTGGTGGTGGTGGTGGTGGTGGTGGCCGTGGTGGTGCAGCAGCATGAGGCGAGGATGGCGAGGATGGCGAGGCTTCACGTTGCCGCCGCTTGGCCATTTTTACGTCGCGACGTATGTCGCGAAGTTTGGCGCAAGCGTCCTCGTCCTCCTCGTTTTGCTGCACCACGAACCACGTGTAATAGTCCACTTTGTCCACCAAGAGTCTAGCGGGAAAGACGTCGATGCATTCAATGGCAAATTGCTCCAGGCGTTGCGCGAAGTCGTTCGGGTCGTCGATCTTGACGCAGGCCCGGACGATCTTCGCGAAAGTCATTTCTTGATCGCAAGCGATTCCCCACGCGAGGTCCTTGGCCGTTATAAATTGGGATACAACGAACCTGTTGCACCCCGGCGTGTGGCGTATGTGGTGGACGATGCGTCGCCTGGAAAATGCTCCTTCAATGTTTTCGTAGAAGGGCACGCA
>NW_012026812.1:169135-169954 GCF_000956235.1 Wasmannia auropunctata
CGAAATTACTCCCGGTTGTATCATTAGTTATATATAGAACATTCTGTATATATATCATGTAAATATTTTGTTTATAATATATATCAAGTTGTATACATACTTTCTTTCTTGACGAGCTTTGGCCTGTACTAGCCATTTTCCTATAAATTTAGCGATCTCGTCCTCAGTCACATCCTTATAATGAACACGAACAGTTTCTATTGTAAATATAAAAAAATTAGTACCAGTTTTTGATGAAATAACAAATAACAAAGGAGAATTTGTTCCAAAAATAACTCTTAATAATAAAAAACTTACTAAGTATGACTTTGTAAAAAATTAATTCTTGGAAGGCTTTTTTCTTTTTCATACCAGCCAAGCCTTACCTTTCTGCCAAAGGATTAGTCATTAATTTTTTCATTATATTAATGGTGCAAGATAGCACATCAGCACCTCCCAAGCCTTTTAACATATGAACCTGATAAAAAATAAATAATTTAAAAAATGTTAGAAGTGTTCTTGATATCAATTACTTTTATAAGATTTAAAATTAAATTAAGTTGAGAAATAACATATACATACCATGCTCTCAAAAAATTTTTTTTCCTTCAACTTCTCTTCTAAAGTATTAAGTGAAAATTCGTTGCATAAAGGCAATCCCTCTTCTTCAGCGTCGAAAATAATGTTATCCTCCTTGCGTCTGTCATGAATTAAACGGCATTGTTCTTCATGAGTCTTCATCCAATTTTCTACTACATTTAATTTATGCAGAATAATATTCAATTTGCGAAGAGTTTGTTTTTCAAAATTTGCACAAGAAAAAATAAATTTTAAATTCTT
>NW_012026812.1:170007-171716 GCF_000956235.1 Wasmannia auropunctata
AGTCGAGTGCCGTGGCCATCTTGGCAGCGTTGTTATAAACCTGAAAGTGCGTCGTGAGGTTATCGAAATGCGCAGGTGACACGTGTAGCGCGCAGTAGCCGTAATCGGCCAGAAAGCCGACCCGGAAGCGCTCGATCTTTGGCTTCAGTTTGATCGAGTTCCTGCACGGACAAGCGGTCCAACCGGACCAGGATCGCGTCCTCGGTGCCATCGTCGAAGGACGTTGGTTCTATGCACCTGGATGAAGTCGACGTGCGGGTGATCGACGTGTGTCCTGTCCTGAAGCGCCGTCCTTGCGTACTCCCGGGCCGTTTCACGGAGTCCGTGAACGGCCGAATAGAAGCGCGCCATGCGCATGCCGCACAACGCACGCAGATCCGTCCGAGCCAGTTGTTGCGTGACGCGTCGCGCGAACAGCGCGTAGTCCGGACGCGTCACCGTGACGGATTTGTCTAGTTGGTCGAGGGCGTATTTGAAACCAAGTTTGGACGTGCTCGTGAATGCGGGCAGATCGTGCGCCGCTCTCACGAACACGTGCCAAACAAATGCGGTCACCGCGGCGTCCCGCATCGCTTCCCTGTGCTTCTTCGGGTCATTCGGCAAGGGAACGTCCTCGAAGAATGGGCTGTTCGTATCGAGTTGAAAGACGACGAAGATGGGATGGTCGTCTATGTTTCCCATACAAAACTCGTCCCACTGCGCGTTCAATTCCGCCGTTTCGCGAAACGGCGGAACGAAAGTGGGCTCGCGTCTTTGTCGGAATTTAGGCCTCTTTTCTATATATTGGGTGATTTTGACGTTGCGGCACAAGTTTATTTTCGACGGCGTCGTAAATATTTTGGCAATGGAGCCGCAGCGGAACGGTTCGAGCGTCCTCGCGACGACAACCATCGAATCAATGTCGATCGTCGACGTGAGATGTCGCGCGCTGACCGTGCCCAATCGTAATTGTATGGGTTGCGGAATATTATCCGCAACCTCGTCGTCGCTCCCGCTGCCGCTGCCGCTGCCGCTGCTGCGTCTGCTGCTGCTGCTGCTGCTGCTGCTGACTATGCGTCTTCTGCCGCCGCGTCTGCTGCCGCCGCCTCGATTGATCCGGCTACTGCTGCTGCTGCTGACGATGTGTCTTCTGCCGCCGCGTCTGCTGCCGCCCCCTCGATTGGTCGTCCGGTTATTACATCCAGTCGGACGTGGTCTAGCGAAAACGCTGGAAGGTAGGCCAGACCTTGTGTCGGACTCCGGCGTGCCGGAGCCACCAGCGGGTGTTGGTTGACTTTCATTTGATCCTCCTCGCTCCAAGGGAGCCTCGTCTGTTTTTTTTGTAGATTCCATATTTGATCCCACGAGTAGGGACGGAAAATACTACCCCCCGGTTGACGCCCTTCCCGGGGAGAGGGCTGTATACGACGGGGTTCGCCTGGTGCTCCGAAGTCGGTCGCTCGCGACAGGTCTTCCCCCCTGCCATGCATCCCTTCGCCGCGTACCACAGCTTAGGATTAGGGGTGGTTTTTTTATAGAGGTCCACATCCTCGCAAACCCGGGCGGTTAAGCCAAGGTTAGATTCCCCGGTCCCCAGAGACATGACCTTAGGGATTACGGTATGTGCAGCCCGGAGAGGAGGTTTCTCCCCCCCGGTACTTGCTGCGTGTAGTTTTTGAGAGGTCTACAACCCCGCGAACCCGGGCGGTTAAGCCAAGGTTCCCCGGTCC
>NW_012026812.1:174007-175276 GCF_000956235.1 Wasmannia auropunctata
CCGTTCGTCTTGCTCGCTTTCACACTATCAGTGCTGACGCTTATATGCAGCATTTCTATTCGTTCGTTTAGGCTATAGCGCGCAAACGCTAGCTACAAGACGAACGACAGTTTAGTAACATAGTACCGCGGGTAAAAAATGGCTGCTTTCAGTAATATTCAACGACAAATATTTGTTGTAACAACAAATGAGATTTATAATATGATATTTTCATCTTCATCAGAAGAAAGTGAAGAAGATAATATTGATGAGTTGTTACAAAACAGAAATATTAAACAATATATTCCGCGCCTTAAAAATTACGTAGAGGTTATCATACCACAATATAGTAAAAACCAGTTCAAATCTCATTTTAGGTAAATGTTTATAGTTACATATTTATTAATTATAAATAATAATATGCTAAGAAATATTTGGACATAAATACATACATATAAATATTTATTTGACATCTATTGAATTGACATAGGTATGATATAAAAATATATATATATATTGTTCTTGTTTAGGATCTTCCCTGGAACATTTGATTTTATATTAAGTCTCATTAGTTCGAAATTAACAAGAAAGAAACCTGGTTGTCCTACAATATCACCTAAAAAGCAGCTTATGATTGCCATTTGGAAGATGGCAACTCCAGATTCCTATAGGTAAGTATATATATTTATTAGAATACAGATAGATTTAAAATAAATTTTAAAACATATCTTAATTATATCTTCAGATCAATTTGTGAAAAGTTTGACGTAGGAAAAGCAACGGCATTAAAATCTGTCAGAAGAGTTATGAAAGCTTTAACTGAATTGGCACCACATTTTATTACCTGGCCAAATGAAGAAAGAGCAAAGGAAATACACAATGGTTTTTTTGCTATCAGTGCTTTTCCTAAAGTTCTTGGTGCAATTGATGGTACTCACATCAATATTCCTGCACCACACGAAAATCCAGAATGTTATGTGAATCGAAAGGGACATCATTCAATTCAGTTACAGGTATTCTACTTTTGATTATTTTAGTAAGTAGTTATGTTAATATTGAATAAAATTTATTTTCATTTTTTTTTATAAATGTAAATTTTAACATATTTGTAAGATCTTATTAGTATTTCTTTTATAATTTTGATTAAATTTAATTTTGTTACAGGCCATATGTGATCATCAATGTCGATTTATCCATTGTTATATTGGAAATGTCGGTTCAGTACATGACCAACGAGTTTTTCGTCTATCAGAAGTTTATGACTATCTTAATGATCCTACCAAATTTCCA
>NW_012026812.1:175326-176099 GCF_000956235.1 Wasmannia auropunctata
CAACATTTACATGACGCGCACGCCGACTTACCATTCTGTCCAACGCGTGATAAGCCACCCGGTAAGAAGCAAGAAAAGCTCCTCGCGACTTTGCACAACAAGAAGCGATACGTCATTCATTATCGCAATTTGCAGCAGTGTACTCGTCACGGCCTCCGTGTTACAAAAATTTATCGCATATTGCAATTCGCTCAATCTCCATGGCTTCGCGATTATATTGAATTAAATACACAATTTAGAACACAAGCCACGAATGAGTTTGAAAAGAATTTGTATAAATTGATGAATAACGCAGTTTTCGGCAAAACCATGGAGAATGTGCGCAATCACGTCGATGTGCGTTTAATAACAAAATGGGAAGGTAGATATCAAGCAGAGGCATTGATTGCAAAACCAAATTTTCATAGCCGAAGCGTTTTTACCGAAAATCTGGTTGCGGTAGAAATGCGTAAACTCGAGGTGAAGTTCAACAAGCCGATTTATGTGGGTATGTCTATTCTCGACATATCGAAAGTCTGCTTGTATGAATTTCATCACGAGTATATGATACCTGCGTTTCGCGAAAAATGTAAAATAATGTACACCGACACGGATAGTCTCATATATCATCTTGAATGCGGCGATATATATGAAATTATGAAGCATGATATAGATAAATTCGACACGAGTGATTATGCGGTTGATAATGCGTATGGTATTCCGCTCGCTAATAAAAAGGTTCCGGGTCTGATGGACGAGAATAACGGCGCGATCATGACCAAATTCATCGGGGC
>NW_012026812.1:176119-177039 GCF_000956235.1 Wasmannia auropunctata
AACTGCCGTTATTTCGTCGCACGGAGTAGCTCGTCGGAAACGGGCGGCGAAATTGGCTCAGGGCGGAGAGGGAAGAGCAATTAATGAGACTCGGTTTCCGTATAATATATACAAAAGAACTGGTTTATTAAATACTTAGATCTATACAACTCGGTATGCTCGGACGGACGATATATATATACATATGTACAAGTTAGCGCGAGCGTCAGTTAGTGCTCATCGGCACGTGCTGACTGCTGACGCATGACGTCGGTGGGCGCGCGGAAGGCGCGGTAGGCGGGGAGCGGCGCGGCGCGCGAGACGAGTGTCCTCGGTGAGCGCGGTGTGCGGTGAAGGGGGGGCGCGTGGCCCGAGCCGATTCTAAGAATCGGTGATCGCGTTGTTTGTCGGGGGAATCCGCCGCTGAGATATTTTCTCAGCGGGGAGTGAGAACTCTCTCAGTCCCCTGGATTTGGCGATCCCGGAGGAAGGAGTCGGAAACGGTTTGCCGAGATACACTGGGCTGAGACCGAAAACCCTCTCGACCCCGGTACTGACCGTCCCGAGGAAGGGTCTGGAGCAGATCTGCCTAAGAACGCTAGGCGGAGGCCGAGAACTATCTCTCAACCCGGTTGTGCGAGCTGCTTGCGGTACTGGAGCGGAAGGTCTTCTGGCGGACTGGCGGGTAGCGAGTCAAGGGAGAAGTGTCTTCGTCGAAAAGTTCTCCCGGCTTTTATACCCGCTCGGGCGCAGGTTTCGGACGTTTCCGCGTCTCGTCGGTAATCTCCAGGAGGGTTGTAAAAAAAAAGGNGTGCTCGGTGGGGTGAATTTCCCGAGTGCTTCGCTGGGTGGCGAAAAAGATAACCCGGGCGCGCTGCGCCCGGTTCCTGCTGGGTTTCGTGTGTAGGAACGATGCGTTCTTTTAAGGGGGTGCATCGTTA
>NW_012026812.1:177089-179415 GCF_000956235.1 Wasmannia auropunctata
TAGATACGTCATCTAGAAATAAACAAAAGAAAGTTAAAAATAAAAAATTAATAATTTCGTTTAAAAATATATCTTAATTATTGTTTTAATATGCACAATTCAAACATTTATTTAATATGTACGATAAAATATACATTAAAATTATTATTAATGATTATACCTGTTTGTTCCAGTACGTTCTGTGTAATTTCTGTAGCATTAGATTCTAAGGAATCAATAACTGTAGAAACATCTTCCAGTACATGGTTTTGTGTAATTTGTGTAGCATCAAATTCTAAGGAATCAATAACTGTAAAGATATCTTAAGTTACATAAAGTATTAAAAATTTAAATTATTTAACATTCTATTGATTAATCATACCTGATGATTCTCTTACATGTGTTGACACATTTGGTAAATCTATATCTTTTTGTACTACAATGTTATAGTGTGAAGCATCAATAGCATCTATAAAACATAATAAAAACATAATAAAAAGATATTTTTCATAAATATATACATATCAATAAAAACTTTTATATAAATACATATTTTAGTAATTAAAATATACATACGTGGTAAATTTAAAGTTGGTATAGCTGTCTTACTAAGCCTCTTACAATTAGATATCTTAAAACAATCTTCAAAGTGAGCTTCACATATAACTCTTTCTACAAGTTTTTCTAAATTTAATTGTAGCAAATCAGTATCACCACATGCACTAATCCATTTAGTACATTGTTCTATAGATTTTGGAAAATGAAAAAATTTTTCAGAATTAAAGTTGCATCCTTTAACTGCACACTTTTTATGCAACATATTTCCTAAAAAAAAAGAGATAAATATTTTTAAAAATAACTAAATTAAAAACTAATTGAAATTATAAAATATCGTTGTAATCAAACTAATAAATATACATACTGTAAATTAATAAAAGTAATTTGAGTGAAGTACAGAAAAACAAAATGCGTACACATAAAACGGCTATACGTCGAAAGTTGATCATAGGTGGATCGACTCGAGATTTCACGGATTTAGATAAAAACTTTCAGAGGAGGATCAAAAATACATTAATTGGACCGCACCAGAAATTTCCGAATCATACCGGTCACACTCAATCACAATATCACGACGTGAATGCTTTGCGTCTCGTCATGTATCTGTGTAGAACTCACCGATATGTTTTGAATATGTATTAGTGTATCTGGTAACGCAATCTACAAATCCGGGGGAAAGCTTTTAAGGATGCGGTTTATAAGTGTCAGCTTGGGACCTCTGGCCGAGAACGATGCATTTTTGGGGGTGCATCGTTACAAGAGGTTACGAGGATGATGTTAGATGTAAGTGCTTATCAATATCTTATTATTTTGTATTATATAAAATAATAAGATATTCTAAAGAAATGAAGCTATACGAATTTTTAGATACGAAAAATTAAAAGTTTTTAATATTTCCCATAATTGTATAATACTCTTAATAGTGACCTGCCAGCGTACAAAACATTTCATTTTTACAGTTTTACCCTTATTATTAGTTACTGTTATATCTTTTAAGAAATTCAATGTTTCTTGTAAAAATTCCAATTGTTTCGTGCTTCCGATAAATACTTTTCTATATTCTTTTTGAACTGACCATAAAAGATGCATTTAAAATATCAAACAATTTAAAACATCAAAATGATCAATAAATTCTATGCCCAATTGCTTCAGATGGAAGACAACCTACAGACATTAGCGTGCACATACCTGCAGCTACATGATTACTCAAAACTTGTACGGCGTATTTAACTTTCATTTTCGTAAAATTATTGGGTTCAATATCGGAGATAATTTAGGAGCTGCCTTTAGCCATTGTTCAGTATCTTTTAAATAAAATTGCTTAATATGAGACCACGATGCAAACTTATCATTAAATTTGATATCATATTATCATTTTAATATATTATTACGCGTTGCTTTGATTAAGTGAAAAGTATCAAAAATATATTATATATTTTGTCCATCAACAACAAATATTGAATTTTCTTTTGAAATTCCTAATTGACGAGATAATTGCAAGAAATTGGAACCCATGTCCGTAACAAATGCACAGTAGCACATTCTTTTAATTTTATTATTGCATCAAAAATAATAGATTTTATTATATCGCTTGTACAACTTGATGCTACAAAACAAAACAAAGTGGAACTTTCCAGTTACCTGCAATACTGCCATAAGAACAAAGGCATTTTTTGCAAGTATTGGTAATTTATTATTACCAACATCTTGAAATCCTATTATTTCATCTCGTGATACATTATAAAATAAATGAGATTTTAAACTCATTTCGTCCGCACACAATATACAA
>NW_012026812.1:179760-181617 GCF_000956235.1 Wasmannia auropunctata
TAGGAGGAGGTACAGCTATCATTTGTAGAAAAAATCTCGATCCGGTTGCATGTAATATTTTTCCTTTTAACTTTCAAGATATCGAATTTACATGTATCTCTTTTTTTGACTCGAGAATCTCATCCGATAGAATTATTGTGGTTTCACTTTATAGACCCCCTAAAATTCGAA
The DNA here is from genome assembly GCF_000956235.1 of Wasmannia auropunctata. Classification (NCBI taxonomy): domain Eukaryota; kingdom Metazoa; phylum Arthropoda; class Insecta; order Hymenoptera; family Formicidae; genus Wasmannia; species Wasmannia auropunctata. Next base: position 179,932 of record NW_012026812.1, read on the forward strand.
TTGACAGAGTAGACTGGGACAGTATTTTCCGGAGAATTTTAGACTTCTCTCCGTCAGCGACCTGCATTGTTTGCGGGGACTTTAACGCTCAACATGTATCCTGGGGCTCCTCCAGAGACTCCTCGGAAGAGGTATCCCTCAGTAATTCTATTGAGGAATCTCCTTTTTTCTTCTTAAACAATGGAGAGGGAACGAGAATATCGGCTAATCCGGAATATATTAGCGTCCCTGATTTAACTTTAACCAATTCCTCTTCATTAGATTTCCTCTGGTCGACGGGCCATGATTCACTGGGTAGCGATCACGTTCCGATTACTATTAACATACTTAATCAACAAACAAGATCTTGTTCTATCGACCCTCATCAAAAGAGAAGAGGCAAATTACTCATGGATAAACTAGACCAAGAAATCTTTAGCGAGAACATTAATGTAGCGATGTCTACTCTTCCAGAGATGGCTGGAAGCGGAGCAGAATTATATGAGAGTTGGTATAACAAAGTCATCGAATGCGCCCTCGTAGCAGGAGCTAAAGTCTCGGACGGGTCTGGCGGACTTAAGTTTTTTGATGCGAATAAAAAGCGTATGGTGGAAACGCACCTCTACAATAAATCGACCAACGCCCAATATAATAATCATAATAAATACACCAAACAGAATATTAACAAGCCATGGTGGGATGAGGAATGCCGAAAGGCAATCGAGGAGAGAAGATTGCACTTCCGAAATCTTTCCATACGTCCTTCAAGGGAAAACCTATTAGCATATAGAATAGCGTCTCAATCTGCTCGAAAGGTAATTAACAAGAGGAAAAAAGAGAATTTTCGTAATTTTGTGGATAACATTAATCTAATCTCTGACCCTAGGAAGTTTTGGAGTACAATCAAAAAGTTTAAAAAAGCTGCCTTCCTCAATCCTCTACCGGCTCCTGACGAGAGCAAAAAGAAATTAGTGAGGGATTTTATCGACGATTACGCTCCCCCATGGGTGAGTGAGGATTTTGAATCTGGTGTCTCTCCTAATTCAGTTCACTCCTTTTTCCTACATCCTTTTAAGTGTTTTGAGGTTCGGGAGTGCATTCTCCGATCTCGTTCCGAGAGTAGTCCTGGACCGGATATGATAGGATATGACTTGCTCAAAATGCTTCCTCTCTCAGCTCTCGAGCAATTAACGCGTGCTTTTAATCTAATAATAAAGGATGGTTCCTATCCGAAATCATGGTCTTATTTCTCTTCAATTTTGATCCCGAAACCCAACAAGAAAGGATTTAGACCCATCTCATTGTCTTCATGTATTCTTAAGGTTTTCGAGAAATGCATTAAACCTCGTCTGGAAAGATATGTGGAACTCAACTATATTCTTCCTAACTGTCAGTTCGGATTTAGAAGGGGTAAGTCTTGTGAAGACTGTTTGGCTTTGATTAACTTGCATGTCTACAGGGCCTTCACTAAAAGGATCCCTACAGGGGGCCTTTTCTTGGACATTAGAGGAGCATATGACAATGTTGACCCTGTGAAACTATTTAAGATTGTTAATTCTATGAATATTCCTATAGGATATAAGAAGTTCCTAGGCAACTTAATCGGCCCCAGAAGGGTGGACTTCTATGAACAGGGTATTTTTTACGACAGTAGAACCTTAAACAGAGGACTTCCACAAGGAACCGTACTAAGTCCACTCCTTTTTA
>NW_012026812.1:181667-183245 GCF_000956235.1 Wasmannia auropunctata
GCTCTTCCGATCTGTGATACTGATCATACTGTTAGTAAAACCTACAAAGTATTAAATAATATAAGAGCTAGTACGGTTTTGTTTATTGCCACATATATATTAAATATATAATAAGATATTAAATTTTACTGCATTAAGACTGATAACGTTAATAATTAATTTCAGTATTTAGAAAATGTGATACTCATAATGTTAGTAAGACCTACAAAGTATTAAATAATAGGAGCTAGTAAGGTTTTGTTCATTGCCACATATATCTTAATTTTGTTTTTAATATAGATCGACACGATCAATGTTTCTTAAGTTCAGATTTGCGCATTTATGTGAAGGTTCACAAAATTATAACATTACTAACATTTAAATGTAACAGAAGTAGAATTATAACATTTAAGTGATTGAGTAAAATTACTGTGATTACGAGGTGCCAAATAAGTTCCAAATATGTATTTAATTTTGTATGAATAAAATATATACAAAAAAATTCTATGAGTTTGCAGTTTATTTTTTTACTACAGTTTTTTTATTATATATTATACAAATATAATATTATTATTGCTTGAAATGTATACGTATTTTATTTTACATTTTATTTTACGTTCACATCTAATTTCTATAAGTACAACGATATACAGTTAATAATGAGCAGTTATACTAATCGAATGAGCGGTAGCTGAATATCGAGAGCATTTTGTATTCGTTCTCTTTTCCGTATACCTTCAACATGTAATTCCCGATTGATATCGTCATCTCCGTTTCCTACATTTTGTATGTCATTGTTTTCAACAAATATCGGAATATCATCAATTATATCATTTCTCATTATACATAAATTGTGCAATACACAACACGCCATTATATAATTAGGAATAAGGTCAGTTCGTCTAACATGAAGTTTGTCTAGCAATATCCTAAATCGTCCTTTCAGCAGCCCAATTGAACGTTCTACTGCCATTCGAGTCGAAGATAAGCAATAGTTAAAATTTCGTTGCTTTTCTGTTAATCGTCCATTATGTTTAAATGGTACTAACAAGTGCTGTTGAATTTTATAAGCTGCATCTCCTATTACATGACTATCATTGGGAAATTTTAAAGGGTTATTAAAAAAACCTTGTATATTTGAGAGTCGAAAAATCCTTTGGTCATGTACAGATCCAGGATAGCCGACAAAACAATGAATAAATTGTAAGTTATGCTTACAAACCACCTGCAATTTTAATAGATTACACGTTATAATCAGTATTTCTATTTTTTTATATACACATATATGTATAAGAAATTAAATAAAATGGTACCTGTAACTGAATAGAATGAGTGCCCTTTCTATTAATGTATGCTTCAGGGTTGTTTGGAGTATCTATTACAATGTGGGTTCCATCTATTGCTCCAATAACATTTGGGAACCCTCTTTGCCGCTGAAATGCTGCAATAGATTCAATTGCCTCGTCTTCTGTTGGCCATGTTATAAATTGCTCTCGAAGACTAACAAGACCATTTATAACACGCCTAACTATGCGCAGACCAGTAGCTTTTCCGACATTAAAACGGTCGCATATAGATCTGTAATAAAATAAATATTTA
>NW_012026812.1:183295-184022 GCF_000956235.1 Wasmannia auropunctata
ACTGATAATAACACGATTACTGCCGCTAGAGACTATCGTCGCGGAATTGCGAGAAGCCGCGGCACAGTTAACCAAGGGACTGCACTTCCTTTTAGAATACAGTTGGAAAATTGGCAGACGATACAGAATTATATTAAAATAAACGCGTACAACGCGGCACCGAACATTTACACGATACTTAGATTTCCTGTGATTAGCATTACCTGTCATACAAAATTGTTAAGGCAAATTCCTTTTTCCTCAGTGGAACGCGATAATATATTTGCATTCTTAAAAGTGAATCAGCCCTTTAATGGCCATCGACAAAGATAATCATCATTATATGCTACTGAGCGAGAAGGAATTAGCCAATTAGCATTCGAGATGATGCCACTTATACTTGCGAGCGAACTTTACCCGTCTATCATACTAGGGCGGACGCACCGTGCGAGGTGCAAATTTTCGTAAATGTCCCAGGACAGCTTCAAAACTGCGAAAGGAGTTAGGAGGAGGAGGAGACACCTGACATTACGCTGACGACACAGCAAAAAACTTACACTACTAATATACAAACGCATCTGCCTGAGTTTAACTTAACACTTGTAAAAAACGAACACGTAGAAGATTATACGAGACTGCGTGACCAACCACAACTGAAACCTATAATTAAAAACCCGGCAGAATTACAGAAACTAAGCGTAGAATTAGACGAAATAAATAAGCAATTAGATAATCAGGGAACATGGAT
>NW_012026812.1:184072-185812 GCF_000956235.1 Wasmannia auropunctata
GTGCTCTTCCGATCTAGATTTTAAACTCATTTCGTCCGCACACAATATACAATGTCGCTCTATAATAGGTAATGAATTTAATTTTATTTTTAAAGCATCAAAGAGTTTTATATTAATACCAGGCACAACATCCCAATTATATGTAAATGATTGTAAAGTGCGGACAGAAGGTAATGCTATTGATTTTCTTAATTCTTTATAATTTCGCGGACCAAGAAAGTACATTGATAGTGCAAATTTTTTAAATTCATTATTGTATCGTATTCCACGTTTGCCTTTTGTTTGCGCGTCTACTTGTACTGACAATAACATATTAAATTTTTCGGGTAATAACTTATTTCCTAATTCTTTTAAAGTTTGAAAATTTTTATTTTGTACCTCAGCTTCTTTATATGCTGGTTCTTTAGTGGAGTTCCTTTGTTTTTCTTTCTTTTGAAGACGTCGCAGTTTTTGCTGAAGAATTTTATTTTTTAATTTCAATTTCTTGATGGTTGTACATAATCGTTCCTTGGTAGGACTGTTCTTTTTCTTTGATGTCATCGTTGCTTTCGAAACCATATTGTGAGAAGCATTAGATGTGGTTCTAAATAAACATAAAAATCATAAAAACTAAAAAGATAAAAAATAAAAAAACCAAAAACCAGATAAAGTATTTAATTTAATTGTAAAGTAAAAAGAATAATAAATATATATAATACAATATAAGTATTAATAAAAAAATAATACCGTATAAAAAAATAAAAATACATGAATGTTTTATTTGTTGACCTTTACATCTGGTTAATATGTTATTATATAGTATTATTTTATCAAAAAATATATACATATATATTATTATTAAAAACTTAAAAATATAAAAGTATAAGAAATATGCGATTATCTATTTTTCTCTTTAATTTTATAAAATAATTTGATAATAATTATTAGACTAATTATATTTACCAACTTTTATTAATTCTTTTGTATATTTTCGCATATAATATTTATGAACACTAATATATATATATTGAATATACACGAATGCAATAATAAGTTGGATAATAACAGTAAATTATATAAAAACTTACGACTTCATAATTTTAACATCCATTTGAGTTTTCTCTTCTATGCTAGTTTTAACAATTTCATTTCTTTCTTCTTTTTCTACTGCAGGACTTGGTTGCTCTTGTATTTCTATTGCAGTCTTTTTTCCTTTTCTGCATCTGCATTTGCTTCTAATTCACTGCAAAAAGATTTCAAATTATGATTTAGTATACATATTATAGTAGGTATATATACTACATCAATACAACATCAAACATTTTTAGATGTCTTATTTTATGTTCTTATTTTGGACATGTGTATTGACTATATATACATATACATGTTTTATATACAGGGTGGGCCATTTTAATCTATCCAGTCGAATATCTCGAAAATCAAACCCGGGAGAGAAAAATTTTTCAAACAAAAGTTTTGGGACTTTGAAGGGGACAAGATGATAATATTGGTTTGACCCTGAGTGGCGTCGTCAAGGTCAGGACAAGGTCACTTTAAATTTTTTAAATGGAACTCTCTATTTTTCGTTACATATTCTTGTAGCTTATTTCGAGAGATTTCCAAAACATATAGGTAAAATGTATTTTCGGTAAATAAATCTTGAGTTATGAAGCTTGAAAGTTACAGTACCGTCGACAATAGCATTATTCAAGGTGTCCGAACAATGGCTGAAACTTTTTCAATGTTGTTCAGGATCATGAT
>NW_012026812.1:185854-186777 GCF_000956235.1 Wasmannia auropunctata
TGCTGCTTGCGGTACTGGAGCGGAAGGTCTTCTGGCGGACTGGCGGGTAGCGAGTCAAGCGAGAAGTGCTTCGTCGAAAGTTCTCCCGGCTTTTATACCCGCTCGGGCGCAGGTTCGGACGTTTCCGCGTCTCGTCGGTAATCTCCGGGAGGGTTGTAAAAAAAGGAGTGCTCGGTGGGGTGAATTTCCCGAGCGCTTCGCTGGGTGGCGAAAAAGATAACCCGGGTGCGCTGCGCCCGGTTCCTGCTGGGTTTCGTGTGTAGGAACGATGCGTTCTTTAAGGGAGTGCATCGTTACACTTTTAAAGTTTGAAATTTTTTATTTATACCTCAGCTTCTTTATATGCTGGTTCTTTAATGGTGTTCCTTTGTTTTTCTTTCTTTTGAAGACGTAGTTTTTGCTGGATAACTTTATTCTTTAATTTCAATTTCTTGATGGTTGCACGTAATCGTTCCTTGGTATGACTGCTCTTTTTCTTTGATGTCATCGTTGCTTTCGAAATCATATTGTGAGAATTTTTAGAAGTGGTTTTAAATAAACATAAAAGCTATAAAAAATAAAAAAAGGTAAAAAATACAAAAAACCAGATAAAGTATTTAATTTAATTATAAAGTAGAAAAAATAATAAATGTATATAATACAATAAGTATTAATAAAAAAATGATATCGTATAAGAAAATAAAAAATACATGAATGTTTCATGTGTTGACCTTTACATGTGGTTACTATTTTATTATATAATATTATTTTATCAAAAAATATATTCATATATATCATTATTAAAAACTTAAAAATATAAAAGTATAAGAAATATGCGATTATCTATTTTTCTCTTTAATTTTATAAAATAATTTGATAATAATTATTAGACTAATTATATTTACCAACTTTTATTAATTCTTTTGTATAAGATCGGAAGAGCA
>NW_012026812.1:186816-190957 GCF_000956235.1 Wasmannia auropunctata
AGACGTGTGCTCTTCCGATAAATGCACTTTTTAATTGCTTATATCTCAGTATTGAGATGGTCAATCTCATTCTAATTGCACAAGCGTGTCAACGACTTCTAGTACAACATATAGTTTCAATTTCAAGAAATTCTCAATATTTTGAATTTGTGAGTGTACTACCTTAACATGCCTTTTTTTAGATAGGACTAGCACGCAGCGCGCGCTTCGCGCGCGCCATTCATGAATGTTTTTTAATAATTATAATGAACAGGCATTTCGAACAATGGCGTTGAATATTGTTTAAAACTTTTGAATATTGTTCAGAATCATGAGCTTGACAACAAGTGTCAAAGTCATGATTATTGAAGAATGTTTCTTTTTTTTTAAAAAATAAAAATAATTTTCAGAAATGAAAATAAGAGAAACAATCTCCAATGATCATGGCCTTGGCACATGTTGTCAAACTCATGATCCTGAACAACATTTAAAAACAAAAACTGGGAGGTTTTATTTAAAAAATTCAAAGTGACCTTGTCCTGACCTTGATGACGCCACTCAAGGTCAAACCAATATTATCATCTTATGTCCCCTTCAAAGTCCCAAAACTTTTGTCTGAAACATTTTTTTCTCCCGGGCTTGATTTTCGAGATATTCGACTGGATGGATTAAAATGTATATATATATATACATTTTACATGGCGTCCCAAAATAAACTTTTGTCCTTAAAATGTCATATTCCTGACTCAATTCTGAGAAGATTTTTCCTTTACCAAAAATTTTATCCGAAGCTTAGTTTTCAAATTATAACAAGAAATAGTTAGCGAATTATGGGCCGCGTATAGGAGGCGTACAGGGGCGCGCAACTTACTGTCGGACGCAGGCGGTACGCGGGGCCCTCGCGACGATTAGCTGACTGCTACACGCGCGCATGCACATGACATTTTAAGGACATGCGATTACATTCTCTCTTGCTCACACACACAACATATACACACACACACAAACACACACGCACTGGCGCCGCGCACGCGCACGCACACGCGCGCGCACGCACGCACACGCGCGCGCACGCACGCACGCACACACACACACACACGCACACACACACACACACCAATTACCTTGTAAAGATTAAATGACTTCTGTATAGCTTTGTGAGAAAGACGGAATTTTTATTTCGATGGACCACGTACAGTTCCAAATTTTTTTTACTTACACTTATTTATTTTACTTTACTGTAATTTTTATACATAACATACATATACTTATGCTTGTAATATTATAATTTTTCTTTATAGTGCCCTGACTGTGTTGTACCCAAACCGACGTCTGTTACTTGTACCATTCATGTTGCTTCAACAGGACCACCTCCGTTACAAGACGTTCCTCCATTATATTCTACTGTAACATTTCAGAATCAAAAGCCATCAGTTGTTTCTGTAAGTTAGCATTTCTTTATTACAATTTATATTTTTTATTTTATATTTTTTTTATGTTACGACCTTGCTCTTGTATATTTATTATAATTTTTATTTTAGAGCCATGATCGTGCCGTTATTGTATCATCCAAACAAACAAGTTTTCCCGGTTTCGTTTCTTTTCCCATTGTTTCTACAAAATCAGGACCATCAGTTTCTGTAAGTTTCAAAAATTATGAATTTTTTGTTGACACACACACACACACACACTCACACATTCTCTCTCTCTCTCTCTCTCTCTTACTCATACGTATTGTCTCTCTTACATACTCTGAACACTCAAACATATTTGTACTTTTTTTTCTATTCAAACAGAAACATGTTTCCACTACTGCTTCTGGGCCATTCGTCGCTCTACCGTCATGTTCTACTGTTACTTCTGGCAATGGTACAAGGCAATCAGTTCTTTCTTCTGTAAGTTGCAATTGTTATTTATATTTTTCTTTTTCCAACTTTCTTTTTAATATATTCTCTCATTATTTGTGTAGATTGATAATGCTTCAAATATCGCTGCACGTTCTAATGATGAAGGCATCTCACGTGTTTCAAGTAATAATATAATATAATTATTTGTCTTATTAATTTTTCTGATTAATTATTTTAGAGTAATAAATTTTTCTATTCACAATCTCTCAATTTATCATCACTTTTATAGACAGAAGACCAAGAGGCACAAGAGCAGGTATACAGCGGCAACAAGAGCGCTTCATGCGTTTCCTCTACAGATTATCGTCTGCTCACTATAATTGGGGACGTACAACTCGTCGAAATACAAATCAACAACATCCTCCAAATAGATATGAATGAGACGTCACATTATGTATTGAAAAAATTTATTTTTGTGTTAAAAAAAAATGAGTTTTATGATAAAATTATTTTTGTTCGAAAAAAATAAACTTTGTGATAAAATAACTTTAAGAACGAACTTTAAGATTAATTTATTTTTATGTTGAAAAAAATAAGCTTAATGATAAAATTATTTTTGTATGGAAAAAAATAAGCTTTATGATAGAATAATACAGTGACACTGATTTGATTTTCTCTCATAGCATTTTGTAATATTAAAATAATAAAACATTTTTACATGTTTATACAAAAATTATAGCACATATATTCTTTCTTATCCCTTTTTGTTCACACTCCAATCTTTCTTCTGTCTTTTAAAACAGTTCTTTCAAATCCTTTACTATATAAAACAATCACTACTTTATAATACTGTAATTTAAATTTCACTTATCTTACCTTCTATATTGTTTCTTCTTTGATTCCGATTTATATGTTTAAAAATTAAAAAGTTTTAAGATGAATTGTATTAAATTCAGTATTATCAATCGAGAATTGTGTATAAAATACAAATCTATGATACAAACAATTGTCATTTAATAATATCGCAATTAATTTAAACCGTTTCATTTAGTTAAACAGAAAATTACAAAATGAATTCAACGAAAAAAGCAATCGCTAATTGCGGTATTACTAATTAATAATTGTTTTTATTAATAATTGTTTATTATTATAATTAGTAATACCGCATTAGCAATTGTTTTTATCGTTGAATTCATTTTGTAATTTTCTGTTTAACTGTTCGTCCTTTGGGTTGGCAGGAACAATAGCTTCTGCATTGATGTCAGCTGAAGGCCAATTAAGACTCATTTTGGTAACCATTTCCGTTAGTGTACGTAAATCAAATTTAATCATTGTTACATCTCTGATTATCTGCTTCTCGAATTCTGTTCAGGAAATTATAATTATAAAAGCGCGTCTCTAAGTATATTATTTTAAATATACGTAATGTCTCTATTAAAGGCATGAAGGGGCGTGAGTTAAGAAGGCACTTCATTTAACAGGTTAAAAATCTTTTTGCTTAAGTTGCTTGTAAAACATTCCAAAAATATGCCGCTAGAGTTACAGACTCGTTCCTGAATTATTAATAGAACTATAGTTGATTTCGCAGTTGTGCGTCGAGCAGGTATACCGCGGATTTTAAACGGTTTTTCTCAAACCACTTTTATCAAAATGACGTGCAGAATAAATAAAAAATATTTAACCAATCAACTTTGTTCTATATAAGAGGCTTGTAGATGCCCTATACACTGTTTAAGAAGATAAAGGAACATAGATAAATAGAATCAGCTTTGTTCAGTGCTCAAATTGTAAATAAATAAATGCCCTTGTGGATGAACCTATAATGATTTCATTAAAATGTATATTGTTTATTAAATAATAAAGTTAAAAATTTTAATACAAAAATCGATATTTTTTTGTTCAATATTCTCTAATATTTGCAATTTTTTATTTTTTTATCAAACAAGTAGGTTCATCCATAGCATAATCTTATTTAATGAGTAAATAATCCCGGTTTTTTGTTTTTGGTAATTACAGCGATTGTTAGACTACACGCCAATTAGCCATCCGGACGTCGAAGACATAACAAAGAACGCAAATTACTTATAGTTAATATTTCGCAACAAAAAAATTGCACTTATTCAACTCACTTATTTAATAATTAATAAAGTATCTAAAAATTTAAAAAAAATTTACTTAGTTTCTTTTTAAAAAAATTTCAAAAGCATGTAAATTTATGGTCTAAATGAAGTGTCCTTTTCATAAATGAACTCCCCTTTCATAGATATACGTTAAAGTAAAAAGTCAAGATATTGTGTGTGTGTGTGTGTGTGTGT
>NW_012026812.1:191007-192651 GCF_000956235.1 Wasmannia auropunctata
TTTTGTCATGCGTCAGCCCGAATGGCAATAGAGAGAGCTTTCGGATTATTGAAAGGAAGATTTCGAAGTCTTCTAACAGTACTTGATATGGAACGTGTTGACATTATTCCTAGCATGATCTTAGCTTGTTGTGTATTACATAACATATGTTTACTAAGAGGTGATGAATTCGAAGATATCAATCCTAACAATGTACCTGAATCTGAAAATGTATATGGTAATAATATTACACATGCAGAGCTTTCAAATGCAAATCGACGTGGATTAATAAAAAGAGATTACATTTGTGAACAATTACAAATGCGAGATGTATGAAATAGTAATAAAACTTATTATTAAATCTTTATGAAATGTAAACGAAATTTGAGATTTATTTTCATTAATCTATATTTACATTCTATTATGATTTTAACTCAAGTGGTCGGAAAACAATTCCTGAATAGAATTTTTTTGTAAAAAATTCATGTAAATAAAGAATATATATTATTTACTTTTTTATTTTTATATAAGAAATACATTATTATAGTCTTTGGTTTGATTGCACATACATATAGTTTACATTAAAATTAAAAAATATTTATTCTTAACATCTGTTCGTAAAATAATCACAGCTCATTTTTGCTTAATAATATGTACATGCATGTTCACATTTAAATAAAATATTCTTAACATTTGTTCGTAAAATTATCAGTTGTTTTGCTTCAAATTAAACAAATCTTGCTTAATTAATATATATGTTTAAATTAAACTGAAAAAATATTTTTATTTTGTTAAATTTGATGCAATCTGTTTCAAGATTTCAATTGCTTCATTACGTTGTTTCATCTTCTCTTGGTGACGTTTTTCCCGATTCTCTTCCGATATTTGTTTAGATTTCTGTATTTCTAATAAAATATTAGTATTTGTTACTTGATTATTTGCTCGTTTAGGTGTAGGTTCTTCATTTAAATCTGAAGATTTCAATGATGATCGAATTCGCTTATTTGATGCAACATCAGCTAAACCAGTTGAACTCACACTTGCTACAGGTTGCATGAAAGGTTTATGGCCTAGTGTAAGTCATTCATAAGATTATAATATACCCACGATCTTGTATTATTTCCAGATTTCATATTGTGATCTTTCGTCGCTTTGTATGTTCTTTTTAGACCTGCAAATTTCGACATGCACTGTGGTCCACTAACAATGTAACCTTTCTCAATTAGTTTCTTGCTAATAGCATCCCAAACTTTTTTTTGTGACATTTTACCGGAATTAAAATCATCTTCTCTAATACGGTATTCTTCAATGAGTAACAAAATGGCTTCATGAGACCATTTAAATATCACATTATCTGAAGACTCTGAACTAGACTCAATTGATTGAAGAATTGCTTCCGATCCTTCGGACGAATTCTCTTTTTCACTTTCTATATTAGATAATACTGCAGCATGTTTTACTTCCTCAAGTTTTTGACTTGCAAAAACTAAATCTAAAAATACAAAAAGAAATATTTAGTATTGTATACCCACGCTAATTGATTCCTCGGAAATTTTTACAAACTCAGAAGTGATCACTTTTCTACATTAATGCTCACAGTCTTGAATTTTGAATCATAAATCGTGCAGGGACTACGAACATATTAATATAGAAAAATGATCACTT
>NW_012026812.1:192701-193635 GCF_000956235.1 Wasmannia auropunctata
TGTTTCTCTTGCGCGTACGATAAAATATTCGCAATATTACAATGCCCAGCATTGATTGATTGCGAATGCCATGTACGCGCTCGAGAAACACGCACGAGAGACATTCGAGATAATTGAATAATGTTTTCACTACAGCCTGCAATGTAATTGAATGCATTTCAAGCGACTGACGCTAATTGTTTTATTATTTTCAGAGATTTCGTTAACAATATGGCCGAGAAGAGGATGGCGGAGGAGGAGCGGGAGGAGGATGTAATCCTCGTAGAGGAGGAAGACCAGCTGGCACAGAAAAAAGCTCGCCCAGGACAAATGGTAAGAACATTCCTCCGTTTTATTTATTCATGCAAAATATCTACACGATAACATACAGTGCCCGCCAAAAGTTCCGGGCCATCTAAATAACTTTTGAATGGTTTGGAATATAGGATTGAAATTTATAGGGATACAATGGGATCACAAAGTCTATTATTTAACCACAAAAACACCCTTCTCCACACCTCCGGGGGCGGGGGTAGGAGGGAGTCAAAAAATCTTAAATGGAATGTGGGGTCGAGTGAGGGCTCGTTCGAAAGAGCTTTCCGAGACGAGAAAAACGCGGGGTCGCTGAGCTCTCTACGATTTTTTTTCGCAGAGTTATGATTATTTAAACATTTGAGATAAGGACCCCGCGGTTCGTCACTTCCGCCGTATTTCATGACTCCAACCCTCTCTGTTGTGTGCGTGTGCGTGTGCGTGTGTGTGTGTGTGTAACACAAAGATAAGGACCTCGCGGTTCGTCCCTTCCGCCGTATTTCATGTAACACACCGTGTAACACACCGTATAACACACTCACTCACTCACACACACACACACACACACACACACACACACACACACACACACACACACACACACACACACACACACACACACACACACACACACACACACACA
>NW_012026812.1:193685-194331 GCF_000956235.1 Wasmannia auropunctata
TGGTCGATCGTCGGTAGTAATATTCGGTGCTTTGATACGTCGTTGCGCCTAAAGGCTCTCCTGGTAACTGGAANCTTTCCGCATGCTTTGTTACTCGCCTAGTAACACTGGCTTTTTCCTCGTCATTTAAATGATCAAGACGTAGTAATTGTAATATTTCATTAACTCGCGTTTTATCATCATTTATATTTTCTGTTTTTTCAGCTTGTTCGACTGTTCTTTCTTCAAATGGATATATCTTTATAGTGGGAACCGCTAATTCTATATCCTCGTCCGATGAGTTAATAGCATATAGATGTGCCACTCCTTGACGATTAGATACTACGGCGTTTCCTAAGTACACCTGCGGTCCAGCGTTCCCATACAGCACAAAAAGATTGCTGATATATTGCAGAATAGTTTCATTGAAACATTGCAATATTGCAAATTGGTTGCGAAATATTGCTGCATCGTTATTGTATGATTGCGGCAACATTAAGATGGCCGCTTTTTGTAATATTACAACGAAATATCACAGCAGCATTGCAATGTAATATAGTTGGAAAAATGCACAAGTACAGGAATATTCAGAGAAAAATCGCAAAAATTTTATTAATCAGCATTTTATATCAGAAAATAAAAGAAAATAACACATGACAAAATTATA
>NW_012026812.1:194381-195323 GCF_000956235.1 Wasmannia auropunctata
ACGGATCATCGCAGAAGCAAGTACGGGAATTTCTAAACGCGTGCGATTACGCGGTAAAAGAGATAGACCAGCTAAAGAAAACGCGTTAGTAAGAGCGATTCTAGGCACGAAGCTAACCGGGAAGGCCATGTACGACTTCCAAACCAAGGACATTCGCTCATACGCACAATTAAAACAGGAGATAGAAGCGTGCTACTTAGCAAAGCGAAGCGCAGCACATCTCCAAAACGAGCTCTACGCACAGCGGCAGAAGCCCGGCGAGAGCGCGCGCGATTACGGAACGCGCGTAGAGAAACTATCAATTGAATTTTATCAAGCTATCATAGAAAGTAAACCAAGAACAACAGAGCAAAAGCTAGGGGTCCAAGAGACCGTTCAAGGAATTGCTCTTGAAATCTTTCATATGGGGCTCCGAGAGGAAACGCAAACTATTGTGCGTTCCCGGAACTACCCGACACTAGAAGAGGCAATTCTGGGCGCCACAGCGGAAGAGAAGCTAAAGAGGCCTCAGAGTAAAACAAGTTACAACACTGATCGCACAAGTTACAACACTGATAGAAGCGAGCATGATAGAGGCCGAAATACGAGCCTGAAGTGTTATCGATGCGGTAAGGCAGGACACATAGGTCAGGAATGCCATACCAACAGATTTACGAACAGATTCAGCTTGCCAAAAGCAGACAAAACGGCTGGCGTCAATGCAATAGACAAATATTGCAACTATTGCAAAAAGACCGGACACCTCAGGGAAGAGTGCTGGACTTTAAAAGGGCGAGAGCAAGCAAGCCAACCGAGAAAGAAGGAATACGAAAAGAAAAACAAAGTACATGTAACCACAGAGGCAAGCAATGACCGAAATTATGACCAAGCGTTTAGTAGCAGCGAAGACGACGAAACAGAGGAGCGCAAGACAAGGACAAGTCGAGCTGCAAGCGAACATAA
>NW_012026812.1:195373-197119 GCF_000956235.1 Wasmannia auropunctata
TGTTATATTCTAAAAAGAATATCAAGGTGTCAGAGTTATTAAAAACAAGTGTAGTCCCGTTCCCCCGCGGAGTCGGATCCTCTTCCTGTGCCCCTCAATCACCCGGGCACAACAACAAAAATACATATGTGGCAAAATATAAATGTGGCAGAAGGTATACTTGTGATGTTTTAGCACAAAATAGTACGTAATTATATTCATATATTTCTTATAATTCTGTAGTATACCCAAAAAACGCTTAGATTATATTTCAAAATCTTGATTTTAAAAATTTTACTTAAAAGGTTATGGTAAAGAGCTAGTTTACGTTACATATGCTACAGATTTTTAATCAGATTGTCCTCGAAAGCGTTTTGGAATGCAGTCCAAGTAAATTGTAACATACACTTATTACTTGATGTTTGCTAGATAATATATAGTATTTTCATATGTATAATATCTTTTAAAAGAAGGGCTTATTGTTAGAAGTATTCTGTCCTTGCAAACTTCATTCTGTAGTTGCTATAAAGTCTTTCTAGCAAAAGACACGAATTGACACAAAGTCACTTTACTTTATTATCTACATAATATCGAATAAAGACAGAATATTCCTGTAATTAATTTATTTTTCTGTATTATTTTTATATATTATTTTTTATTTAATTTTTAAATAAAATAAATTAATATAAAAATTTCTAATAAACTATATTTATGTAAATGATTTGTCATAAATATACTTAATAATAAAGTAATGTCTTTTTGTTAAATATAGATTAAATTTATTATTACGATTATGATGTTTAATGTTATAATCTCAGCAAATGCATACAATTTTGTTATATAATATATATATTGCTTCATCTATGTTTGATGGGATTATATATGTATAACAGAAATTCATAATAATTAATGGCTTATTAATGTTTACTTAACAAATAAATATTACTTAAAATTTTATGATTATTTATTATGTATCACTTATTACATATTTATATGTTGTAGAAAATTTACATGTACTTAATACTATTAAGCAATCATTGGTTGCAAATATACCTGCGGTTATATTACGTGCTTTACCAACAGAATCTTCAAACTCGTTAACTCAAAACAAAATAAACATTAAAATAAGATCATAAAAAAGATTTTTTTAAAAAAAGATAGAAATTTATTTTTTATGGAAAGCATGATCATAATACAATTCTATATAGTAGCATTTTTTTGTTATTTTCTGCAGTGTAAAATTTGCTGCAAGATTCGTGCATTGTAATGCAAATAAATGTTTGCAGATATTTGCTAGAGAAATCAAGGTATCTTAAAGCAGATTCTTCCTGCAACTTCAGTCTGTAAACAGTCTGTTAGCAGCTGTTAGCAGATTGATATAAGATTCTTTCAACAGAAGTAATGTGCAGATTCTGGCAAAACAATGCTGCAATTTTTGCAGCAAATTCTTAACATATTCTGTTTACGTTATGATCTGCTTCCTCAGATTTGCAGTAGCTTTGCAGCAAATTACTACTAGGGAATATTCACAATAATATTCAAAATCAAGTATGGAATTTTAATCTTATAATGTATAATGTAAAACTGTTATCGTTCCAAAACTGACTTTTTAAAAAAAAGTAAAAAAGGGTGTCAAGTGTTAGCGTGCTCCTCGAAAAAAATTTAATATGTATACTCCTCTTTTTTGAACAAAAAACAGTTGTACAAAATTAAACAATGACCTAAGTGGTACCATCCCTTATTTGTTAAGAGATCGGAAGAGCACAC
>NW_012026812.1:197169-199873 GCF_000956235.1 Wasmannia auropunctata
GTTGCAAGAAAACCACATCCAGGAACAGATTGAACGATACTTTGCTGAATTGGATTTTCTCATGTGGGGTGAGGATTGCGAGGACTGGGAACTGGAGCGATACTACCAGACGCAGACGAGTACAAGGAAATAGTGTCATCAACGTAAACAACCCACACAACAATTCGACATCCGGTGGACGTCCTTAAGACGTACCGCTCGATATACATGGATGTCCTAAGGACGTACCAAAATTGTCCCGAAGACATCCGATAAACGTAGTTTGGACGTACAAAGTACCGCTTTTTTACGTCCAATAAACGTTCTTAGTACATCGTGAGGACGTCGTTAATACGTTCTTAGTACGTCGTTAGTACGTTGTTAATACGTTGTACCAACCAAGCAGGACGCGATTTAGAACTTTTTAGTAAAAAATGATATTTATGCCAATAATGTTAAAAGTAAATAAATATTCTACAGTAGTGTTTGTACATACAAAAATTGTCTCAAAATGTGTAAATATTTATTTACTTTTAACATTACTTTTATTGGCATAAATATCATTTTTTACTAAAAAGTTCTAAATCGTGCATAAATATGATAAAAAAATATATACATACTATAAATCTTTTTTCTTTAATTTCTTAAGAAATAATAAAACACATATGTTAAATTACAATGCTGTTTAAATATACATTTATGTATAAAAACAAGAAAATTTTTCATTTTTAAACAATATTGTATTAACTAAATAAAATATAAAGTAAGTAATTAATACGTATATATATGTTGTATAATGTAATGTAATATAAGTAAAATAAACATCGGTATCCAAAATGAGTACAACAAAAATGACATGTGACGAATTCTATTTTTAATCCTAAATTTGATTTCTATAACCATTAGGCTACATACATAGCAAGGATTTTAAAAAATCTGCACGCAAAAAAAATCCAAAATATAGATTAAAAATACGTCATATGTTTAATGTAAACCGCAAAAGCTTTATAAATATTCATTAAATGCAACAATTAAATTTATTGTGTCGCATTAGGTTGATCAATATTGTTAGCCTGATTTTTAGGAATGCGATTACCCGCTCGCCGGAACCAATCTATCACCGTACTTTCGATTTCTCGATCGTCAATTTTCTTGTATCGCTGTTTAACAGTAGCTGCAAGTGAAAAAATAATTCTATTAAAAATATGGACATATGCACAGCATATGGCGCAATAAGGCTAAATAAAAACTTTTATTACATACATTAATTTAAATTAATTTTTTTTTAATTTTTATTGTGCCATTAATAAACTTAATTTAAGTAATAAGTAAATAGAATTATAAGAAAATATTTACCAAATAACATACGTGCGAAAATAGTTCCCTCTAGTCTCGCATTATTTTTTCGTCCTAACCACGAAACTCCAATAGCCAATTCAGGAGAAAAAACTTGTGTCAGCATTCGCCGTATAAATTCGGGCGGATCTTTTCCCCCACGTTTTTGAAGCATTTCTTCCTTTCATAAAAAGAAATAGATATCAAGTGAAAGATTTATTTTTGGTGCTTACTTATATTGTATATTTCAATTAATCATTAAAAAAATAAAAACTTACAAGTTGTCTACTAGCGGCGTTATTTGTTTTTAATAAATTCTCCATATTGCAGAAATTTTGGCAGTTTTTCAACGGGAAAACTGGCAAAATAATTTGTTGTGGCTGTTCGTCCTTTGGGTTGGCAGGAACAATAGCTACTGCATTGATGTCAGCTGAAGGCCAATTAAGGCTCATTTTGGTAACCATTTCCGTTAGTGTACGTAAATCAAATTTAATCATTGTTACATCTCTGATTATCTGCTTCTCGAATTCTGTTCAGGAAATTATAATTATAAAAGCGCGTCTCTAAGTATATTATTTTAAATATACGTAATATCTCTATTAAAGGCACGAAGGGGCGTGAGTTAAGAAGGTACTTCATTTAACAGGTTAAAAATCGATTTTTTTGCTTAAGTTGCTTGTAAAACATTCCAAAAATATGTCGCTAGAGTTACAGACTCGTTCCTGAATTATTAATAGAACTATAGTCGATTTCGCAGTTGTGCGTCGAGCAGGTATACCGCGGATTTTAAACGGTTTTTCTCAAACCACTTTTATCAAAATGACATGCAGAATAATTAAAAAATATTTAACCAATCAGCTTTGTTCTATATAAGAGGCTTGTAGATGCCCTATGCACTACTTAAGAAGATAAAGGAACATAGATAAATAGAATCAGCTTTGTTCAGTGCTCAAATTGTAAATAAATAAATGCCCTTGTGGATGAACCTATAATGATTTCTATGAGAAATAAGACTGATCGAAAAGACTCTATGCAATCGATATTACTAGTCGATATCTCCGTGGCGCTAGTGAGCGACTAGAGAATGCGCCGACGTACGTCACTATAATTTTTATCGTTTATGTTCTTCTTCGCTTGTAGCGCGCACAGTAACGACATCTTTAATTTTTGTTCTGTTCTACGCTACCGTCGTTTCTGTATCTGCCAAGTTACTTCAAATATATATTAATTGTAGCCAAAAGTGCTTTGTTCATTACGAATTCCTGACAATTTCATTAAAATTTATATTGTTTATTAAATAATAAAGTTGAAAATTTTAATATAAAAATCTATATTTGTCGATATTTTTTTGTTCAATATTCTCTATTTGCAATTTTTTATTTTTTTATCA
>NW_012026812.1:200008-202236 GCF_000956235.1 Wasmannia auropunctata
AGTGTGTGTGTGTGTGTGTGTGTGTGTGTGTGTGTGTGTGTGTGTGTGTGTGTGTATGTGTGTGTGTCGCAACAGTAGAATAATATACCTTCTCCAGTATATTGTGTCTTTTTCACAAGTATATTGTGTTCGTTTGTTCACAAGTGTGAACACGAATTCTTTCAACATGTTGATCAGTTAATTGCGTAATTTGCACTGCCGTATCTTCTGAATTGCGTTGTTTTGTCGTATGGAAATTAGCTAAAAAGTTTTAATATTATAATAAATCAGTGGAAGCTCGATTAATAAAGTAACAATTCTCGCGGCACATTACGCAAAAAGCGCGACCATTACAAATCTTTTGCACATTCGAATGTTTACATTATAAAAATAAAAACCGTAAAAATCTCATCTCTTTTTGTTTCTCGCAATATTAACTATTTGTTCCTTTATCTATTAAACTAATTACGAAAAAATGTTTTCAGCAAAGATAATAGGAAAAGAAAATGTAAATAATGTCAAATATTAAAAATTATAAAATCAGTACTTTATTTGATGCTTATAATTTTCCAAAATAGCAAAATGACTACTTCTAATTTATAGATTATGTAGGAATACAATATCCGTCGAAATTTTCGGACTTATAATTTTCTCACTAAATTTCAAAATGAAATCCTAAATCGTCTGACAATGAGTTATTATGTTTATATGGCTTGTTTATAGGCCAGACAAAATAATTTATTATATTCGATATGTGCACGATCAAAGAGATATTTTGAAACTAAATGTGCATTGAAATGGGAAAATTACAGAAATCTCCGTCGAAACTATTAAACACATTATTATTATGTATCATAGCAAAACTGCTAAAAATATAAAATAATAACATATTACCATTCTCGTCATCGCTGCAGCAAACATTAGACGATGATTGTAAACGTTCAACGCCACTTTTTTTTAACCGCGAAGATGACACTTTCTCCAAAACTCTCTTTGATTCGCCTTGAAGAAATTTTGGTATTGCAAACTCGGGACTTCCACGTTTTTTTGTAGACCTTGTAGACCCCGAAGACATTTCATTTTCTTCGCTATCGGATGTACTCAAGCGACCTGCGGGCTTTGATCTGTAATACTTTGCGTATTGTTTCTGGCTACCTGATTTAGAAATTGAACTGCTATTTTTTTTAGATGTATTATCGTCTTCGCTTGAATCGGTACAATATTTTTTATTGCGTTTATGTATTCGTTTATATGCTCCCTCTGCCTCGCTAGGAAAATCAGATGTTACTTCAGCTCGCGATAAATTTCGACGAGCTGTTTCATAGTCATCTGAAAAAAGACTATTACGTGTGCGTGCGTGCGTGCGTGCGTGCGTGCGTGCGTGCGTGCGTGCGTGCGTGCGTGCGTGCGTGCGTGTGTGCGTGTGTGTGTGTGTGTGTGTTACAATGGGTTGAAATTGGAGATTAAAGTTTTAATTTCCAGTGGATGTGAAAAATGTTGATATCATTAGACAACTTCCGTTTACTCAATATGTGAAATGTGTATTTTTAATGAAACCCAAATAAAATAACATCTAATTGAACGTATTGACTATAAAATTCGAATTTTTTAAATATAATGAAAGAATATGGGAAAATTATCTATCACGAAATTGAAAAAGGAAACGTAAAAAACACCGGTTTTTAGGCGAATGTGCCGACACTAAAAGTATTTTCATTTTCTTGTATTTTAGTTTCAAATAGCCGTAAACATTTTTCTCTACCCAATCGGAAATTAATTTTTTCGACCTATCTTAATGCATGCGTGTGTGCGTGCATGCGTACTACGTACCAAAAGTATTGAGGATTCTACATTTGAAGGATGGCCAATTGTCATTCGGCGTCGTTCTATTCTTTACATATTTCGTCGGAAAAACTACATCTCGTGTTAGTCGGCGGCCATAAACAGTATACACCAGATATCCAAAAATCAGGCACCACCTCCACAGTTTGATCTTCAGTAAAATCAACAATGCAAAACTTGGAAGACATTTCTGGATTCATATGGATAAACATAATTTCACAATTAGTTATGATCATGGATGAGTGGAAAGGCGACAATATTTCTGTGATAATCTTTAGATTCGTTGGATTGATTAAAAATCGGAAGAACAACAACTTTATTTTTAATGTCATTAATTGGAAATGCTTGCAAGCTATCATATTCTTCGGAAAATTGTATAATGCCATAGCACGTTGACGGCGCTGGCA
>NW_012026812.1:202603-203685 GCF_000956235.1 Wasmannia auropunctata
TATTTAAATAATATTAACACGTAAATAATGTTAACTTTATGACGGAATTTCATTAAATTTTGCTCCTATAACTAATTATAGAATTATAAAATAATTGTTGTTTGGATAATTTTTCTATAAAAATAATGTAAAAAATGTACGCAAAAAAATTTTTGCGTACATTTGATTCGAGGCGCTTTCGCTTCTCTTGATCCAGTATTTTATATTGTGTTGTATTTGTATTTCACTGTCATTTTGATTATCAATTATTTTATTATATGTTAACTTTTATAAAAAAAAATTTTTATCTTTTTGATAACTTATTGAACTAATCTATTACGAATCTGCTTCCATTAACATCGAGTACTCATGGATCATCACGAAGTGTCAGCAATTCCCGATCGCAGATGTTAAGCAGCATTGATAGCGGTCATGGCTTGGATGGGTGACCGTTAGATCTGGATATTAATTTGAAAGGAATGATTCCCTTGGAAACAATTGTTTTTTTTTAAATGTTTTATAATGGTTTTTTTTTATTTCATAAACATTTATTTAATCATTATTGTTAATAATTTTTGTGCTATTTAGGTATATAAATATATAATCGATTGGCTTAGATATCTTATGGATATTTCTGAGATCTCGTATTGCGGACATTTGGATGTATAAAGGATGTCTACTAGCTATTTATTAGAGATTTATGGATATCCTATCATGGATATAAGGATATTGAATAGATATCTAACAGATATTATGTTCTGTATGGGTAGCGATAGAATAACGGAACGATATCCACAGTACTGTTGTTTATATCTACCGGCAATTTTAAAATATGTCCTGTATTAGCAAGAATTGAAATTATTGATAATATAAAAATATCTGTCTTGATATCTAAGCTTGCTAGATGTTTATATAGAATTATTGGAATCAAACAGCGATTGTCAGACGATAAACGAAATATGCCAACGATATAAAAGAAATAAAAAATGTAAATCAAATGCCACCTGTATTGCAAAAATTGTGTTGAAAATGTTGTATTTTTATATATACAAACGTAGAATTCCAAATGCATTTTCGATAAGTTATAAATACGAAATAATATG
>NW_012026812.1:203740-206345 GCF_000956235.1 Wasmannia auropunctata
TCATTGTAGCATTCCCTTCCCAGTTTATACGTGCTAACATCATTGAACGATTTAACACAGTGGTTATTTCTGATTTCGTATACTCGGTTACTTAATTGCTCAAGAGGTTTGTCGTTACCCGTGACTAATTTCTTTATGTACTGTAAATGGTTTTCAAAAATAAATGCAGAGAATTCATCGAGTGTACCCCACCGCAATGCATCGTCTGCTAAGTGTAGCATTCTATGCGATTGTAGGTTGCATTTTTTTCTCCATATAATTGTAGGAATTCAACGAAGTATTCTTCTAATAAGTGTTTTGCATATCTGTTTGTTTCAAAATCTATATCAGGAGTTGCCAGAAGACGCATAGCCAAGGACAATTTAATAAAATGATTATATACGTTAGATCTTACTATCTTCCGCAATACAATGAGTCCAGTATAAAACAAATATTGACGAAACTCAGTTGCTTTCATACGATCGAGTTCGTCCAAAGCTCGTGGTTTACGGGCAAAATCAAACGGAATATATTTTTGAAGTTTAAGTTGTCGTTCAGAAATATCCAAAATCTGCTGTGCTCCTAACTTCATCGGATTCACCTTTCCAGTCATTATTTTCAATACTTTTTTTATGTGGCCTAATGCCACTAAATGCATGTAGTCATAAGGCAATTGTGAAACCATATCAATATTGAGCCTCATCAAGGGACTTATTCCAATATGATGTTCTTGTTGTGACTGAGCTGCAAATGATTCTGCCGTTCGTAGAGGAGCGTCCATTTCTGGATATACCACATTTCCCATGTAGGTACCTTTAGTTTCGCATTTGCCACATGCATAGTATCCCCCATGAGTTTTGATGCAGGCGATGTATGCTCTTGCAGGAGCATCGCATATGAAACAGTCAATAATAAATTTACTGTTAATGCCTTTCCAGGTAAATCCATTCTCTATCAGACTCTCAGCTTCTTCGACAAAGTACTTTAAAAATTCTTCAGCACCTGAAGGCTTTTTATACCCGTGAAAGGCTCCAATGAATGGTTCTTTATTTTTGAAATTTCTGAAACTTCCCAGAATTGGCCATAATTGGCTCTTGGAACTTCTGATAAGCGGTAATCCGTCTATGTTGAACGATAAATGAATTTCTTGAGGTATACAGGTGCCGCTTGTTTCAATAATGTGACGTAAGCCTTTTGCAATACCAAAATGTACATATCGTCCATGTGCCATTGGAATAGTTTCCGCCTTCCTGGGGGTTTGTAAGAGCGTTCGAGCGTCTGCAGGAAGAGACTTCATAGCATCTTCTACTTTCAATGCGCCTAATAGAGCAGTAACAGCAGATCTATGTATATATGCGTATGAGTCCACTTCACCAGATTTTGTCGTAATCGAATAATATTTACATCATTATTTTCATCTTCCGATTGCGACAAAAAATCACTACTTGCGTATTCGTCGAACGGTATCAATTCATCTCTAAATCTTTCTTCTGGGAGGCCTTCTGCGATAATTTCTTCATCTTGGAAAATTTCTTCGTCTTGGATAGTTGCTTCCTCTTCTTGAGCAATTTTCGACAAAAAGTCTACTCTTTCGTCGTTGTTTTCGTCGGAAAAAAAGTCATTGCAATTATTGCGATCTTCACTTGCATGTGCCCGCAAATTATTTTCTATTTCATGCACTCTTTCCTGTGCAAGTTTTCGCTTATATTTCTGACTGAACTGTTTTATGTATTTTGACATGATTCAGTATTGTGTATATTGATTTAGTTAAAATCTGTAGAAAAAATGAAATTGATAGTACCGATATCATTATAGCAAACATTCTCATATGACGATAGATAGTGATTTTGGCATGCTTGGAATTACTGCAGGCGTAATGTAACATCCAACAAAAAATGCCACATTTGACTTGATGCGATATAATTTCAGAATAAAGTTGCAAAGAAAAAAGCAAATTTTTAAACAGTGCAATATGTTAGCTTGCAAGATATTCTTGAAACATTTCAGCAATATTCTTAAATGCTGTTTTAAAAAAATTTTTCAAGATATTCTGAAAATATTAGTTTAATTTACTCCCTTTGTATTTTATTGCTTTTGTATTTAAACACAGCACTGTTTCAATGTATTTAGTTGTACTTAAGTCTAGATTAAAATATTTTTTCAGAATATCTTTTAAATATTACGATAAAATGCTAATATACAGCTATGAATTTTAATTTCATAAGACATATGGACTTGACGCTAAAGCTAGCAGCACGAGAGGCATCAGTCCAGGGGCGAATCGCGTCCGGAGATCTTTATCTCAAAAACTTGAAAAATCGTACTTATTATTCACTCAATAGTATCCTAACAATAAAAATAAAGTTTCACAAATTCGCACACGTTATAATATTGTCTTTTATATATTTCACAATTTGTCGCGGAATCGCCGAAGCACCATCGCGCCAAAAAACATATGAGTGTCCTCCGGCGACAGCGTTGCTGGGCACGTGATCGTTAGGCCCGATTTGGCTTGTCATGATCACGTACCGATCATGACCATGTGGCGCTGCCAGCGAACGTTCCCATTGGTCAGGTGTCGTTCCAGAACCGCCGCGGCGTGCTCGAATTTGAAAAGTCGCTTAAA